>NC_042997.1:302500-370000 GCF_006345805.1 Octopus sinensis | reverse complement strand
TCATGCTTCACTTTTGAGGAAATTAAGAGAAGTTATCAAAATCAAGAGGCGGGGCAAGATCAGCAAAGGCATCCTCCTCCTGCAGGACAACACTCCGGTCCACAACTCGCTTCTCGCCAGATCAGAAGCACAGGCGTATGGCTATGAACTCCTCCCCATCCCCCCTACTTTCCTGACCTTGCACCCTCTGATTTTCACCTCTTTCAATCATGAAGTTGTTTTTGAAAGGAAAGCGCTTCCCAGATGTTGCAGCCTTGATTTCTGAAGTCACGTTGAGGTTGGAGGACCAAGCTGGGTTCTTCTACAAAAACGGTCTCTAGAGCCGCATCAAACGATGGGAGAAATGCGTAACTCTGGGTGGTTCCTATGTAGAAAAAGACTAATAACTGTGCCAAGTTTCGTTGCTCTACTGCTATGGGAAGTGGGTCAGGGGCATTACTTATTGAACGCCCCTCGTATATATACATACACACACACACACACACACACACACACACACAATATATATATATATATATATTTGTAAAAAATGAAGTTCGAAAATGCTGCTGTATTATACAATTTTTAATTTTTATATATACATTATAACATGTTTCAGTTCCTGAAATGAACCTTATCAAAAAAAGTTATATATAAAAAGAGACAGCTCATGCCGTCAAACACAAGAAATTCATTTATAATACACAACGGAGTCAGACATCTTAGAGTTCATGTATAGTTGATATATAGTTCATGTATATTTGATATATAGTTTGAAGTATATGTTCAAAGTGTTCGATGCAGTGGCCCACGGTGGCGATACGTATTCAATACAAAAACAGATCAAAGTGGTGGAAAGCGGTCAATACAGAAGATTGATGTTTCCGAAAGCGAGGAATTCATTTTTACCTTAAGCAATTGTGATGACCCATGGTGGAAGTTCGCTGGGTGGTTCTAGTGATTTTTTGTGAAATGCTCGGTTTTATAATGCCTGTTAGGTGGTCAATCTAGCGTAGCGTGACGTCATCAATGTTTTGACCAATCGTTTCGTTAGGTGGCTTTAATCAAGGGAACGGGACGTCATCATTATTTTGACCAATCGCTGCATTATAACTCCCTCTTGTTTGTTTCCTGTCTTGACCAGTCGCTTCGTTAGTCAAGCATAGCGGGACGTCATCCAGATTCTGCCCAATCACGACTTATAGCTACATTAGATCTGCCCCCTGTCTGTACTTGTTAGTGACTATTCAAGCAGAAAAGGACGTCATCAATATTCTGACTAATGACTGTCCCCTGTTTGTATCCTGTCCATTCTAGCAGAGCTAGACGTCATCAACTTGTTGACCAATCAGAATCGGGTCTGACCCTTAGCTGTATCGTATGTATCAGGGTCAGATTTGCACGAAAGAATTTTTTTCCTTTTTTTTTACTAAGGCATATTTCCGTCAGAGTGAGTGTCTGTTTGAAGTAGCGGCCGTGGTGAATTTTGGTTCTCCTTTTCGGAGGACTTATCTTTTGTTTTAGTATTCCTGGCCCAGGGTGTTTAAACTTGGTCTAAATTTTTTTATGAAATAGTTCTTTATTTTGGCGTTGTGTGAAGGTTGCGTTGTCACTGAATTTATAGAGCGGGTTAGTTGTAAATTTCGGATTTACATTTCCAGCACATCTATCTATGTGTCCGTTGACCGGTATTTTGCGGTAATCAGGGTTTCTAATTTGTGATTTATGCACCGCTATCCTGTTACGTAAGCTATTTTTTGTATGGCCTATATACTGCCTATTGCAGCCTGCGCATGTTATGACGTAAATTAAGTTTTCTCATGCGCAGGTGAAGTTTGTTCTAATGGTGAACTGGTGGCCTTGTTCCAGTATAAATTCTGATCCTTCTTTCAAGATGACACAGATTCCGCAGTTGGGCCTTCCACATTTTCTAACTGCTGGTTTTGTGGTTGATGTTGAGTGCAGTGTAGCTTGGGTTAAAATCCTTTTCAAGGATTTTGGTTGCCGTTTACTTTTAATGATGGTGTGTGTTTCGAGGATCCGGTTCATCTTTGGGTCTCCCTTTAGTAGGGCTGTGCTTTGTAGTATGGTGTTGAAGGCCTCATTGTTGAGTGGGTTGTGTGTAGAGATGTAGGGAGGGTTTTTAATTGTTCTTTCTTTTTTGGTTTTGTTGTCTCAGGTCTTCTATACTTAATTTAAGTACCCGTTGGATTGCACTGTCTATTAGGGGCTGTGGATAGTATATATATATATATATATATATACATATATATATATATATATATATATATATATATATATATATAATATATATATATTTATAATAAGTGTAGTTGGTATACGAGTGGGTATGTATTTATAAAAAAAGACGTTTGAAAACGCCACTATATAAGATAAATTTTAATTTTCTTAGAAATTTTACATGTTTCGGTTCTTCTTGAGAAAACGAACCTTATCAAAAATATTTTTGAAAGTCGACCTCGGGAGAATTTGAACTCCCATCATAAAGACAGACAAAAAGCCGCTAAACATTTTCACGGCTATGAAGTACATATAGATGTCTTTTTACATTTCCACCGGCCGCTCCGTTATCATTCTCGATCAATTTAAATTAGCATTCCTGGCACCAGCTCTCTTTAGAAAACTAAACTCTTCAATTCCAATCTCGGGTCTTATTCTGCTTCTTGCCCACAGAAGTAAAATTCTCAGAATGATCTTTGTAATGTGACTCATGAGACAAATCGTGCGATATTGTTCACAATTCACGATTCCTGATTTCTACGGAAGTGCAAGAAAAAATCGGTTTAACACTTTCTTGGCAGAATGGACGCACTGGGCCGAAGGCGAAAAAGAGAAATCCACCAAGATACCCAGGTCCTTTACCTGGTCGGTCCTCTCCAGCAGCAGACGACCCGGCTCGAAATCAAGCTGAGTTGCAGGAGAGGAGCCAACAGGCAGCTGACAGCACTTTGACACTTTCAGACACAGGTCCCACTCGTTAGACCATCTCCAAACTTGGTGGAGGCATCGACGAAGATCATCTATATCACCGCGAGGGGCGACCAGTTTGGAATCATCGGCAAATAGAAGGGTGTGTTGTGTGAGGTCGTCAGGGAAGTCATTTATGAAGACTAAAAACAATAAGGGCCCAATCACTGAACCTTGAGGCACGCCACTGCTCGCACTGTAGACGTCGGACAGCGAACCATTAACTTGGAAGGAGCGATCTGAGAAGAAGGCACAACCCATCGTACAATATCCGGATGGAAACTATATAATTCTATATTCCTCCGCAATGACGATGGTTATTACGAACACATGTTTAAGGAGCACCCTACAATTTACACACGGAAAGACTATGGTTATATCTCGAGAAACCAGATTGATTATATATCCATCAATAACAAATTTTAGAAATCAGTAGACCATGCAAAAACATACTCAGGAGAAGACTGTAGGAGCAACCATGTACAAAAGGCATGCACATTCCAATGTATATAAAGGAAGTTGAAGAGAGGAAGAGCTGCAAAGAACCTGAATTTTATTAAGCCGCTGAATAAGAGGTGCTGGTGGAGTATTCTGGCAATGTATAGAACGGATTTAATCTGTTGATTGATAATGTCACCTTACTTGAAACAGCCCAGGAATGCTAAGGAATAAAAAAAAAAGAAACGGAAGCCTTTCAAAGGTGAGTAAAAGACAGATCAGGAACAGGGAATCGAAAAAGTATAGAGAGCTAGATAGACTGATTAAACGGAAGTGTAAGAAGGCTAAAAAGGCTTGGCTGAATGGACAATGAAGAAATTGAAAGACAATTTCTGCTAGGATACAAAGTACATCCGAAGATGAGATCTCTGGCAGGAAGTCAGGATGCTCAAACTCTGGCTGTATAAGAGTAAAAGATAGTACATACTGGTTGAGAAGTTTGACATTTTGCTTAAATGGATAGAGTGTATAGGAGATTTATATCATGATGCGAGAGCAACCTTGCCTAGTTTTCCTGACCCCAATGAGGGTTCAAAGTTTATGCAGTTTAAGTACAGGCAAACATAAAAATGGACCAGACGGAATTGCCATTTAGATGATAACAGCATTAGAGGAATATTACTATTTACATAACTTAAGGAGTGTTTTTTCAGCGCTTTTGTGTCTTCTGGCGTCTAAAATTCTAATGAGCAGGAATGATTGGATAGAAACCTTCAATATAAAATTGAAGCTAGAAGCGTTTGGTTATTTATATTTCGGTACTATTACTTTATAGCTCGGTACAATGCATTATCGTACTACTTTTCTTCTATTTTGGAATTTGGTTTTCTTCTTAATGCTACTATTATTTTTACTGAAGTTTTTTTCACAGATATAGCCTATCACTGTTTTAGCTGAATGTATTAATCCATTTCAGATTACAGCAGATTTTTGTCGTGTTCGTTTGTATTTGTATGCGTGGTCGTTAAGATTCAGCTATGCTTCATGCTGAGTAAGACTTTCTTAGATATAAACTAATTGCAATTTCTGAGCTATGGCTTTATGTTACTATAAGTTTACATAATAGTATCAATAATTCTTTGGAATTCTTTTTTTAATTCGTACTCGTTCATGTGTATTATCGTCTACTCCATATAGGTTATTTAGTATATCAATTAAAAGCATACATAGATTACTGGAATTCTTCTATAAGGAGCTAAACTCATTCAAAAATGTATTTGTATACTTCTGAAGGGAATTTTGTTAATCTTGTATTAGTTATACTTCTTTAATCGGGGAGCATTTACATGTCTTTATATCATAATGTTCTGTCACATTTTTTTGTGCGATCTGTTTCCTATATTTTCTTCAACATCTTTCATTTCGTTATACTCTCCACTACTTGAACTTGATGCGAAATTACACTTTAAACATTGTTTCTAAATACGTATTTACGACAGTAAAATCGAAACAATTTATGAATAGCGGTGTCCAGGAAAAGAGCGTGGGTTCACTCAAATTTGATGCGAAATTACACTTTAAATGTTATTTTAAATACGCATTTACGAAAATCGAAGCAATTTATGAATAGCGGTGTCCTGGAAAAAAGAGTGGGTTCACTCAAACTTCTACACGCCCGGGTCTTCTATAACCAACTGTCTTCAGTGCATTAGCCACGATCATAGCGTCCATCAAGGTAAATGTTGTTCTAACCAAACATGGCTTACCAATACATAGATTTCACTATACATTTATATGAAGTTCTTGGCTTTGTGCAGAGAGATAGTGGTGACCGTATCGTACGCTTGACGAAACACCAAAAAGTAGCACACTTTGCATAAACAACCTCCAAGTATAGATTTATGTAACATTGAGTATTCCACTCCAAGAAATACTTACTACACTAAGAGACTGCAAGTGACTATGGATAGATTTAGTTGAATACATAAAATGGAGGAAATTCGTTAACGATTCTGAAAAAAAACTTGCTAATGTCAAATACGATAAGAAGACATGTAAGCAGTTACCCTATTAAATTTGAAATACCTAGCACCGTTCGAAACTTATCTCTTAGATATGGTTTCCAGTTTTCTCTTCAATAGATACATACGCCAATAGTGTTTAGAATTAATTTAGCTGCACATTAAGAATTTTGAAAAATCTAATAATACTTTCCTTTTCTCATATATTACATAAAATCTATACAAAGTGGAAAAGAAATTCGATAAAGAAGTACAATATAAGAAAATCACTTACAACTAAAGGAAGTTTAGCGCAGAAAATTGTAGCAACGCAAAAATGGAAGCAAAAACATAACTGAGAAATTGAAATTAGAAAAGAATGTCTAAGTGAAGCGCAAAGCATATCTCAATATTATGTACTACAAAAAGTTTCTCATCCGCACCTAACTGTAGATTAATAATTCCAGTTACAACAAAGATATAACTGAAAAAATCTTTAGGAAAATTAATAATAGCATTAGGAAGAAAGCCCGATTCCAACAAATGAAAAGCAACAGTGCAGCAATAAACTGGTTTAGATATATTCATAACAAACACGAAACTAGGTTCACCCAGTTTGGCATCGCAGATTTTTATCCTTTCATTTTTCAAATCCTACAAACTATAAAGCCATACTTCTTCCAAGAACAAAGAAAATGAACATAATAACTCGCAAATCACTGTGCACATTCTTATGGCTCTTCTTCACAAGGAGTCTGTCTGCGTTCATATATCAGGTTCCAAAAGTGCATTTCTTGTACGGAGATTGTCATACAATATCAGAGATATTTGTAGCCTCGGAGAAAGATGAGTACTAGATACACTTAAAGTTGTTTCTTTTTATTTACTTAAATATTAGATTTTATATGGGAGATAATATGACCGAATCACAACATTCCTATAGGCATGTGTAAAATAACTTCAGAAAAGTGACTCAGTGACACCTTCCATAATTTGGGTTCAAAATTACAACGTTCAAACTTTCTATAATAAACCTCCTCGACGACACTTTCAGTTTAATTAAAGAGAACTATAAACAACACAATGAAGTAAATGAGACACTCGAAACGTTAAATCCTCTTTCCTTCCTTTCCTGAGCGTCTGATAATACAGTACGTGTACCACGTCCTCGCGTTATTGTTTTTCTTGTTCTTCTTTGTTGGATTATATATATATATATATATTATATATATATATATATATGGGGGGGGGGTAAACGACGGGCTTTTTTTTAGCATCCGTCTACCAAATCCACGCTGAAGGCTTTTGCCGACCGGAAGCTATAGCAGAAGATACTTAAGCAACATGCCACACAGTGGGACTGATCCCGGTACCATGTGGTTGGGGAAGGAAGTTTATTACCACGCAGCCACTCCTATATATTATATGCGTGTGTATGCGTGTGAGCGTGTTTTTGTGTGTGCGTGTGATGGTGTGTGTGTGTGTTTGTTGATGGGACAAATATCATCTGTCAAGCTGAAGCAATCATATATATACATAAAGAATGATAAACTAATGATAAACACAACGGAAAGAAATTATACAGATTTAAGCCAACTAAAGAAAAAGGCAAATGCGTATTACTATGGGCGTTAAGATGCATCACCACACCTCCAGAAAGAACAACTTTAATGGGCATCATACGCGCAGAAAGCATGTACATCAGACGTAAATGCGATAAACGCTTCAGCAAAAATTCTCCTGGATGAAATATAAGCAACAATGTAAAATAAAGCAAGAAAAAATGGAGGCACCCGGATAAGATGAATAGGATATATATGACAGACGCCCTATAACGGCCGAATTTAGCATGGACAATAAAGCGAACGTCTATAAAAATATACCTGTCGCCTTGTATGAACAATCGTTACTTCAACTACCACCAAAGTTTGCCGTATACAGAAAGGGAAATAGAATACGTTCTGTCTCTGAAATAGAGAAAGCATTCATAAAAATTCGGTGGAACCTCAACAAAAATAAAACATCAGCAACGGCACAAACGATCGCAACAACACAAACAACAACAGCACCTCCGAACACGTTAACAATAACAACAATAATAACAGCAACAACAACAGAAACAGTAACTTCACAATCGTCCAGAGCAACACGAACAACAGCAACAACCATGATGGCAACATGAACGAACTCACATGAACGAACACACAAGCACAGAAAGATACAAGAATAATATCAAAATAAGGGTCAGGAACAGCAGCAGCAGCAGCAGAAACAGGATAGAAAATGTAAGCGGGGGGGGGGGAGTCAACATACCAAATATTGGTACCACTAAGAACAACGACAATAATGGTATCAACAATAAAAACGACAACGATAATGTAGAGAATAACAAATACGCAAGCACGCAAAATTAAGGGCCAGGAAGACCAGCAGCAGCAGCAGTAGTAAAATAAATGGGAACAGTGAGGTCAACAGAAGGAAAGATACCAAGACCATAAACCCCAAAGCTAGAACCAGCGATAACACTACCACCACTAGGTAGTAAACGCAACAGTAACAGGAATTACGACACCTACACCTACAATAATGAGTAAAGTAACGGTAAAGGAAAAAGTATAAATTCGTTATTTTTCCTCTCTGTCTGCGTGGATTATTTCGAGTATTTTGTTTTTGTCTGGGAGTCTCTTTCTGATAATAAACTACAGTCTTTTTCTGTAGTATTTTTACTCGACAACACACGTGGATCGGCGAGGGACGATGAGGAACCTCATTCGTATGTTTTGAATTCGTCGGTACTGGACGTTGAATATGATCCATCTGATAGTGTTTTGAATTGGATAGGTATGTTAAATTTTTCCAGTGCTCTCAAATTTAATATCGTGGAATCCTGTGCTGAAGAGGAAAATGTTTGGGTGAAGTATGATGCTTACATTCTTCATACCGATCTAATTCCGAAATGTGTCCACAGGTAATCAAATACCGAGTGAATTTCGTTATTTTTCCTTTCTGTCTGCGTGGGTTATTTCGAGTATTTTGTTTTTGTCCGGGAGTCTCTTTTTATAGTAGAAGAATTAGCTAAGGTTCTTTGGCTGCTATTTCTAAACTTCAGTATGTGGTAAAGCGAATCTTTGCTGAACCCTAAGTATAATTATACTCGTAATTATAAAATATGATTTAAGTTTACCGAAAAATGATACTTTTTCATGCCGAATTCTACTTGCTGAAATTATAAATTAATTAATTTTGCCCTTTATTATTATTGATATATATATATATATATATATATATATATATATATATATATTCAGAATGAGATAAAAAAAACAAGGCTGTGAAGATTTTAGAACATTTATAAATAGGCCTTACAGCTGTTTCCGCGATATTTATTATATCCCTTCATCGGAGTCAGTTTGAGTAAATGGTTAATCAATAATTATTTTAGATAAGATATGCAATAGAGAGTGAAGTGGAGGAATAAAAACAGATGTGAGATATGCAGGGATATTGCATTTGTAGATCCATTATGTAGGCATATATTTTTATTCTTCCATTTCACTCTCTATTTTATACCTTATCTAAATTAATTATTGCTTAACCATTTTCTCACACAGTCTCCGATGAAGGGATATAATAAATGTCCCGGAAATAGCCGTAAGATATTCTATTTATCAAAGTTCTAAAATTCGCATAATCACCGAACCAGGAGCTTAACTATTGTCTGTCCATAGACCTACTAAGCATTACCTGATGCCTTTGGGTCTTGTTGACACCATTACCTCTCATAACCTCTGTCTCTGTCTCTGTCTCTCTCTCTCTCTCTCTCTCTCTAAATATATATATATATATATAAACTTAGATAAACTTAGATATGTTTCGACCAAAGATTGGTCCAGGCCATGTCTAACTTAATAGCACCACCTGATAGGATTATTCGAATCCTGTTTAAGTCAAGTTTTGTTTAAGTCAAGTTTTGTTCAAGTAGTGAGTTCTTGTTGGGTGAGTTGTATCCAATTATGGGTGGCTTATCTGGTACTCTTTGAAGGAATCTATCCAGACTCTGTTTAAAGTTGATGGGATCCTTTTCCTCTTTGATCTTTCTCGGGACAATGTTAAATAGGGCAGGGCCTGTTGAGGAAAATAAATTATGTTGCAGTGTACATGTATGTTGTGATCATGAATTGGGCAGGGGACGTATAGCCCGTGGTCCAAGTCTAGGATGAACCTTGAAGCTAATGTTTAGGTCGTTTGGGCAAAGTTGGCGGTATATTTTCCACATCGTACAAATAATATACATATATATATGTACAAATGATATATATATATCGTACAAATGATATATATATATATGAAAAAATAAGTCAAGATAGAAAATGCTAAAATGATTTTATAAAGAACATTTCAGTACCGGTTTCAGTCATTTTGAGGCCTTTTCAACTGTAACGATTAAATAATTAAATTTAGAAAAATTAAAACAAAAGTTTTTTTAAAAGAATATTTGTATAGTGTTCAAATATAAGTAGCATTTTCCTTGTTTCTGCCTTTCTCTGTCTCTCTTCTTTACACTTGTGGATTCGAGGTCGTTGTGAATTCTTGGTAGGAAAGAAGAAGAAGAAGAAGAAGAAGAAGAAGAAGAAGAAGAAGAAGAAGAAGAAGAAGAAGAAGAAGAAGAAGAAGAAGAAGGATGAGGAGAAGGGGGTGGGGATAATTTGGGAGTGCCTTGATTGTCGTATTTTGAGTGGTCAGTGTCGGTTAGCAGTTGCTGTTCAATTCATGAGAATATTTCTATTGAAAGGTTTGTTCATAGAATTTGCGTAGGTGTTATACTAAAAAGCTTTAGTGATAAAGATAGGAAGTAGAAGGAGAAGAAGTAGAAGGAGAAGAAGTAGAAGAAGTAGAAGAAGAAGAAGAAGAGAAGAAGAAGAAGAGAAGAAGAAGAAGAAGATGAGGAGGAGGAGGAGGATGATGATGATTATGATGATGATTATATATATATAATATATATATATATATATATATATATATATGTAGGTCCCGGGTTGATTCGGGGTTAACCACAGTAAATAAGGTACTCAATACATAGTAGAGTAAAATTGTACGTATGTGTACGTATATGTATACGTGTGGGTGTGTGTATGTGTATAAATGTATGTATGTATGGATGTATGCATGTATGTATACGTATGTATGTGTATGTGTGTATATGTATGTATGTGTATGTGTGTGTATGTGTATATATATATATATATGTATATGTATGTATATGTATGTATATGTATATATATGTATATATATGTATATATATATATGTATGTATATATATGTGAATATGTATATATATGTATATATATATATATACATGTATGTATTTGTATGTAGGTGTATATGTATGTGTGTGTATTTATATTTATTGGTGTATATGTATAGACTAGCCTTCTAAGAGTGTAGACATGAATCTGTAGGTACGCGTACGTATGTGTATATACGTGAATGTATGTAGATGTATGTATGTATGAATATAACGCGTGCGTGCGTGTATGTGTATGAGTGTGCGAATGAGTGAGTGTACGTGCTAAAGAGTGTGCGTGAGTAAATGAGTGCTTGTTTTCCAGTAGACAGATAAATGGACTGGCTGTCATAGCCAAGATGTTTGTGACCAGCGATCAAAGATAACAAAAGTAATAAATGAAGATAATAAAATTAAAATTAGGGAATGGGTCTGTATTTGTATGTGTATATATATGTGTGTATGTGTAGGTATGCATAGGTACACATATGTATATATATATATATATATATATGTATGTATATGTATGTGTGTGTATATGTGTGTGTATGTGTATATATGTGTATATAGGGACTAGTGTGCTGTGTGTGCATATGTGTGTGTGGATATGTGTGTGTATGCGTGTATGTGAGTATGTGTGTGTATGTGTATATATATTTTTCTGTGTGTATATGTATGTGTGGTCGTGTATGTATATATACATGTGTGTATACGTGTATGCATGTGAGTGTGTGTATGTATACATATATGTGTATGTGTAGATATGTATATGTATGTGTAAGTGTATATATATGTATATATATGTGTGTGTGTACGTATGTGTGTATGTATATGTATATATTTTTGTATGTGTGTGTATATATGTATACATATGTGCATAGGTATAAGTGAGAATATCCTTATTTACCTAAAACTCTATTCCCTTTTTTATATATATTTTTATATATTTTTTTATATATTTTTTATTTTTTTATTTATTCTTCTATCTAATTTAACACTGACTCCTTGACCACTCCCCCAAGCATGATATTTTGCGCTATGCCTACCCCCAAAAAGTCCCCCACCAACACCCCTTTAAACCTGCCTAAATGTATAAATGCCAATACAATTCTTGTTAACTAGCTTCCTGAAGATTTCTCTTGAATGAAACAGTTCTAGTCCTGTAGAAGCTCCTTCTATAATATATATATATATATATATATATATATATATATATATATATATATATATATATATATATATATATATATATATATATATATACATATATATGCTAGAAAACTTACCAAGACTCCATACCAGTATCTAAGCAGCGCTCAAGCTTATTTAGGTTATTCATGAATAAAACAAAACAAAAGCACAGTAAGCGATCCCTACAAACTATGAATTCCCAAATAATTGCCACTTTACAAGAACGAAAGACAACCTAGCATAGTAAGACTAGGATATAAGAAATTCGCAATCGGATATAAGATATGTACATTCCGATTATCAGCTGCCCAAATGGATATCACGGTTGTTTCGACACCTGAGTAGCACCGTTCAATCCTGCAGTGTGCACAGTGTTAAAAATATTAATGCTGTCTGCCAATAAACAAGTGACAGCTTAAGAATAAATATTCATAACTTGCAACTAATAAATAGTATTTCTGACAAATAACTAATTCACAAAAATACTTGCTGACAATACAACAAACATAGAAGGCTAGGTATTTTGCTTCTCAATCAGCATCACATCACGGACATGCTATCACCCCGCCCCCGAAACCAAACATGCATATATAGAAATTGCTAAAGCTGACGCATGTACCTGGAAGTAAGGAAGCAGAGAAAGTTATATATTCGAACATTGTGACGCGTATTATGATTAACATTATATAGTATCATTAGAAAAGGAAATTGTTGGTTGCCTATTCAGTCACTGATACGAGCACTTAGATATATGTCATTTTAAAATGTTGTGTTCAACATAAAATAAGAATACACACCTCTAAAAATGCTATGCATGCATCGACAATCCATGTAAATACTCCGAAATTACACAGCCATCCATCTTAAAAAGGCTTGGAAACATAAATGTGAAATAGAAAATAGTGGTAATTTTCTGGTTCAGTTATTATGAGTGATGCAACATGTCAAGAATTAAATTGCTTCTGCATCATACTGCAGATATCACAAAATTTGTGTAATATGTAATGTATCTATGGGTAGAGTTTTGACAATGGGTTATTATCAATAATTTTCTTTTTACGCATATATGTATGCATGCATGTATGTATAAATATATGTATGTGTGTATATCTGTGTGCTTGTGTGCGTAGGGAATATACATGTTTGTTCAGTTTTAAAATGTATTTAAGTACTGAAGAATGGTAAAGCATTTAAATATACTTTTGCATAACATATCAATGATAATATCGATATTGGTTATCGATAATATAACTCAGATTTGATAAAACATATATACCCATGTTACACAATCAAACGGTAAAAATATACCAGGAATGGTCAATATTCTTTCCACCTATCCAGTATATAATGAACATTATACTTAGTTTATTGGTTCTTGAGAAAGTTAGTATGATATTTGTTATAAATTCTATGATATAACAGGTTAAGTAAGGATTTGACAGAGAATTTTTTACATACCCACCAGAGAGATATTAATATATATGAATAACTAAAAACCACGTAGATATATGGTTATCAAAAAAATTATACTTGGATATTACTTTATTCTTGAATATCATTTTGTAAGTCTAATACTGAGTAATGTGAGAAAGTTCCGTATTCAAGACCACTATTATATCACTGCAAATTGACAATGTGCACCATGGGCTTTGAATCACGATCACCACAACTACTCTACTATTCTCTGTTCTATCAGTAAATATACTACACTGAGGAGGAAACTAATTCGAATGCTACCTCGAGCAATATTTTTTACGTCAGTAGTTATGATTGCTATTTTATTTTTAATACTAATCTAAATGGAGAAATGCATGATCATTAAAAAAAAATGTCAAATCAAAATTTACTAAAATTATTCCATCCTTCAATTTGACAAAGAATATTATTTTATTACCATTACATTTAGGCTCAGCCTCTCATCCATTGCTGGTTTATTGCCCACTAAAGGGTAATAAAATCTATTTTCTATGTCGAATGATACGAAGCTGAGCCCATTATAAAAATATAGCTAAAGTGCCCATAAAATTAAGAAATTTCCAACTATATCTATCCTTTGTGACTAAGAAGATATGACGAAAGAAATAGAATACAAAATTAATTTTAAAAAGAATACAGCTATGCAACATATCTACAACGAATACATAAAACATAAGCATTCTTATAATAGCTTTGAAAACTATTCAAACATATCTTTTGATTATGCTGCAAGTTGTATAAATAAATACACTCAAGCAACTTAATAAATTGTTGAAACATTTTGAAACATTTTACTAATGCCACCTATTGAAGTGGGAGCGATATTGACTTTTTAGGCAGTGAACAAAACTTTTTAATTAGACCCTGGTCATTTTCTATGCAATGTAATAAAGCCGAATAATCGATTAATTGGAATTGAAAACACTACTGTTTTTTTTCATTTTTACGGTTCACAAATTAATGAAAGGAGCAGACGGTAATGATTAGATTAGAAGTAAGAATGGCAGTGGATCGATACCGTATATTACTAAGTCCAACTTATCAACCAACTGCCAATATTGGAACTAACTAGATACATACAATTGCACGTATAAACATAAATATGCGGTTATTTATGTGATGCGACAAAAAGTTGTATGTAGGTAATAAACAAATTTACGTTTGTTGAGAAGTGCCATAATTTATAATCAGTTGCGTCATTTTATATGATTAACATTATTCGTAAATAATCGATCAGCTAATCCGAAGCCCAGGTAAATGTTACTGGTATGAACACATGACGTTTATAAGGGTACATCACTGAATTTCAACAGTCCCTAACTCTTCATTCGAGTAGCTTGCATATTTAAACTAGGCAGATAAGACTCTTTTTTTTATATAAGTAGACCTGATGAGTAGCCAGTGAAGTACCCCTCGTTGAGTAATTATACTTCCGAGGTTCAGTTGCTAGGAAGCTTATGTAGCCTGGATTTTACCTGCTCCATTCCCTAAATTTGAATTTTTATTCGCATACATGGTAACCCTAGTTGCTAACCGTGAACTATAGAACAACATTTTTCAGCTTACCGAAGTTTGATGTGGGAAAATTCTACAACCCTAGTCCTTGAACTGTCTACCCACATACAATATTTTGCACTATAAATACACAGAGTGCTGAATCGAGGAAAGCAAGCGAGCAGAAATTTTTAATTCGTTATTCCCGAATCGGACAGATTTCTGGATTAATCCACAAGGCCTAAAAACTGATTTCTGGGGGACCTTCTGTCTACTGTATTTTTCCGTGTGTTAGTCTTTCCCCCATTGGTATATATATATATAAGTCTCTGTGGAGACTTATTTTGTAGTAAAAGGAAATAGTAGTCCTTTGGCTGGTATTTCTAATATTTTCGGTATGTGGTTTAATCAACTTGTTGCAAAAAAGCCTTATATATATATATATATATATATATATATATATATATATATATATATATATATATATATATATATATATATAAACAGCTAGGCGTAAAGTGATACCATAAAGGAAACATTCAATCATCATTAAGTGTCCCTAGAAATGAGTTAAAATACTTTTAATGGTGTACGAAGAGCGCAGATATGTGCTGACAGGGGACCCAAAAGCCCCCTACCGACTCAAAACTCCTCAGACTAGACGTGTAATTTCGTGTATTCCGTACATCGCTTTAGTGAGGCACATGTTCAGTTAATTAGTCCCATCAGCATATATGCATCTACGATAAAAGTTTATGGATGATTTACCAGAATGCTAATGCGTATAAGACAAATTACTTTAAGCAGCTAAGCGCAATGTAATAATATAGAGGAAAAATTCAATCGTCACTAAGTGTGATTTAGGGTCCCGACGCGACTACATTGAGTTAAAATACTCTTAATGTTGTAGAAAGAGTGCAGATATATGCAAATATATATATATATATATATATATGTGTGTGTGTGTGTGTGTGTGTGTTGTGTGTGTGTGTGTGTGTGGTGTGTGTGTGTGTGTGCTTGTGTGTGTATCTATCAGTATATGTGTATATATATGTATATATATATATGTGTATGTATCTATATATGTATGTATTTGTATGTATACGTATGTACATAAATATATATATGTATATATATATATATATATATATATATATATATATATATATATATATATATATATATATATATATATATATATATATATATATACATGTATCTATCTATCTATCTATCTACATATATATATATATATATATATGCTACATGTGGAAAATCGGTGTGTTTGTGGCGTTGGTAGCTAAATCCTACAACATCGTTTTAATGATTTTGATGAAAGTTGACACGTGAGTAGACCTCATGTCTGGAAACATTGTGGACCCTTCTATATACTACATATTATTAATATTTTATTTAAACAATCCAAGGGAAATAATCCATACCACCTGCAGCTTTTAGCGAAGCGATCAATATTTCATTCTCACGATCAGCCGACCTAATGCTGAATTTCACTGCTCCCAGTTTTACACTACTAAACATTATTATTGCACTTCCTTCATTTATATTTTAAACATTAAAAACTTCATTCATACATTTCTATACATACATACTTTTTTAAATGCCCATTACTCCTATAATTCTGCATTTTTACAACTACACATTTTCAATGACTGTAGATAATTTTTTTTTAATTCCACAACGTAGTGGCTTTATGCAGGCATAGCGTGGATTCGATACTCTATTGCCAAATTTCACTTAACACTTCTACAGCGATTTTCTTACGGTAAAAAAATAGTTTTCTGTGACAGCAGTTATACATTTCCCAAATACCTTCGCTAAGCAGAATAATGTTTTTGCCCCTCGCCAACCTCCGACAACCTGTCTCACCAACCTCCGACAATCTTTGTCGCCAACCTCCATCAATCTCTTCCTCCTCCAGCTGACTGTATTTTGTACTTTTTGTGACGGAAAATACACCTTTTGTGGAAGTTATAACAAAATTGCTTTCTTATATCAGAGTAATAAGGCGTTTCAATACCCTTTACCCCCGGGAATTACTGGGTACTCCAGATAGTATATACATATATAAATATATACCTATGTTTGTTTGCATGTATGCATTATAAAATTCGTTTTCATTGGAACTTTAGCACAACTTACACAACCCATCTAATTGCATAACCCATAAGAAGAAATTTAAACTCCCAGTCACAACATGTCATAATAAATTTGACTCTCCATTTAGTATTTGAGCCTTCTTATAAGTAAATTTCTATCAAAATAAACGCACGGCGCTCAAATACACACAAGCATGCGTATGTATATGTATGTGTATACTTGTGTTGTGTGTGTATGTGTAAAGATACAAAAGGGGAGACAGTATGTGATGATTTTTTGCTACTACTGAAACACTTCATAGAATTATAATCTTTTAAGAAAGGGATGCCATCACAAAGTTAATGTATTTATATTGGGTCATCCCGTAAACGATGCAGTTTTCTCAATTGCATGAACTAAAAGTCGGTGGGGGATGATATAACCTACCTGTATCAACTTGCTATAAAAGCAGGTAGTAATTTTACCTTGGTTTTAATCTTACTGCAAGGTTTGAAGAGTGAAGTTCGATTTTAAAAGTTATTTTTTCAAAGCTATAATGGAAGTGACAAAGGAACATATTCGGCATATTTTCTTTTATGTGTTCAATAAAGACAACAACGCAACGGAAAGTGCGAGGAATATCAATGCTGTATATGGAGTGTTAGACAATATGCGTAAGCCAGTGACAATGGTGGTTCTAGAAATTTCTAGCCGGAAACTACAGCCTAGAAAATGAGCTTTTGCCTGGACGAGGGCATCCTACAAACTCTGGTGGAACAAAATTCCATCGTAACTGTTGAGGAACTCTCAGATTTGGTCATTCAATCATTAATCGACACTTATGTGCCATCGGAAAAATCAGCAAGTTGGTGCAATGGATTCCTCACAAACCTACCCAGTCTAATCGCACGCAGGGAGTGAATGTGTGCTCTTCTTGAGTGTCACATCTCAAGAATGAACCTTTTTTGAAATGAATAGTGACTGAGGGCGAGAATTAGATCCTCGATACAAATGTCAAGCGCCGAAGACAATGGATAGGGAAAGGAGAAACACCGACATTCCAAGCTAAAGAAGGTCTTCCCCCACGTAAGGTGTTGTTATTTGTTTCGTGAGATATAAAAAGTTTATTTCACTTTGAACTTTTAAACCCAAACCAAACGATGACAAAGGAGATCTACTGTGAGCAGCTTGAGCGGCTTAAATGAGTGCTAGAAGAAAAACGACCATCTTTGATTTTAAGACAATTCGTGTTCTTCCATCAGGATAATCCTCGGCCATATACAGCGAGAATGACATTCCAAATGCTGGAGCAGTTTGAATGGGAAACGATGCCCCACCCACTATCTTTGCCGGACATTGCCCCATCTGATTATTATTTATTTTACAGTCTTGAAAATCATTTGTATGGAAAAAAATATGGATTCTGTAGATGAGGTCAAAACAGTACTGGAAGAGTATTCTTCGTAACGGACAAGAGAATTTTCGAAGAGGAGCCTTACAAGATGGAAGAGCATAGTAGAAAATGCAAAGTATACTTTAGATTAACAGGAACTTTGTTTATTTTAATTTTGAAAAAAAAAGAAGTATAGAAAATGTATTATTTATGGGATGACCCAATATATAATTCATTGAGATTATTCACTAAGTGTTTGAATTAATTGTTATTTTTATTTGATTTTGACCTCTTTAAATTGAGAAGGCGTTTTGTAATGATATTAGACATTTGTAATGTGTTATTCTGTAGACGTCCGGAAGATTTAATCAGACAAAGAAATATATGATTGCTCTGGGGAATTTTCATGTGAAATAGAATAAATAGCATGTGAAAATTGTAACATTAACACTTGATATAATATCACGTTTTACTCGAAAATCGTATATATGTCATTTAATGCTACAGATATCAAACTGTCTAACAGCATTACTGAATATTTGAGCTTTCATTTCATAAAGACAATCAAAGTGTGAATTTAATGTCAGCCAGGTAATTTAATGCTAGACGTTCTCACATGTGTACATGCACAATTTAAGCACTGCGAATATTCAAAATATGATTCAGACACAATGATATAAATTGAATTCATTGTCTATAATAGAAAGAAAACAACCTAGAGATATTTTCCTCATTACAATCTAAATACATTATAGATTTCTTTTGGCACATGACTAAACTGTTTTAGTGTAGGGCATATGATCATTAGAATTATTACTTGCTTCACCGATTCTAGAATGATTATTTGAAACATAAATACAGACTTCATCAGACTGTGATGCAACACATCTAAGAGCTGCAAGGCATATATTCAATCCTAGAATTCTAACATTACTGCCAACACGTCGATATCAATAGATCTAACATTTATGCTTTAATAGTTAAAGGGAACTGGCAAATTGAATATAGTGATGAGCTATCAGCTACAGCATCGTGATTTTGAGTGTGCGGCCGACGTTTTATTGTATTTATTGAAGATTTCTTAAATTCACCGTGCTTCAGATGACCTATCAGTTGATACACACTTCTGTATATTGAGAGAATATTTCTTTGGCTTCAATTCTAACAAGATTATCAAAAGATGACTACTCTACTGGTTATTTCTCTACATTATTCTGCATTTGAATTAATTGAGAAACGATCAGCGTTTATCTTCGACTCCATGTCATTACTTTTCAGCTGTTATCTATAATATTATTCTGCTTAGTAACTGCGTATCTTACGTGCTTAAATGATAGCTGAAATGAAAAGCAAAAAAAGAAGAGAAGTGTGTGAATAGAAAGGAACGTACTAGAGGTGAAAGTTAGGAGAAAGCAAACAATATTAATTATGTGGTTAAGATATTACTTGAAAAGAGAAGCACAAACAGAGAAAGAGAAGGGTTTCGAAAGAGAGAAAGTAGATAGAGATAGAGGTAAGGATACGTTATTTAAAACATACAATCAAACATGTGATACGCGGGGGGACGCAGTACATGTTAAATTTGTGGTGATGTTATCGCTAAGGATATTGACTAATGAAGCGGGGGTTGCGTGGTTACGGGAATTATGAGAACAGTGATGAATGTAGTAATTCTATTACATTATACTATTTTTTAAATCGTCACTCATGCGCTATATAGCAATTAAGTGTCGTCTACTAAGCCAACAATTACAGGTATGTTTGACACTAATATTGACTATAGCAGCACTCATTTCCTGAAGGGAAACACAGCAAGCTCTGCATCCTCTACTCCCAATTCCTCCGTCTACGCAGGCTCTGCAAATAAAACCATGACTTTGATACTCAGTCTCAACTCATGGCTCACCATTTCCTCTTACGTGGATATCCCCTCACCACTATCCACACCGCACTTGCCGTCACCCGTCTCCCGTTTCCCCTCACCTACCATCCCTACCAGTCATTCTTTACAACACTTGCCTGTGTTCGGATTGTCCTTGCACAAGGGACATCCGGACACCCGTCTTTGCCGTGAGTAGAGATTAATCTTCTCTTCACTCCTTTGCCTCAAATGGGCTCAACTCTCTTCCTCTCTTGACTCCTACCCACCTGGTCCCTTCCACCCTCTCCAATCATAGTCACCCCTCCCTCGTTAACCCACCCCTAAACAGACAAAACTCACCATCCTTATACAACAATTACCACCCACCCCATTAGACACCACCCTTGCTTCCCCACTCTCGCCTCACCCCTAACCCAACACCACCACACAACACCCCACACCACACCCTACACCACATACTACCACACTATACAACAACACACCACACCACCCCGCACACACTAGCACTGACCACTTCCCAGCACCGGCACCATCATCCACACACATGCACACGCCAATGTCACCAGCGCCCTTCTATATGCACATACACGCTATCACATACACACGCACGTGCACCTTCGTTTTGTTGTCAACATTATTATCTCCCTCTTTTCCTAGCTCTCCTATGTGACCCTTCAGTCCGGCATTCGCCATGATAGATCGCTAGCCACTAAACCTTTTTCTATTTTATGTCCCTGTTTATTTCTGTGTTCCTTTCTGTCGAAGAGTATAGGCTCGAAACGTAAAATACTTTCTCACTTCCCGAGCGTTAAACTAATACATCTGTTTGTTATTTACACACCCGTCTTCGTCTTTTGCTTTTTTTTTGTAAATTCTCACTATATATATATATATATATATATATACATCCATATATACATCGAAGAGAAATCGACTGGCTAATTTGTACATCACAATTTCAATCTATGAGTGGAACAGTAAAATATGTAAGACTTTCCTCAAGTTCCAAATGGGAATTTCTATGTGTTAACAACATCCCAGAGATGGAGCCTTATATCTTTCTTGGAAACCGGCTCCCTCCTCAGTGGAAGATTTATAATAATTAGAAAAATAGAAGAGAGATACATACATAGAGGGGCTTGCTTCCAAGCAGATTCTGCCTACTGCATTTCATCTAAAGCGTTAATCAACCTGAGACTATAATAAAAATCTTTTACCAGAGTTGTACACAGTATGGCCATATCTAGAACCACATAGCCTCGAATCGTATCATTTGTTTATACACCTATGCCTGAACCAATATTATAAATATGAGCTTTTTAAAGGCGGCGAGCTGGCAGAAACGTTAGCACGCTGGGCGAAATGCGTAGCCGTATTTCGTCTGTCGTTATGTTCCGAGTTCAAATTCCGCCGAGGTCGACTTTGCCTTTCATCTTTTCGGGGTCGATAAATAAAGTACCAGTTACGCACTGGGGTCGATGTAATCGACTTAATCCCTATGTCTGTCCTTGTTTGTCCCCTCTGTATTTAGCCCCTTGTGGGTAGTAAAAATGTATATAAATATGAACTTCATAATCTACACTTTAGTGAATCAGCTACTATAATATATTCCACGGATTCACGTCTATTTATATGAACTTTGCTATGATATCAAAGTTATGACGTAAGGATGTGATATTTGTTAATGCTTTACGAGTGTAATCGTAGTCACAGCATAATATTAGCATAATGCAATTGTTTACTGTTAGACGTAAATGAAAAATAATAGATTACAGCTCGTAAGGTGACAAGTGTATAACACAATATATGGTTTTCAAAATTGTTTTCTCCTATGACTGTATTTTTAACACTGCGTATGAGAACTATGACACCATCTCAAGAATTAACTGCTTCGAAAACTGAATGCACTATGAAAATAAGTTATATATTACAATAGTTGTTTATAAACTTCCCATCATCTAACCGTAGAATTTCCACGACTACGGCTATTATCTAAATGATTAATCCATCAATCGTTTTCTCAGGAGATTATTTCTTAGAACGTATGCTTTACCTCATGTTCTTCACTTCTACTCTTTCAATTCTCTATTCTATATCATTACTACCATTTTAAGTAGTAGTAGTATTAGTAGTAGTAGTAGTAGTAGTAGTAGTAGTAGTAGTGGTGGTGGTGGTGGTGGTGGTGTTGCTGTTGCTGGCAGCAGTTGTTTATCTGGTAGTTCTTGTTGCAGTGGAGATGGCAGTGGAGATGGCAGTGGTGATGTTCGCGGTAGTATTTCTTTCATTCGTTCTGAAGACAACGAAGAGTAAATCATACCCCTTTCTGTATCTACGTTTTAACTTTCTTTCTCCAAAAGCACCAGCACTCACACACACATATCTATAAACATACATGCAGATGCGCGTGTACACCACATCATTCTATTGAAAATATTATTTATGTAACGCACGTACTCCTTAATTTTTTACCCATTTGTAGAAATATTTTTGGAATACATTTGTGCCTCTCTGTCTATTTCCTTTACTTTGTTTTCTCTTAATTTTTTTGTCTCTTTCTCTCTTTCTCTCTTTCTCTCTCTCTCTCTCTCTCTCTCTCTCTCTCTCTCTCTCTCTCTCTCTGACTGTCTTCCCACTATCACGTGACCCGTGACGACCTAAGGCGGTTTCATTCTTTTTCGCGTTGCCTTCGTCCGAACTGGTGACGATTTTCTGTCTCCTCGGTCTACCTCTCCCGTGTCTATAGTCATTTAGATTTGGCTTCTCCTTCGCCTTATCCATTTGTGTCATGTCTTGCAGCTCCAAAGCTTTTTTTTTTTGCATATGTATTATTATATTATTAACAGTTGTCTTTGTCTGCTTCTAAACCTTTAGTTTGCCCCTCGTCTGACCAATAACGGTTTCATTCCGAGCCTTTATCGTTTTGTTATGTTTCGGTCATATAGCTAGCTAGAGGCGATGGCCTCTTGGAGCTAATCAACGGCAACTTTAGTCTTATATGTATGGACTGGCATATTAGCATGGCGATAACTGTTAATTTCCAGTACCGCTGCCGTAGTCTACTTTAGAGAGACTTAGAAATTTTAATATTTCTATTTTTGAAAACCAGTGGATGTATTCCACTGAAATTTGGTAAATAATCCTTAGCGATAACTATATATATATATATAATATATATATATATATATATATATATATATATATATATATATATATATATATATATATATATATATATATATATATATATATATGTACGTATATATATATATAATATATATATATATATATATATATATATATATATATAATATATATATATATGTACGTATATATATACTTTTATGCATATAGATATAGATCTATATATATATATATATATATACATATATGCTTTTATGTATATAGATATATATATATTTATATGTATACATGTGTATATAGATGTGTGTGTGTGTATTTGCGTGTCCGTGTTTGTTCCCCCACCCATCCCACCCATCACTTGACTACCAATGTTCGTGTGTTTACATCTCCATATCTTAGCCGTTTGCAAAACACACCGATAGAATAGGTACTATGCGTACGAAAAATAAATCCTGTTTTCAATGTCTATGATTAAAGGTGATGCATGGCCGCAGTCACAGCAAGTAAGTAAAACAATAAAAAGTAAGTAAAACAATAAAAATCTATCCTATTTTAATCCCGAGCAACCCCGGATATATCTGCTAGTATACATATGTATATTTATATATATATATAACTAAAAATAAGGGTGTCTGAGAGACACAACCATGCCGAAATAGCAGTCAAAACCCTGACTCTAAGAACCACGTTAAATGTTCATATGTGCCTATCTGATTTATTCAACTGATGAGAGAAAGCTTATTTAAAGCAAAGCTAGAAATCCAGGATCTTGACTTATTCAGTAATTCAGTCTATTTTGTCCCTCTGTCTTATCTCATGGTGCGATATGAACATTTAGCGTGGTTCTTAGAGTCAGGGTTTTGACTGCTATTTTGGCACGGTGGTGTCTCTCAGATGCCCTTATTTTTAGTTGTAAAAAAATTATTACGTTTGTATGGTATTTTTCCCATGCTGGCCACTTGATAATATCGATATTTGAATATCGATATTATCCTTATTTATAAATTTATATATATATATATATATATATATAAATAGGAAAAAAGCAACAAGAATGGATTAAAATCTCGGTACGATCGTTTCGTACGAGGACATCTTAAATAAGCTACAAAAAATGCAGTGAGTACAGATGGCTCGTACTCGTCAGCCGAAAAAATATCAAAGAATTCCCAAACATCAAAAGGGGTAGATATAAAAGAGGTTGTAGGATTAACTGCATTGGAGAAAGTTCGATTTATGGAGATCTGATGAAAGGTTTTAAACCTATAGAATTTATGCATGTCTACATATAGCTCATATTGAATATTTGATCAAGTTGTATGAAGAAATTTTCGGATACAGTGATGCAAAATTTCTGAAAATCCGAGTAAGAGGCAAAGTGACTGCCACATCATGTAGAGGAAAGTCGGATTTTCAGAAATTTTGCATGACTGTATCCGAAAATTTCTTCATACAACTTGATCAAATATTCAATATGAGCTATATGTAGACATGCATAAATTCTATAGGTTTAAAACCTTTCATCAGATCTCCATGAATCGAACTTTCTTCAATGCAGTTAATCCTACAACCTCTTTTATATCTACCCCTTTTGATGTTTGGGAATTCTCTGATATTTTTTCGGCTGACGAGTACGAGCCATCTGTATTCACTGCATTTTTTGTAGCTTATTAAAGATGTCCTCGTACGAAACGATCGTACCGAGATTTTAATCCATTCTTGTTGCTTTTTTCCTATTTATAATCACCCAACTTGTCGTATGGCTAACACCATATAGATATCCGGTGCATCCTAGTTAAGGACCATATTCATGTGAATTCTTTAGAATTCTCTAGAATCTCAATTACTTAACCGTATATATATATATATATATATATATATATATATAAATTATTAAAATCATAAATTAGGGTATCTACGAGATACCACCATGCTGAAAATAGCAGCCATGATCTGACTCTAAAACCACCTTAATTGTCCATATCACAAACGCGGAGTGAAAACAAAGAGGCAAGATGAAGCTAGTAAAAAAATACTGGATAATTCTAGATCCCGGATTTCTGATTATGCATTTAGGAATGCTTTGCCTCGTCAGTAGAATACACACAGAACAGAAACATAAATACATACATATATATAAATACAACATACGAGTACTTACATATACGAACGTATACATACATATATATGCACGTATGCATCATGACCAGTTCAAAATGCTCGCCGTTTAATTCCATGTGAGATATGGTTAAAATATCACCGCAGTAAATACAGTGAAGAAATAAATTTAAATTTTTATAAATAAGGATAAGATTGTTAATTTAAAATAAAATAACGATTTTATCAAGTGGCCAGCATGGAAAAAATAACCTTCAAAAGTAATAATTATTAAAATTATAAATTAGGGTATCTACGAGATACCACCATATATATCTATAGTACGTATGTCATTTTCTCTGTTCATCTACTTTCCATTTCATCCCGATAATAATGATAGGGTGTCTTCTGCTATAGCCTCGGGACGACCGAATACTTGTGAGTGAATTAGGTAGACGGAATCTGGAAGAAGCCTATAATATATATATAGATATATGTATGTGTGTGTGTGTGTGTGAGTGTGTGTATTTGTGTGTCTTTTTGTCCCCCAACTATCATTTGACAACCGATGCTGGTGTGTTTGTGTCTCCGTAACCTAGCGTTTCCTCAAAAGACATGATAAAATAAGTATTAGGCTTACAAAGAATGAGTCCTCAAAAACTAACTCCTTTTAAGGCAATGCTCCAGTATGATTGCAGTCAAATGGCTGGAACAAGTAAAAAGAATAAAATAAAGAATATATATATATACACGCTCACTTATACATATGTATATATATATATGCTTATATACATACGTATATGTACGTACTTACACCTATACGTATATATACATGTGTGTGTATGTGTGTGTGTGTACGAAGTACGATTATATGGAATATGAACTATTTTTTCTGGAACAAGAAACAAGGAAGATGTTTTCTTGTCTGTCTCCTTCCAAGCTTGATTTACGCGTTCGCCACCACAACCTCCTTTGAGCTTAGTAGCCCTTCCTGTTTGTTTTCACTATCCTGCTTGTGTTACCAATTTTGACCCTCCGCAAAATCTCCAATTTTGATTTCAATTTGCCTTACGGGAGCAACTGCTTTACCGAAAGCGTATATTGTTGTTAAATGCTCGAAATACGAGAGTAGAAATACAGCCAGCAACTGATGAAGTCTCGTTCTTTATGTTGTTTGACCTGTTTTCCATTTGTGTCTTTTGTTGTTCGAAAAAATAGTTCATATTCCATGTACTCGAACTTCGCATTTTTTTGTTGTACACGTTTCATGACGTCCTGTGCCCACATATGTGTATATATATATATATATATATATATATATATATATATATATATATATATACGTATAGATGTATGTACATATACGTATCTATATACGCATATGTATATGTATATATATATATATAATATATATATATATATATATATTATATATATATATATATATAATTTCAACAATTGAGGGCAAAATAATAATTATTAATCAATTTCACCAAGTGTTCAGTATGCAAGGGACCATTCAAGGCGAATTCAAATTATTACATTATATAAAAGGGCTTAGTAAAATAAATTACTTTGCCGCATACTGAACTCATTAGAAATAGCAGCTAAAAAACTTTTTTAAGGCTATTTCTAATACTTAAAGAAAATCTCTCTCATATATAGTGTTGCTTATTCAACTCACAAAAGTTTGGGGTAAGGACATCGAAAAATCAAATGCTAAGGTATTCAAATGCTAAGGAATAACCTTAGCATTTGATTTTTCGATGTCCTTACCCCCAAACTTTTGTGAGTTGAATTAAGCAAACACTATATATGAGAGAGATTTTCTTTAAGTATTAGAAATAGCCTTAAAAAAGTTTTTTAGCTGCTATTTCTAATGCGTTCAGTATGCGGCAAAGTAATTTATTTTACTAAGCCCTTTTATATAATATATATATATATATATATATATATTGGATACATACGCATCATATGGCGGGTAACTGTGACAGTATACTTTTGTTTTGTTAGCAAGGGAAACATCAGAATATATGCCATGTATACAGTAATTATAATTTATCTTTTATCAAATTTTGCTTATGCAAAATGATGGATTGCATTCTAATTTCCAAAGGACAAATATACATTAAAAAAAAATGAAGAAAAAATTCTCATTTATATTACTTTTTCTATGAGTACTCGCTCATTTACTTCCTCTCCTCTTCTTTACAGCCACTATGATTCTCTCCACTCATCCAGCCTCTCCTGTGTTAAATTCCTCTTTCAGCAACTCTCCTTTACACTCTACTCTGCGCTCTCACTCTATATGTGATGTAATGCGTGATTAGCGAAAATCAACCGACCAACATTTGTATTGGCCATTATTACACAGAGACATATATTTCTCCATATTCAATGAAAGTGACAGCACCTTATATAATTTTAAAGGTTACAATTCGCCATCTTCCTATGAAATAAATAATTTGCTTCTGTTTAAAAGAAAGTATAATTAACAAACCACACGGGGAATCGAAAAGAAATGTATGCATAAAACTTATTCAGATATTTACCTAATTTACATAATTCTACATTATGCATATAGCATAAGACAAACATTATATAGTGTTTCATCATTATTTTATACATATATATATATATATAATATATATATATAATATATATATATATATATATGTGTGTGTGTGTGTGTGTGTGTGTGTGGGTGTGTGTGTGTGTGTTTGTGAAAGTACGATGGTCTGTGATTTACCATCGATTGAAATTTCAGATTTGCATAAATGTCACGCTACAAAGCACACATAGACACAAACACACAAACACACACGCACAAACACACACACACACACACTGCACTTATCTCAGATCAATCAGAATCCAGTTAGATTGGTGTTGGTCTGCGGCATCAAGATTTGTAGTACTTGTAAAATTGCCAAAAAACATATAGTGAGGTGTAGAGAACCTAACGTTTCGTACAGAGTTCTTCAAGGTAAAGTCGACAAAGGGGAAATAAAGGCAAAAGAGCAGCGTTTATTTTCTTCTTTATTTTAAGTTAAATGAATTCTTCCTTTAAAGAAAGACCCGCTTTTTAACTTTGAATCAGAGTTATAATGTATATATGTCGCTGAAATTTTGTAAAAGCTTTACATGTTTCCATTCCTGTTTTGATAGGGTGAATTTTGTAGGTAGTTTCATTCTTTGCCTGACAACTCCTCAATTTAAATACCTTTTAACATCACAAATGGCTTCAATGATTATGTGACAAATGTATACCAATGATCCACGTCGAAAATATGTCAATTTTGAGACAGTGTACTATAAATATTTTCTTTTCTACAAATTTTAAATGAAGTATTGATATCTACTGACATAATTACCTACAGAGTTTCCTTTCGCCCCAAATAACTATTTTTGCCTTTAATGGATGTTGTTTTAGTTATGGTTGTTTTTAGTTATTGTTGTTGTTGTTTTATGGAGTTGTTCGAATAGTATTTCTTGTACTGGAATATATTAATGCATTCAACTGCTTAAATGTTTTGTTTTGTTTTTTATTTCTTTTTCTTTATACTCATTCGAATGCACCCTTTTGCGTGAGTGGTATTACTGTCTATTACTTTAGCATCAGCACCATACCGCATAGAAATAAACTTGATATATTTAATGAACAGCAGCTGATAAGTATACTACATTAATATATTCCTGTTACTTGCATGTTTCTTTTAACAGCATTTTTGTAACTAGCTCTTGTGTGTGAATGCAAGAAAAAAAATCAAGTATAAATAAAGAGATGTGTAGTGACGTTCAGAAGGAATCCAAGATACGCTACACTTCTTATTGACGCGCATGCACGCCAGTACGTGTACGAATGTTGTTGCTGTTGCTTATACTAAAGAAAGCTCTCATGCAGCACCTTATGATCAAAGATGTTTCAGACGTGTCTATATTAAAATACAAAAGTGTATGATTTGATTTCAAAGAAGACTTAGTTTTAGCTGGCTAAACAACCACTCAATATATATATGAATGGACGTTTGTACGTATGTGAGAACAGTCTGTAAATGCGTCACATAATCAGAGCTAATTTACACTCAGTTTTAATGCATTTCGAAATGATCAGAAAAAGAAAGGTGATATACTCTTTACTCTTTTACTCTTTTACTTGTTTCAGTCATTTGACTGCGGCCATGCTGGAGCACCGCCTTTAGTCGAGCAAATCGACCCCGGGACTTATTCTTTGTAAGCCCAGTACTTATTCTATCGGTCTCTTTTGCCGAACCGCTAAGTGACAATATATTTACATGATGTCTGGAATTCAACACTGCAATTAACTCGGTCTCGGAAATTAGACATTACCTTGTTACTTTTAGACTTTACAGATCGTATTTACTCATACTTAGAATGAGACAATTATTAATTGCCACTCAGTTATAATATCGTACAGCAATATTGTGAGTCTTTTACCGCCATTGTAGCAAATGAGGATAAGGTTATGCTTTATTTTCATTATTTACATTTGACAGATATTTGTCTTCGTTTTGTATGTTGTTAACACAGCGTGTCCGCTGAAAGCCCCTCCTGCATTCATCAGGTGTCTTGGGGAAATTTCGAACCTGGGTTCTCATTCCTAAGGTATTTTTCTAAGTTGTTGTTCTAAAAATCGAACTCGAAATCTTGGGGTTAGTAGCCCGCGCTCTTAACCACTACACCATATGCCCGTGGGTTATGCTTTGCTGAAAGAACGGGATAAGACTAATCCTTTCTATTATAGGCACAAGGCCTGAACTTTTGGGGGAGAGAACCAATCGATTAGATCGACCACAGTACACAACTGGCACTTAATTTATCGACCCTGAAAGGATGAAAGGCAAAGTCGACCTCGGCGGAATTTGAACTTAGAACAAAATACCATGTTATCGATTCTGCTAGCTCGGCGCCTTAGAACGGCACAAGACTGAAATATGTCTGGAGTGGTCACCACCTCACTAGTCAAGATCACCGAAAATCGATATTAGTTATTTTTTCCTTCCCGCATAATAATAATTAATTAGAATTTTCCCTCCCTATTTTCTACTCACTATATAATAATTTATTATTTACTCATATTCCTTTTTATTCCAACAATTAACATCATAGTCACAACTTGTCTATGACTTGTAAGGAATATGACAATAACTAATTTTCTTACTATGATCCCTCAATGGACTTGGAATCGATGCATTGCAATCAGTATGTAGTGTATAACTCTTGTTTCATGACCGAAACCCGATCTGATGAACCAGCTGTGGCTCAGAAATAACGACACACGGGTACATGTACACAGTATTCTCTCCTAACATCACATACAAACAAACTGATACCCGCTAACAAATCAACAGATCCATAATGTACCCAAAATACCCAACACACCAAAAGAAAAATTAATACCCAGGCGCGGATTTTAGACAATGATTAGATCAAGGGCAAATACGACTGAGCAGAATTTTTATAAAAAGCCACTACCACGCCTCTCCATCTGTGAGCAGTATACCTTTTTGTGGCTCATTAGTCTATATTATATAATGTGATTCTTATTTTAAAAGGTAGTGTGTAATTTGAAGGAAATAGTGATACCATTTCTAAAAGGTGATCAACCATTTAAATGTTCCCTCTTGCCAAGTCCAGGTGCTGCTTCAATCGATTCTATTATCTGGAGGCGAAAGAGCATATAAAGTATGCATAGATAGACAGATAAAGAAAGGGAAAACGATAAACACAGAGTACGAGAGAGCAAAGGCGAAAAATATATTTCAGTCTATCTTTCATGTTAATACTTAATCACATACTGCACACCTCCCAGAAACACACATTCATATATATATATATATATATATTATATATATATATATATATATATATATATATATGTATGTATGTATGTATGTATGTATGTATATATATATATATATCGTTATTTCCAGAATATACTTGAAAATCCTGCCGCTACATTTCAACGCTGTGAAAAGAGAAACATAATAAATGATGTAAAAAAGTGAAGATAAATTCTGTCTAATTCCCGCGTGGTATTATGTGTCAAAGTTCCACATTATGTATTAAATATTAATTCCATCCCATTAACCAAATCAAGTTAATTTGTCTGCTTTGTGAGTTTCTTTTTGCACAATTATTCCGCCATTACTACGTAAATCCACGTTGCGAGATTTTACCTATAAGGTAATAGTAATCTATATTTACAATCTTTATATACCCTAGGGCATCGGATTTTAATATTCACCTGAAACACTTACCATCTTCCCATCTCAGTGCACTGGTTATAGCGAAATAAATATTTAATTATGTTTTTGGTCAAAACGTTTTTAAAACACTTCTTTATCTTAAACACTCAAGTCAAGTCAGGTATTTTAGGATTTAACAACCATTTGCGTTATATAGTGAGATAAGAGCAATAATATACAAACTTAAAGAACTAAAGAGAAAATTCTAATTTTCAATATAATCGAATCGATAAATCCTCACAAACATGTATCATGTTTCCATTAAAATTAAAATATAAAAAATAAGCGATATTTCGTTAATCGGACAGAATATTAATAATTTCATAAATATGTTCAAAGACTCTATTTATTTTCTATTTCTTTATCCATCTCCCTATCTACCTATCAACCTCGGTCTATCTTGTATCTGTCAATGTATCCATGTGTCTATCTATGTATGTAACCATGCTTCCACCTCACCATTTATATATCTACCTATATCTCTAAACTCTTCCCAAATTAGCAATCTACATTTTTATCTTTCTAACAAACTTTATACCTATCCGTCTATTCAGCTATCTATCGATTTATCTATTTCTATCTTCTCTCTAGCATATTATATATCAATATGTCTGTCTATCTGAATCTATCTATCTCTCTACCGACATATCTATCTAGTTATCTGTCTATCATGTGTCTATCAATTCCTCAATCTATCCACTTAGCTATCTTCCAATATATATATATATATATAATATATATATATATATATATATAAAGCGTATGGCATGTTTGCCCGTCTTTTTTATATTTTTCAGTTTCTATTTCTATAAGAATTTTTTTCGCATGATTATAAACCTGGTGTGTGAAATACACGCATACATGCGGATCGTTCAACGTTTTGAATATGCTCCTTTTTCTCCGGTCTCTCACTCTCTCTCTCTCTTTCTCTCTCTCTCCCTCTCTCTCTCTCTATCTATCTATCTATTTATCTATCTATTTATCTATTTATCTATCTATCTCTTATCCCTTTCTCCCTGTCTCTTTCTCCCCCTCTCCCCCACTCTCCGCGACTGTTTGTAAACACACACTCACAGGTACATGTACGCACTCATCTATATGTATTTCAATAGACAGGCAGGCAGATAGGCAAAGAGAGTCAGACAGACAGACAGACAGACAGACAGACAGACAGACAGACAGACAGACAGATAGATAGATAGATAGATAGATAGATAGATAGATAGATAGATAGATAGATAGATAGATAGATAGATAGATAGATAAGTAAGGGAGATATGCATATGCAGCAAACTGATATATTTTGTTATTTTTTCTTCATGTTTCTTTTATCATATACACCAAGGAATTGAAATAGATATTACCTTGTAATTTTCCTTTAACTTGGGATATTAAATTTTTCAGTATTTAAAGGAAAATACAAATAATTAAAATAGAAAACTATTTCATTTTAAATTTTATCTTTGTGTTTAAGTTTGATACGAAAGTTGGGCAACAAAAGAAGTAATGTTATGTGTTTCCAACGATAAGATGATTACAATATATAATGAAATATTAGGAAATGGAATCAACACAACATGTAGAACAGTGACTAAGTATTTTGCAGCATAATATTTCGCTATCGATATTTTCCATCTGTCCTTGTCTTTTTTTTTTTTCGTTTTTATCATATCCGTAAACAACATTTTATTATTAAATGTTTTGCCTAATTCACCGGCGTAACAGAAAACAGTATGATCGCCATATTTACGATGACTTCGGCGTCATTTCAGTCACGAGAGATGAACTGAAGTGCTTCATCTTTTAAACGAACACTTTTCACTTAACATTTGAACTCACTTCTACTTTACAACCTTCACCTACGTATAACACAAACATATCGATTCCCAACTCTACTTCAAATATTTTCGCTCTCACCTCAAACTCAGTAAAACGACTACTTCTTAAAATTCATTCTTCTCTGCCAATTGTGTCAATTTTTATATTTTATCTGAAAGAGGGGTAAAGGCTGCCAGCAAGTGGTGGAGAAATCTGATCAGAAATCCCATTATGGCTTTCTTATGTATTTATTAACAATACTCGAAGTTCATTTAGCGCTATCACTATTTTAAAGTTTTCTGTTAGGAAGAGCTGCGGGTTAGAAAAGACGATGATGAAGAATGTCCTTTCTCAATTAATGGCGGAATTGCATTGTCAGTATGTGTATGTAAATATAATCATCATTATAAGAAAAGTTTGAGAGTGACTTCGAAGTATCGGCTTCATCGCCTTAGGCGTGCAATTCATTGTTCCCAAATCAATATTAATCGTTTCCAAGCCCCACGTTGCCTTGCGTCCTTCTGTGGTCGATTAAAATAAGTACCAGTTGAGTACAGAGGTTGATGTCATCGAATTATCCTGTCACCCGAAATTGTTGGCCTTGTGCCAGAATTAGAAATCAGTATTAACTGTTTCCTTGTAAAAGTTATGTGAAACAAGGTGGAAAAAACAGTACTCGAATACCTGAAGTACAGTAATGTGCTTTATTAATAAAGCCGCAAAGCTGATACTCAGAATTTCGCGTTCCTGATCGTCGGTCAGTTTTTGTTGAGAATATCAACCAAAACTGTCCGACAAATGGAAACGTGAAAATTTGAGCAACAGTTTTTGTAATGTCTTTTCAGCTTTATTAATAAAGTGCATGTGTGTGTATGCGTGCGTACGTTTATGTATGTGTGTGTGTGTGTGTGTGTGCGTATGTGCAGATAATTCAGACGAAAATTCAACAATTCAATAAACTGACGATGCGTTATCGAGTAGTCAACTTAAACTCAACATGCAAAACGCGTATTTCTTCAAAAATACCCACTCCTCCCTGTAAAGGGTCCTTGTTTTCACATGAGTAAAGGAACTGCATCAGCACATTCGCGCCGTACACAACAACTTCTGTTTTCTTTGGGATGCCATGTTGGGACCAGACAGAAGACACAAGAGTCCTGAAAGAATCAATTGCCTTCTGAAGCCTTAAAGATAGTTTCATTATTCAGCGAGCCATAATGACCGAGTGCGTTGTCTCGGTAAACAAGCTTGTCTATCACTTTCAGTATTTTTTCCTGGCGCAGGGTGGATCATTACAAGTCTTTTCCAGGCTTATACCGATTCCAAATGCCTTTGGGTATCTTCAGCTGTATGTGCAAATATGTCGCAATCATACGCATTAAGGTCTCGAATAAGAGATTAAAAATGTTTCCGATTAAGAAGAAAATTGCCGCAACCTGAAGAAACGAGCACATATTTCCCAAGAGAGTATTACACACCAGAACCACGAGTGAGATTAACAGCTAAATACAAGGAAAAGAAAATTGGAAGAAGGATGAAGGTACACAAAACAGACCATAGTTTTCCAATATTATTTTATTCACTTAGTTTCATATGTTTACACTTTTATCGCCTTCAAAGTATTCTCCATTTCAAGCAATGCATCAATCCAGACGCGTTTTCCACTGTTCGAAGAAATCCTAGAACCCTTACGAAATGATGCCTTTTAATGCTTCCATCGTTTTATTCTTCACCTCTTCGACATCTGGAAAACGTTTTCTTTAAGGATACTTTTATTTGGGGGAACAAAAAAAAAGTTGCAGGGAGCAAGATCGGGTGAATGGTTTTCACGCTTTAAGGAAGGTCACTTGTTGATTGAAGACCAATCTCGTTCAGGGCGACCATGGACCTCTCGAACGAATGAAAGCACCACAAAAATTCGTGAACTGAGCCCAAAAGACCGTCGCCAAATAATTCACGAACTTGTTGATATGCTAACAAATTTTGAGCGACAAAATGCGAATAAAAAGAGTTGCAGAAAAATTTGAGCCTCGCTTGCTCTCGGTTTTCACATAGGTAATGGTTTTCACATAGGTAAATGTGGTCATACCATTTTTGATCAAAAACTGTCTCATACTCAAGACGATGTGCGAAGGTACTTTGTCGTGATGAAACCACCACTCCTCACTTTGCCACTGGCCGGAGCGTTTCCGTCTCGCAAACGCTTCAGAATTACCAACTAAAATGTCTAGTTAACAGTTAAACCAGGAGAAAGAAATTTTGTGTGGACAATTCCTTTCGCATTGATGAAGCAAATCAGTATCGTCTCGATATTGGACTTCACTTGACGCACTTTTGGGGGCGTGATGACGTTGAATACTTCCATTGATATGATAAATGCTTTGTTTTCAGATGGTAGCCGTAGCAGCAGTTTTCGATACCAGTGGTAACCTTCGAATAAGGTTCGGATCAACTTCCAACTGTTCTTTCAATTCGCAACACATTTTCCGTCGGGACTACTTTTGATCTTCCGAGAGCAAGCGAGGCTCAAATTTTGCTGCAACTCTTTTTATTCGAATTTTGTCGCTCAAAATTTGTTAACATATCAACAAGTTCGTGAATTATTTGGCGACGGTCTTTTGGGCTCAGTTCACGAATTTTTGTGGTGCTTTGATTCGTTCGAGAGGTCCACGGTCGCCCCGAACGAGATTGGTCTTCAATCAACAAGTGACTTTCCTTAAAGCGTGGAAACCATTCGCAAATTTGTTTTTTCCTCATCACAGCATCCTTGTAATCTGTGTGAAGCATGACAACTGTTTAGTCCGCCGTTACCCCAGCAGAAAATAGAATTTCACGGACGCACGCTGTTCCTTCGTTTCAGCAATTGCAAAAATCAACGAACAGGGCAGAAGCACTTCAAAACAAAGGCGCACCATGTGGGAGCATGACGGCAGTAGTGGACCCTAGTCGGCAGATTGATGCCTGAGGGTCGCATCAAGTGGCTTCCAGCGGTAGAAGGCTGAACTACAACGGGCTTGCCCCATAGAGAACGTTTCCGTTTATTTTTAGGTACCTCCTTGCGTATTGTGGGGGTGGGTAGGAGCAGATCTATCTAATCACTATCTATTGAAGAACATTGAACTGGTAACATCGTGACGGTGAGCACCCAACTCAAAGTAGACCAGCAAAAGCACATATGTAATATACAACACGAGACACATGGAAAGGCAGTATAAAGACACCACCACATCCTAAGTAGGAGAGGCGGCCCGCATTGTAGGTGAAAGGATTAAAAAACATGGGTGACATTTCAATGTAAATCAGAAATCATCCAACGCAATCAGCTAGCAGTACAAAACGTAGTGGATAAATTAAGAAAATGCTGAGGTAAAATTATTTCTACTCAACCCAAAGATTGTAGCCGTTGTTCGAGCACAGGATGCAGAACTGACTTCACACATATTCCATAGACAGAATGAATGGTTAACATCCCGTAACCAAAACCCACCACCTCAGTAATAAACGAATAAACCATACAATAAAACTAAAATCCACTAAAATCAATTACACGCACATAAACACGTATACATACACATACTTTCACACACACACATACACATACACACACTTTCACACACACATACACATACACAAGTGTGCTGTCATAAAAAAAATGGCAGCAAAATAAACAGTGAAGGAAATAAAAATCAAAACTATAACACATCTGCAGACATGCGTGCCATAGGAATTTAACAAACAAGAAAAATCACTTAGAATAACTAAATCTCTTGAAAATCTATACCTATTGAAAAGTTAACAAGAATAGCGTGGTGAAAGATATCTGGGGAAAATATAACTTAAAAACAAAAATGTAGGGGTGCTTAAAAGGCTTTAATAATCTGATTCTCACAAATTATGATAATATATTTATAGCGGTATTTCAAAAGTTTCACTAACATTACTATAAAGTGTTTAAGAACGAGACCGGTTAACGTTATTTGAACTTCTCAGTATATATCTCCGCTTCCCACACTCGCCATCCCGATTAAACCTGCAATCTGACTGCATAATTAAGCACATCACTCGACACAGTTTACCACAAGAATTTCATTATAGATTATTCACTGCCATCCCCTTTTTTCTCCTAGCAACCATGACTACCATGGACAGTTCATGTAAGTTGGTCCATTAAAAAGATTACTGCTATATTATTGTTTGCAACATTTTCTAGAATGTATGAAATAAATTAAATAATTACAATAAAATTGTGAGGATACCGTGCAGGCTTTAATATAGGTACATAGACGTACATATTATGCATCACATTTAAGTTAGGTCTTTTTTTGGCCTTTTTCAGTGACGTGTACTCGAAGCTAGTTTCATGTTCCGACGAGGATTCGTCGACTCCACTATAAGAAACAGTGTATAAAACATTCACTGGCATGGATACGGCTGGCTACGATGTCACGTCAATCAAAGGCATCTCATGTTTTCCCTAGCCGTTCCCTTATTTATTGCCTTCGATACAACACAAAACCCGTAAGAGATATTACGTCAGGATAATCACCCAGTCACATCGTATCTATGTGACTGTGTAAAATGCTTGTCCACTAATCAAAAGAAAATATTCTTTCCACGCAGGCCTTGACGTTGAATGATAAGGGTGGGGCAAAACAAACGAGTTTACATTGATGCTTCCTTTTGTGGGTTTTTTAACCCGGCATATAGAAGATGCGGACCTTAAGCCCGATAAATACTAAAGCTTCGGTGCAATAGAGTGCTGCGGCATCAAATACGTCCTTACCGGAGTATAGGTTTTACAGCCTTCATTAGGTTCTTGAACACGAGATTTGGAAGCAGGAGGCTGTGTTAATGTACAACGGACTTTCGTTTGGTTTGCAGTAAGCCTGTTGAACTGGCGGCAAGGTCCAACACAATGTCTAAGACGTTAACAATGGTAAGGTTGGTCTCAATTCTAATTATGACGTTTTAGAATATGCCACTTTGCTCCTCTATAAGCAGTTAAAGCGTCATCTCCGTATGAACCAATAAAGAACTGACGAGAACTCCTCGTTATGCTAACCAATATATTCAGCAGCCTTTTCCTAGCGTGCACAATTACGTTTATGTCACTATATATATATATTTCAAATCTTAAAAAGACAAAAGACGAAGACAGGTGTTGGAGCAACAGCCGGTATATTAGGTTAACGCTCAGGAAAAATGAAAAAGTATTTAACGTTTCGAGTTTACGTTCTTCGACAGAAAAGATTAACAGGAAAAAATTGGAAAAAGAATGAAAAACACAGAGATAGAAAAATTGTGCAGAGTTGAACGGTCCAACATGACAAGATGATTGGAAAAAGACGCTGAATGAAAGGAAATTAATAATAATAATAATAATAATAATAATTATAATAATAATAATAATAATAATAATAATTATAATAATACTAATAATAATAATAATAATAATAATAATAATAATAATAATAATGATAATAATAATAACAGTAACGGTGAAACCAACGAACTAAGGACCGTAAGCGTGTGTGTGTATGAGTGTGTGCGTGGTGAATGCGGGAGAATGAGTACGTATGTGTGGGCGAATGTGTGCGTGAGTGCGTATGGACGTGTGTATATGAGTGAATATGCGTATTGACGTGTCTATGTGTGTGGTGATAACGTGTGTATGTGCGTGTGTGTGTGTTGTGTGTAGCAGTTGATGCGTGCTTATTCAGGCGACGTGGGCAAATGTGTATGTGTGTGTCTGTGACCAAATAGTGAGCATGGGTATAGTGTAAGTTTGTGGGCGAATGCTTTCTTAGTCTATGCGTGTTGCCCTTGTTATGCATGATGCGTGTGTATAAACTGCCTATGTTCAGCTATTATATGCTTGTGTGGGCGTGGGAGTGTGCATGATGGTGTGTCGTGTTAAACCGTGAGTGTGGCTGCTCGTATAATGGTATGTGTGGTGACGTTATTGAAGATGTGTGTGGGTGTGTGGATAATGGTGTTTGAAGTGAGTAATGAGTTGAACAGAGTGTATGGGTGTCTCTATAGTGGTGTGTGTGTGTGTCTGTGTGTGTGTGGTGAGAGTACCGATGTAGGCGGTATGCAGGTGTGTCGTTGGAGCAGGAAGTTGAATATAGGAGGTGTTTAGGAAACCGTGCGGGGTTGATGTCAGATGAAGAGAGATAATGAGTTGAGCTCATATGGCGCAAAGGAACGAAGAGAGATTATTTCTTGTTCAAGGCGAAGGAGGGAGATCGGGTGGCCCATGTGCAGAGACAGTCCGAACACAGGCATATCTTGTAGCGAATGACCGGTAGACAAAAATGGTGCGAGACCGAGTTGCCATTGCCGTGTCTGATGTCTCGGAAGTGTTCCGAGAACTGATCAGCCAAGCGGCGTCCTGTTTAACCTATGTACAGAGAATGGCAGAGAGAAAAGGCGATGCAGTAAATAGCATTATTAGATGTGCAGGTAAATGAGTTGTTGACGTGATAGAGATAGTGCCAGTGAGGATGGTGGTGTTGGAGAGTTAGGGGCAGATGCGATAGCGTGGGTGAGAGCAGGGCAAGGAGCTAGGCTGGGAAGCAAGGGTAAGGAAGGAACTATACAGCAGGAAATCATGTAGGTTATGGGTCACGCATGTTATAGGCTCGTTTGAAGGATGGAAGGGAAGATGTGCGAGGTGGAAGTGTGGAACTGGAGTCGCCAGAAGGCTCGTAGAATGGTGAGTTGGAGAGGTTCCGTGGAAGGGTGGTATGTGAGGGAAAAACGGGAGACTACGAGGATAAAGAGCAGCGGCATGGTCCACAGATTGTGCCCGGACAAAGGAAAAGTGGATAATAGTGAGAGGATGATCGGTGGCCCAGGTCGGTGAAACTGTCTTCTTCATTAGATGCATGTGGAGTGTTATAAAAGAGTCCATGTAGCCTGACGTGGCGCACAAAGTGTTGGATATCAGCACGGAGCTGAAACTCGTTACTGGAAGAAATGAGAGGGATGAAGCGCAGACTCTTACTGACAAGCGCTCCGCTTCAGAGAGGGGGAGTATATATACATATATGTATATATGTATATATAAGGGTATGTATGCATGTGTGTGTATATGTATTATTGATGTTTAATGTTAATTCGTCTACACTTAATGACCCACTGTGTTAATTTATCAAAATTGATCGGTGATGCTGTATGAGTTGAGATCATTGTATCTTTACTTCTAATGAGAATTATATAGATTACCATGTTATTGTTTTTGTATAGTAACGAAAACAACGTAAAGGAAATAATATATGAATGGATGCCTCATGTATTGCATATATATATATATATATATATATATATATATATATATATATATATATGTATGTGTGTGTGTGTGTGTGTGTGTGTGTGTATGTAAATATATACATACATATATATATATATATACTAGCAGCATAGCCCGGCGTTGCACGGGCATGTAAGAGCCCCTAGTAGGCAACGACTTGCGGCTGCAGCAGCGATTAGCTGAAGTATGCCAAGGTTATGTTGTCTGGTCATGTTTTGTCTCGTTGACTGCTTGAAGTGGCGGTGTTGGGGGTAAAGTCTCGAATGCAATTTCTTCCTGGTAGGAATTGGTTCACCAAAACTTTGGTTAGTCTGGAGGTTTCGATGTAATCTTTGCTTTGTATGTGGGATACCTTGAAGATTGAGTCTAGATTTCCTCCTGTGGGTTGAATTATCGACAGCTGTTTGATAGTTATTTGGGGGAGTAAGAGAGTTAAAGAAGGTCAAGTTGCGTCCCCTAGACAGTCTGTGGTTTGTGTTTAATACACAAATCGGTCCCACATATGATTTAATTAACCGATTTTTCCAGTAATAAAGTATCCTATTGGAATAAAAAGGGCCATATAGCTCCTTGGAGCAGACATGATGTTCGCGGTGAATTAAAACAATAAAAACAATCCTGCCAATTTGTTAAAGATATTGTCGAAAATATTTCATCTTGAATTTGAACGCGATTTCCCAAAATGGCATGATTTTATCGATTTTTTCTGATGGTAAGGTATTGCATGGAAAACTAACGGCAGAATTAAGTTTCTTAGGGTAACATTAAGCTTCACCATGAGTTTGGAGAAAATCGATTGCAAGTTGCGAAAACTACAACAGAAAATGTGTTACATATGAAAAGCTTAGATTCTCGACCCCATGTCGAATTTATCGATGTTTTTCAGAACTGGGGGAACTTTTCAAGATTTACTCTGCGTAATTTTTGAATTATGACATTGGGCCATGTGGGTGTCAAGTTTCATCAGAATCGGTTGAAAGCCGTGGTCAGGGTGAGGGTACAACCTGACAGACACACAGACAGAGAACCTGTCTTTTATATATGGAGAAGATATATATATATATGTTGCTCATATGCGTATGTGCATGCATATGTATATGCTTGTATATGTATATATTTGTGTTTACATATACCTATGCTCACATGTACTACAGACAGACACATAGATATAATCTTCTCTGCGGATATCTTTACATAAACGTGTGTCACGATAACTTAGTGATTATCACAAACATTTTGAAACAGTGCAACCACTTACTCTCCGCAGAGCTTGTAAAATTTCTTATGTATGTAAATTTGATGGAAACAGGAACATTTTCAGCCTCCTTTTGCGGCTGCCAGAAATATGATGCTCAAACGAAACACATAATCATTACTAAAACTATTAAGTATCTGCGATGTTATCAACTGAAAACTTTTACTGATTAAGAAGTACAACGCAGTAAAGATTTTGCGATAGATAAAACCACATTAATCATAACAGGTATGTCCTATAAATTTCTGTTAATGCGTGTTTCGATGTTAACAATGCCGCTAACTTTTATCGGCGCGAAATTCTGTTTCAGTTAATGGAAAAGTTAGTCGTTTACATTGCTAAAATTTGCACCTTATAATCAATGAAATGGCCTCTGTTTTACTATTATAGCCATAGAAAGCAGCTAATGTTAAGGGTGGGAATCTAATTGGTACATGACCACTGAAGCCGGTATCGTAAAGTTAAACGTTGTTTTACTTAGCAATTAGAACTTAATGTTTGTGAAATTTAGGAATATATTTTGGTAGATTATATAGTAAGTACGTATACGAGTGAGTCAATTTCTTTTCTTTGGCGTTTAAATTTTTCCTTTTGCAGAAGTCAAGCTGATAACTAAGTTACACTGTATTTTCTTAAGTAAAGGCAACTCTTGGAGTTGTGAATAAATGAATTATTTACAGTATGAATTATTTATTGCATGTTGGTCTATCACTGGGTAATCCTTTCATTGATGAGTGTGTGTATTACATATCTTTGTGATTTATTACACATGTTTGTAGGCTATATGTACATGTTATTGTGTGCATATTTTCAATTCTCAAAGGAAGAATCCCAGGAATGATTTATCAATTTTCATCGTTAGATTAATTTATTGCATTTGAAGGAGACGGCGACTTCCACTAACATTCTGTATTTTTAATGGTGTTGATACATTCAGACCATGGTGTGCCTTCGGTGTGGCCGTTAAGACAATACATCTACATCAAATTTGAAATGGTTTTAATGAAAATATCATGTTTAATGGGCACTAGTATCTTGCGGATATTCTAGAAAAGTTGATGATGATATGAGTGAAACCTTCCGTACTTAAATAGAACGGCATTTTCTTTCACAACGTGAAATGTGGGATAACAGTTATATTTTCATGATATGTACCCATTCATATCTTTCTGCTGATGTGATGAGAAGTTTCTTTTTAAGTAGGCTAGTCCGTCTGCATTTGGCTCATATGCAACAGGTATATCCACAGCGAAAATTTTCAGTTCTTCACCTAATCTCATGATATTATTTCCTCCTTTGAGCATGCACGTACTGTACACATCTCTCTCTTTACTCTTCATGAAATGTCACCTAATTAATACATTGTCACATACTCTGGGGATCTTCACTAACATCAAGCTCCTACCTGCATCTATTTGCTTATCACATATCATGTACGTTCACTAATGGTACGGAGGTTACCCGTAGTGTTGATTTTCCATTTTGATGTCCAAACCACGGATTTTTTACTATTCCGAATTGATATCCCAAATGCTGCTGCTTTTCTAGACACAGAGACACAGGCGAAAATATTGTGGCACATGCTGTTATTAATGGTGATAGCTCTTGCATTCGTACCTTCCAAAGTCGGTTGGATTATTCATCATCATTGGGTCTTTACTCAAAGTTCCGACGTATTAATAATTCTCCTCAATTCTGGGATACTTGTAGCATTCATTATTGGGGAAGATAGGGAAGGTAGACGATCATTGGCATCCATATTCACTGAATGGTCGACAATTTTCCCTCGTTTGGCTACCAAAAATGAACATATCCTCACCAAACTCAAAATCCATTCCTATCCTGTTTTTTTCTTCTCTACATATCAAGCTTGCAGGTTTTGCGTTTCCTTAAATAAGCCTAAGAAGAGGTTCAATGCTAAGACGAAACACATTGCAAACAGAGTGTCATTTGAAATACTCCGATCAATAACAAGATTTTGTCAGTGACTACAGAAGTACGTTATGTTAACATTAATCCTGCAAATCAAGTTTTTATCAGTCTCTTAACAACAAAAACAGACATCGACAATAGTATCGAGAATAGTATTTAGAAGCTTCACAAGTGAATCTGTTATGTCTGAGCTGACATAGTCAAACACCTTCATATAAAGAAGGCAGACAGTCAGTTGAATTTGGTGAAGCCGTTTTGCTTCCTTAAGTAAAGATTTCTTCATAAGCTCTTCCGCACAACGTGGGACTCTCTTCAATTTTTCTGCCTGTTCGTTAGTCGACATTTTTTCTTTATTCCCAGTGATAAACATGCAAACAACATGTATACAGTTAATACATAAACTTTAGTAATCCAAGTAATAAATCACACTTGGTTGGCACTGTTAGATTACAGCTATGATAGGAGAGACTGATGTAGGGTCATAACTAGGGTTCATGCCGCCCTAGGTAAATCAATAAATGACTGCCATAAATCCAGTATTCTTTACAATATTCTACCCTACTATTGTGTTTAAACTTATTATTTCCACAAAACTACGTAGACAGTTGTACTTTATGAAAAATGAAAAATAATATATAGAACATATGTACAGAACATAATTTACGCATAAATTAAAATTAGTCACTGTATTAGCAAGACGATATAAAAATACGCAAGCGCTTACTAAAATTAACTAATTAAAATTATAAGAAACTTTAAAGAAATGCCTTCTTTACACCTATTTTTAGTAATTTTATAAATTTGACTTTAATTTTTAAAATGTAACTTTCGAATTTTAAACAATGCAAAAGCATGGTAAATCTCAATACCGCGTGTTCTCAGTAGCTTAGCGTAAAGCTTAATCCAAGACTCACTCTTGACCTATTGAATCTCTCAAAGAAGATCAATTCCAAGCTCTTGAGAAGCATCTGAACTCAGAAGACTGAGTTCTGTCTAAATAGCTAGTCAGAAATTCGGGAAAATCATTTCCTCTCAAACAAAACAAAAAAACAAAACTTTAGAAGTTCTGCAGACTCACAAACCTAAATGTTCGGCAAATTGCCGAGAAAACCTAAGATTTGTTCATAAACATCAAAAACTTTACTCATCCCAGCGGTATAAATCAGTCTAATTGCGAGAAAACTTGTATGTGAGAAATGAGCGTTATGAAGTTTTAGTCTCAATTTGACTTAAATGTTAATTCTCAACAATTCAAAAGAAAAACAAAATTACCAGTGTAAGTTGTGAAGTCGGACAGATAATCCTTCCATTTCGTTATGATTTGTTTGGTTAGTGTTACTCTTTTGTTTCGAGTTTAACTCTACATTCTTAGCATTTCCACTAATCACGTGGTTCTTAATGCGGCCTCCTTCTATCTGAATATCCAATTATTCCATACTTTCTGTTCTCCAACAATGTTTCTCGTAGTTTTAAAAATAAATGTTTGAAGTGCCTTTAAATGAAAGGCAGCAGGATGAAACCTCATAATATGGCCTTGAAATTGCTTTTGAGCAGAGTGAATTCGAATGACTATTTTATTTCCAAAATTTTAGGGAAACCGATGAATTAAAAGTCAAACTTTTATTCCTCTCCTGACTTGCAATTTTGGTATTGACCATCAACTATACGTTGTAAGAGATCTATTATAACATGAAATTCTTCATGAACTATCATCACAGTTTCTCTTGGTACTCCATCGAATGTCAGATTCAGATTTACCAACTACTGGTATAATATCTGTCAGCTTTAGGCAACGGAGAATTGAAAAGAGAGTGAGTGAATGAAGTGACTGACTTGCACTGAAAAAAGTTTCATCACGTATCATCAATAGATCATGCTTATCATGCACGAACAAATTCAGAGAATGTTTATCGCAGTTTACAAAAATAGCTTTTCTATATATTTTTTCTCAATCTTGTGTTGAACATCACTTTTATAACCAGCTATCACTTCAGCGTTGTCATTGCATTCAAATGGACAGTCTTCTAACAGCATTTCGTTTTTTATAAGTTGTTCCTAAATTACATCCAACATGTTTTCAGCATCCTTTCGTTTTATTGAAAACAATATTATGGAATTGATGTTTTTTTCTTAAAATAAATATCAACCTACCAAACAATTTCTGCCATTTGTTCTCATTTTACATGACCTGCAGCAAAATGAAGTCAAATTATATGGTCCTATGCATGCTATGTAACAAATTCTGGCTACAGAAGACATCTTACCTAAATACATAGATTCTTCACGAACGGAGATGAAAATCATATTCTTCCATGCTGTCATTCCAAGTCAATAAGATGTTGTTGTCTTTATTCCAAAATTATTTACCAACAATTAATAAACCCCCAAACTGTCCGTAAATAGGGAAATTTCCGCATGTATGTATATGTGAATCTCTTTGTCTTTTGTGAGTGTGTATAGAGAATAAGTTAGGGAAAGAGAGACAAAGACTCCGAGGGAGAGAGAGAAAGGGGTGGATGCTTGGTAGTGACGGCTGAACTGCCAATTTTAATGATATCAAACATTAATGCAACATTTGAATGAAGTTTGACTTGAAATCATGTACTACACAACCACGTTACACGTACACACACATCTGTCTGTGTATGAAAGTGTGTGAGTGTGTGAGTGTGTGTATATGTTTATATCTATATACGTATATATGCGTGTGTGTATACAGGGTGTTCGGGTTAAATTTTACAGATTGTATACTTCAGTATTTCCCCATTGCCGCCAACCCAACTTCGCTCTTCGACGATGCTTTCTAGATCCTTTTCCTTTATTTAAATACACGTTCCTCCATTCGCTCATCACACCTACTTCTCTTCTCACGTCTATTGCTTCCACCATCCCTGAATAATAACATCTATTGATAATGCAACACGCTACATCAGCCTTCACAATACTACACATTCCACCACTTCCAACTCATCTCTCGACCCCGCCACTTCTGATTCTCTCAATACCTGCTCACTCACCCCAGCATGTGGAATAATATTGCATACTTTTGCGCACTTTGTCAAAACACACACACATAACACGCGTGTGCACATATTCATATACATACAAACAGACAGACAGGCAGACATATATATATGCGTGTTTCGTTATTACCCACAAGGGGCCAAACATAGAGGGGACAAACAAGGACAGACAAAGGGATTAAGTCGATTACATCGACCCCAGTGCGTAACTGGTACTTAATTTATCGACCCCGAAAGGATGAAAGGCAAAGTCGTCCTCGGCGGAATTTGAACTCAGAATGTAAAGGCAGGCGAAATACGGCTACGAAATTCCACTCGGCGTGCTAACGTTTCTGCCAGCTCGCCGCCTTCAATACATATATATATATATGTAAACAAATATATATATATATATGTGTGTGTGTGTGTGTGTGTGTGTGTGTGTGTGTATATATATATATGCGTACACACAAAATTGGTCACAGTCAATTACTCAGGAATGTTTGTCTCTCCACCTCTCTGCGATTCTTTAATCTTTTTTGTTTTACCTGTTTAAATCATAGCCTGCAGCCATGTTGAAGTGTTCATCCCAACACATATAACCCTGTAGTTATTTTTTTTAAAATTTATATTTGAAGTCTGGTGCCAAATCTATCAGTTTCTCTGCATGTCCCTGTAATGTAATATAGCTTCAACAGATTTTCCGCCAACCAAATTCCCTCACAAGACAATGATTAGCTTAGTGACAGAGTAGAAAACGCTTGCCCAATATTCTGTCCAGAGGAACTCAACCTGGAACCACATAGTTGCAAAGCGAGCTTCTTAACCACACAACTATATCTGCGTCTACGTAATATTGTAAAATCTGGAATATTATTGCATTTTTGTTTTTGGCGCACTTGGAAATTTAAATGAAATGATACAAAATGGAATCTTTAAATCAGTATCATACTATAGTTTTTCATAATCTAATCTTCTTACTTAATTTAAGATTATTATCTAAATTTTATTATATTTATTATTTCGTTTGTTTTCTATGTATCGCTTAAAAGAAAATTGATTTTATGACATTAAAAATATATTATAGCAAATGGATTGGCGGCATTATCTACAGTATTAAAATTACCTCTTTCTCTAACGCTGAGATTCTCCCGTTATCATTATCTATCTCAGAATAGTCGGTGTTATTGAGAATTAGATAGATATGCTGAGTATTAAACTGAGACTAATGTTTCATAAATACGCATTTTATTTTTTAATCTAGCGAAGATTGATTTAAAGGAGTGATACAGATGTATAAGTACATTAATGCATAGTGTCCCCTCGACAAACAGGTCAGTCGGAAAATACACAATACGGATTACTTATTGGTTGTAATTAATTGTGGAATGAAAGTAACATTTTATGCATGAATTGCTTATGTATGGATGGCCATAATAGAATATCGAGACATTCACATTTACGTATAAATAATGTACTAACATTGTAGTAAAGCGTCTTAAAGCAAAATCGAAATATATTGATTTTTGGTTCATTGGGAGTTCACTCTTTAATTTGGTAAGCGCCGCACAGCAACTTTATGATACCTTACAATCATTTTCTTTGTTCGATCAGTCTCAAATATATCTGAAGATATAAGTAGGTCTTTCAGATTTAACATACGACATAAATTTAAAACTGCGCTGTATCTGATATATCAACAATAATTTTGCATATGGAATTAAGGGCTTCGAATTGGCTTCATTCACTTAGCTAGGACCTTACCAGAAGCACGTTGACTGCTTGCAATTTAGGAATGTTTGAGAAGTGAGTTAATTATATCAACTCTGATACATAATGGGTACCTTATCTTATCGACCCCTACACAAGAAAACGCAAACTTCACCTCAATGGAATTTGAGCTCAGAATGTAAAAAAACTAGATTCCGTCGTTCTAATGATTCTGTCAATTCAGAAACGTTCTATACAGTTTCTCTCAACCTGGTTTCTCTTACAAGACATAACAGATCGATCCGAGACTACAGAAAATTATATTTACCCATCATACTACCACATGAAGTCGAAACAATAATCTCAATGTTGCGAAACGTTTTTCAAAGACCTACTATGCCTGCGTAACCCAATATATGTAATATAATATGGGAACCCTTAATCTTAATTTTGAGGAATACAATGTTCTACAGGAGCCAAGGTTTAACAAAATGTGACGCTCGAGACCATGTCACTTATCTCAAATACTAATTTTCGAATGTTAATATTTTGCAATAAATACTTCCACCTTCTGTCACTATATATTTATTGTCCTCGTTCATATATAGTGGTAGTGAATTCACAAAATATTAGGACATTTAGGCTCTTCTGATGGGGATTGTTTATGTTGTAGATATTTGGAACGTTGCTCGTATAGTTCCTAACTCTAAGCCATATTTACGAGAAAAGCTGACTTTCGTCCGGCGATGAAAAATTTGATAACTACTCCCTCCTTATTGCAGTAAACTATTATTATTTCATGCGTGTATGTATGTGCTAATGTATGCGTGTATTTATTTCTTCTGATTTTTTTTTTTTCAATTTCTCCCCAATAATGAAAAACTGCTTCCGACCCAGAAATAAGACTCATTTGTTGTAATTCAGATAATGTATAGTCCTGTATGTATGTATGCATGTCTGTATATATGCATGTATGTATGCATGTATGTATGTATGTATGTATGTATGTATGTATGTATGTATGTTCAGATTTGTATGTTTTCTGTATGTATTCTCATTCATAGAGTTACGAGTACATATCTAGACATGCTCATATATATTTCAATGATAAACTTCTGAAAAGTGTTACAAATTTTGTAGTTTCAATGATGGATTGGATCTGTAGCCTTCGAATTACCTTTCTCCTTTCTGGTTTTGAGAAGCCTAATTTCTCAAGTTTGATGTTTAGACAGTGTATTACATATTCCAGGGCCCCAATAATTACAGGTATAAACCTGAACTTGTAATCTGGATAGAGTAACTGTAGATTTCTCAATAGTTCAGCATAGGTGTTCTCTTTTTCACTGACCTTCAGCTTTACGTTCACATCCGCTGGGTAGCTAATTTCCACAACTGTGTTCAGTTTCTCTTCTCTATCCCCAATCATTATATCATGTCTGCCGTGCTTACATTTTATTGAGGTCTTCACTGGTACATACCACCAGTAATCTTTTTCATTATGAGTAGCTATGTCTTCTACCATATTGGTGGTTTTTATTTCTTTGTCCCCCGAATTATTCTTCCGCTGGATTTCATTATAGAGTGTCCTAGCTACAATGTCATGTCTCATAGGTAGATAATACCGTCATGACATTTTCGGACAACTTCTTTTGATAGTGGTGATAAATTCAGTGAGAACTCCACAAATTCTGCATCGTTTGTCACATTTCACGGCTTTTCCTACATCTCTATCCCTTTTGTGCATCAGGTACTTGGTTTATATTTCCTGTTCCTTGATTGCAAATGCATACCCTTCAAAGTGGGAGGTAATAATCCGGCTATTGGTCTATGAGAAACTGCTTTGATGGTCGATGTTACTATCATTACGGAGCATTCTAGTAACATATCCATGCATAGTCTTCTGCTCATATAGGCTTATCCTTTCATCTGATGATATGTTGCGGTAGAGTTGTGCGACTTCTTTTGGCATGTGTTCTAGGTTATCAGACAGAGAGCGTTATCCACGGAGCTGCCTTCCAAGTCTTATGCATGTATGCAAACTTGGTTAAGGGATGCACTTCGACGCTTGGTGGTTAAAATATGTTGCCGAAGGGATATGATGCGGCATTCAAAGGCATTTTCGATCGATGTTAAGCTTCTGCCACCTTGTTTACGTTTTACATAGAGGCGGTCTACATCGGTGTTTATGTGGACATTATACGTGCTTGTTAGTATATTTCGAGTTTTCAAATCAATTGCTCGGATTTCATGAAGCGTTCAATCAAGCAACCCGAGTGTTGGCATGATTACTGGCACTGCAAACATATTGTGTGCCACTGTTTTATTGAATGCAGAGAGTTCTGAGCTTCAAATTTTCTTTACTCAGCTGTGACACGTATTTTGTTACAGGTGCCACTGTAAGATATATTTTCACCCACCCCTAAATACCTGTAACATTCCTCGTCAGATACAGGGGAAACATTCAAATCATTGACGGAGATGTTACTAGTCTGGTTTATAGTTTTCCCCCTTTTCTCAATCATATAACATTTATCCCGACCAAACTCCAACCCTACATCCTTTGAGAATGTAGTAACTAGGTCAAGTGTCTTTTGCATAAAGTTTTAAGTCATCCACAAAAAAGTAGTGTGTAATTTTGGCATTTCTGTTTCTTCGTGAACCAGTGAGATACCCTTCAAACTTCCTTAACATGAATGACAAGGGGTTTACAGAAAGTATAAACAACATCACAGAGAGGCTGTCCCCTTGGAATATGCCTTTGCGATATTGTATTCTATCGGTAATAATACAGTCACTCCTTGTGTTTAATTTCAAGATAGTGGCCCACGATGAAGTCAGGTCAGCTATGGCTTTGACTACTCTCACTGGAACTTGAGCAAGTTGAAGGGCTTCTAGCATATGTATGTATGTATGTATGTATGTATGTATGTATGTATGTATGTATGTATGTATGTATGTTTGTATGTATGTGTGCATGTATGCATGGATGTATGTATGTATGTACGCATGTACGTAAGTGTGTATGTCATTATTCAATTTTTTTTCAAGATTTCTTGTCAGTAGAGAAAGAGCCCATTACTTACCTAGATCCAATGCTCCTTCACTGAAATTTCGACAACATCAACAGGATGCTTTTGCATGTATGTATAAGTGCAGTATTTGGAGTCAGCACACGTGCAGATTTGTATGTTTGTTTTATGTATGGATTCTCATGAATATAGCTGGATGTCTAGTCTTGCGGTTATATACTTAAATAATAAACTGGTGGGAAGTTTTACAGATTTTTACGGTTCCACTGACCTGCAGTCTTCGAGGTGGCTTTCTTCTCTCTAGTTTTGAAAAGCCTAATTTCTCCAGATTAGTAATTATGCAGTGTGTTTTACTTATCCGAGTGCCCCATTAATCATAGGTATAAACCTGAACTTGTACTCTGGACAGAGTGACTGCAAATTTCTCAATAATTCAGTGTAGGTATTCTCCTTTCTCTGATCTTCAGCTTAATGTTAACATCCGCTGGGCAGCTAATTTCCATAACTCTGCACAGATTTTCTTTTCATCCCAAATCAATATGTCAAGTCGATTATTTTTACGTTTTATTGAGGTTTTCACTGGGACATTCCAGCAATACTTTTTCTTTTTATGAGTGGCTACAGCTTCTACAGTACAGTGGGTTCTTATTTCATTGGCCTCAGAGTTATCCTTCCGACGAATCACTCACAAGTTTTAGATACAATAGTAGATAATACCGTGATGACATTTTCGGACAATTGCTTATGATGTGGGTGATATTTTCAGGATTAACTCCACATCTTAACAAGTGTGCATCGGCTACCATATTTTGCTGCTTTCCTTACATCTCTATCCCTTTTGTGTATCAGGTGTTTGATATTTCCTGCTCCTGAATTGAAAATATCATACTCTTCAAAGTGAGATGTAGTAATCTGATTGTTGGTCCATGATCGACTACTTTGATGATCAATGTTACTATCATCTCTGAGCGTTCTACAGACATCTCCATGCATGATCTTCTACTGATATACGCTCGGCTTTTCATTTGATGATATGTGGAGGAGAGTCTTGTGACCTCTTTGGACATATATTTCAGGTTATCAGACAAGGAATGCGGCTCAAGGAGCTGCTTGCCAAGTCCATTGATGTTATAAGCCTCTTGTATGCAAACTTGGTCAAGGGATGCACTTCGATACTTGATGGTTAAAAGATGTTGCCGAAGGGAGATGATACGATATTCAAAGGCAGTCCGAATCGATGATAAGCCTTTAGTCCCTTGTTTTCCTTCCAGATAGAGGCGGTCGACGTCATTGGGAAAATTAAATGTGTTGTTTAGTATCTTCCGGTTTTCCACACCAATAGCACATATCTCTTCAAGCGTCCAATCAAGTAGCCCCAATGTTCGTATGAGTAGTGGCACTACAAACATATGGTTTCATTGAATGGAGAGAGTTCCGAGATACATATTTTATTTATTCGGCTATAATATTCTTCAGTCACACGTGTCTTGTTACAGATACCCTCGAAAGATATGTTTCCATCCACCCTAAGGTACCTGTAACATTTCTCGTCAGGAGATACAGTTAAGTCATTGATGGAGTTGTGCTAGTCTGGCTTCCGGTTTTCTCTCTTTTCACAAACATATGGCAACATTTATCCTGACCAAACTCCAAACTCATATTCTTTGAGAGTGTTGTAAACAGGTCAATGCTCTTTTTCATCTTATGCATATTCTTGGTATATACTTTCAAGTCATCCACAAAGGTAAAAATGTGGAATTTTGGTGTTTCTCTTTCCTTACGAAACAGTGAGATACTATTCGGGCTTCTTTAACATGAATGACAAAGGGTTTACAGAAAGTATAAACAGCATCACAGAACGACTGTCTCATTGGAATATACCTCTGTGATATTTTATTCTAAGTATTCTATGTATGCATGTATGTACATACGCATGCATGGCTGGGTGATTAAGAATTTTGCACCGCAGCTGTGACGTGGCGGGTTCTATTCTAACATGCAGCATCTTGAATACATGTATCAACCAGAACCTCGGATTGCCCCCGAGTGTTACTAGTGAATTTGGGTGAACAGGAACTATACAGAATACTGTCGAGTGAAATATACCTGTAATTTAAATGTCCAGTCTCAATGGGTGCGTGTAACACTGATTCTACTTGAGAATTGCATTAAGAGTATATGTGTCTATAGAAAACCCAGCCATTTTGTATGCTAATTTAATGAGCAGGTCATCCAGTTTACGAAAAAAAAAACAACTTCGCACTCTAAAATTGGCATATAAGTTTGTTATCATCACCAGGTGTGTTTGTACGCATGTATGTACGTATATATTTTCAAACACATGCAAGTGTGCAAACATAGATGTTGTTGCATGTATGCATATTATGTTTTGACAAGTATGTGTACACAGAGATATGTTTGCAAGTATATACCTGTGCATATGGATTTATTGCATGCTTCATTTCAAGATAATGATTTCCTAATTACCTGTGTCTCTTCTATTGTTATTTTTATAATCCTGCATTTCAAGATTGCTATTAAGGCAATTAGTAACACAATTCCCGAAAATTATTAGTATAAATATAAAGCTATGATATGGGTAGAACATAGACAACTTTCTCATTAGATCGGCTAAACTTTTCCATTGTGTTACCATTTGATTGGCAAATGACTTCCACTACTAAGCACTATTTCCTTGCTCTCTCGCAGTTCCGTATGACTAATTTGTTGAGTTTTCATTTTATTGAGATTCTGAAAGGAATATTTCACCAGTATTCTTTTCTGTTCAGAGAATCTTGTTTCTTACACACGGCTGTGTCATTACACATTTTTATCCCCTGAGTTATCCTTTCTACGGATTGTAATGTATATTATTTTGACCAAGACATCATGCCTCACAGTTTGGTTTTATACCATGACATTCCCGGAATGCTGCTTATTATGGGGCAGCATTCTCGAAGTTAATTTCATAAATCTGTGTGTGTGTATGTGTGTGTGTGTGTGTGCGTGAGTGTGTGACTGTGTGTCTGTGTACGTAGATGTATTCGTTTTATGATCCTTTTCATGTAGATATTTTCGTAAACATGTGCGCCTTTCCCATGCAGTATTTAAGCGAGCTGCACGAAATCACAATTTATGGAGTGGGTGGGGTATGGCTGACGTGCGATAAATATGATTGTAATTGTCTTTTCAAAGTTTACCTCTATTTTCACCAATGAAGTCATTGGATGAGATAGCAGTTTTCAACATTATGTTCATGAAACAAGATTGCATAATTCCCAGAACCTGTGGAAATATTTTCAAATCTATTGGTTGTTTAAAAAAGTGTTGTACAACGGAATACACTTCTAAATATTGATGTGCACATCCTCAAGTTTGTAAGATCTGGCAAGTATACCCAAAAGGCTACAGCTGAAAGCAATTTTTTAAGAGTTCCCAATGTTATCTAGTTATCTAGGACACTCGTTATCAACTTTAATGTATTTATATTTATATGTATATATAGGAATGTAAGTAAGCATTTATGTGGGTATTCATGCATGTAGATATATATGTTTGTACGTTTATATAAGTCAGTACAACGTATTTGAAGCTATGTGGAATAACTGTAAAACACCAACCTTACAATTTACTATTTATGTAGAGTATAACTGTAACGACGTTCATAGTTTATACCTAAACACTATACATTTATACATGTATGAGTTCGTGTGTGTGTGTGTATGTGTGTGTGTGCGTGTGTGTGTGTGTGTGTGTGGTGTGTGTGTGTGTGTGTGTGTGTGTGTGTGTGAACTTTAAAACAGTATTATATTAATGAAAATTGGAGTCTTTACTTTCCTTTCAACAATGAATAAGTTTCTGTTTTATAGAACTCTACAATTTAGAATCTGGTCTTCGAAGGGAATTTCAACTCCAATTACCCGGTTGCTAAATACCTTTCTTTGCTGGAAAGCATCGAGATGCTTGAAAATGCAGTGACTGGTAGGAGTAACAGCTAAGAAAAAAGTGAATGATGTAGCGTTTCGTGACTTATTCCATTTACGTAGTTATTTTTCAAGACGCGCGGTGTTTTAATGGAAAAGAATTAGTCCTTTCGCCTGGCCCATACACGGTGTAAAAATGAATTTTCTTGCTTTTTCCTAGCAATCGATTTTCTGTCATGGTTTCACCAGGTTTCAAAGGAATAGTAGGGTATGATTCCGTTTGCTGATCAACAAAACCTAAGCATAACCATTTTTGATATAGCATCGGTTCAACTCGGCCTATCCTGTCAGTTATATAGAATTCTGTTTTTAGGCACATGTTACTATTCAGTAAAATAGATAGTTTTTTTCTTGGGGAATACATACGTATAGCAGATATCGTAATGGTAATTTCTTTCTAGTTCAGCTCACGTGGCACTCAATAGTTTTCATTTTGTTTTTAATTTTGAATCTTCAGCTAATAATTCTTCTGCAGCCTTTCGAGATGCTTTGCGTGGGGCGGCTTTAATATTAGCCTTCAACTGGTCATTGTTAATTGCGGAAAGTCGTCCGCAGTCTTTCTCATCGTCGAGGCTCTCGGCTCCAATACGAAAATCTTCAAATATAAATGTTGATCTTTATGTTCAATTTATTACCCTCTCTCCAAATGCTTGCGTGAATTTGGAAGCGGTTTCTTTTGGTCTGCGCTACATTCGAACCATATGCAGTAAAACTCTCGAATTTACTTTCTTTATTGCCATCTTAATTTCGCAAACTAAAACAGTGAAGAGTAAATAGTAAAAGCAAAGCCATTAGCATAAATCAATAGACCAGAATCTACGCTGCAAGTTTGCACGAACAAAAGATGTAGTTTCTTCCTAAATAATCATTAATTTTTAAAATAACAAAACGAAAACAATTATTTTTGTGCCACCATAAGTGTTTTGGTAAACGAAATAAAGTTTTGCTTTTTCTCGCTTGTAATTGAACATATTGACGAGAAATAAACGCAGAATACACGCCAAAAGACTTCGCTATCGTTTCTTTATTGAATATTTATTATTTACATATATTTACCATTCCCCTTCAAATAATTTCTAAAACATAAGGTTATTTCTAACTTTTAATTGTTAATAGTCAACTAGAAAATTATCCATCTATGAAATGTAAATCTTACACATAATCATTTCATAAATTAAGCTTTCGTTTCACATAATACATTTTAAACTGAATATTCTTTTGAAAAATGCTTGAATGAGTTTCAAAAGAAAATAATTATGCGATGAATGTTCATTTTATTTAATTATAATCTTTCTCATTTCAATATTGAACATATTTAAGAGGAAAATATAAAATAACATCAACTCTTGCAAGAAAAAAAAGTAACTAATTTCTTGTATAACATGTATATATGTTGTGTTTATTTCCTCTTTTCCTTTCAATGCATTACAAATGATTTCAATGATTTAATGGTAAAAAGAAGTTGTACAAAGAAACTAAAGTCGTAAAATTGTGATTTTCATAACACAAAAAAATATTATAAATCGGTTTTCATATTGAAAAAAAAAAAAGACGTGGGTGAAAGGAACTCATTTTGAACATTTAATAAATACAACTAAACAGAGAGAAAGAACATTGAAGATTTTTGATATAAATGTATGCGTGTATACTTATTTGCATATATAAAAAAAATATGCAGTTTTTTCACTCTTCCTACGTAAATTTTAAGTTTCCACACAATGTTTTATATACACATACAGGCAGACAAACCGAGATTCACAAACACACATTATACATACATACATACAGACAGACGGACAGATAGATAGATAGATTCTATATTTATAAATATATAAGTGTATGCATATATATACATATATATATATATATATATATATATATATATATATATATATATATATATATATATATATATTAATATATGCATATTAAGTATAAACTTTTATTACTAGATTTACTGTCGGAAATTTTGGGCAATGGTAAAGAAATGAACTGAAACTCAATGACATCAGTCATTGATGGATGCTGCATTGCTGCAACGTCGCAATCTTTCTGTCTATCTTACTTACAATGAACGCTAATGAACGACGTATCCATTAAGCCACTCATAAAAACATTATACTCAAGTTTACAAAGGACGATTGAAAACTACAGTATTCGCAAATATTGATTTCTTACGTAGAGAAAAATTCGTAAATTTGGGGGAACGAAAGAATTAGTTTTATGGGCCCCTCTGTAGTCGAAGGGTAATGATGACGAAGTCGACAATTGAAATCAGAATAGAAGTTCCAAAACATCTAGTGTAAAGTATTTTGTTTGATTCTCTAATGATTCTGTCAACGACGTTGCTTATAATAACTTCTGATATAGAAGGCGTAGCATTTTATTTTACCGACCACACTAAGATTAAAATTAAGCTAAGCTTCCCCTGTAGGATATATACTCGCAACTTATATATATATATATATATATATATATATATATATAATATATATATATATATATATATATATATATATATATATATCATTCGCCACGATAGATCGCTAGCCAATATTACCTTTTTCTATTTTCGCTCCCTATTTATTTCTGTGTTACTTTCTGTCGAAAAACGTAGGCTCGAGACGTAAAAGACTTTCTCACTTCCCGAGCGTTAAAATAATACATCTGTTTGTTGTTTACACTCCTGTCTTCGTGTTTTGTTTTGTTTTTGTTTTTTGTTTTTGTTATTTTATTTTGAAAATTCTCACTTTATATATACGATAGTCGTCCTCACATTTTCTGTCAACCAAATTCACTCACAAGACCTTGGTCAGCCCGGGTGTGTAGTAGAGGCGAATCGACCAAGTTGTCGCGCAGAGGAACCGAACCTGAAAATACATGGTAGCGAGGGGAATTTCTTAACCACACGGCCATAACTGCGCTTATGCATCAGTATATGATGTAACTGAGTTTTAGCGTTTCAGTGTTTGTATATTTTCTCTCCCGAATGAGTATTTATTCATGTATGAGATTATAGCTTACGTATATCTATTTGCTTTCATTTTTATTACTTGAACTCAATGTGAAATGCAGTTACCTCTAAATTTGAGAATCGCACAGATGACAAATGAATCACTCCATGAAGAAAACTAATAGTAATAAAACAAAGGAGTGGCCTTCATGTAGCTGCTTCATGTTTTAGAAATAGCAGCTAAATTTCCCTCAGATCCCATCCTACCAACTTAAGTTGATAAAACGGCATTGAGAATTATAATGCATGACATACATATAGACATGTTTATCTGTTTATATACTATATGTCGGGTAGATCAGAGCCGACAGGGAGCTAAACAACGGCAATCATGGCCCGTTTTCTTTTGGAAATGACTAAACATTGCCCAATGTAATAACTCTGATTGGCCTTCAGTCATATTGCAGAATTCAATTTGTTTCAAGGGTTTGAAATACCTCGATATTTTGTTTCACTGCTTCTTAAAACATCTTTGAGATGTGCCATTATATGTTACAGGGTAGAGTTGAAAGTGTATACTGTTTGTTATGTGGTGCTGCTGCTCAGTCCACTTGCAGCCTCTGAATCGATCTGGGTTAGTTCAAAGAACCAATATAGTGATTAGTAACAATTCGTACATCGAAGCTTCTTTTTAGTGCCTTCTTCATACCATTCTCAGTGACCCCGTGAAAGTCACAAGGGAAGTTCCTTCTGAATGTGACATTAAAAAATTGCTTTTTGATGTTATTTTCATAAAATTAACTGTGAAATTAACTGCAAGTGTACTCTGTTCGTTATTTGTTACCGTAGCTGAAATAAAATGAAGCTGAAATAAAAGTAGCGAAATAACCATTATTTCTATAATAGTCCCTCTGCGTTAGTGACAGGTTCTACTTGAACAGAATACTTAATTGCTGGTTAGGCGGACTGTATCAACGACAATTGAATATCTATGCAATGAATATATTGATTGCATCATCGTGATGTTAAAACAACCGGTACATTAGTTGATAGCTTTATATGACTCATATACCAAGGGAAAAGCTAAACTAACCTAAGTCTAACAATGATTTGTTCAAACATAACAATCTTGAGGAAAATTTTCATTCTCAATCATTTTTTCAAAAGAGCTATAGAGCAAATGTTAAGTTTCATAGTAACCAAGACATTTTTCTGCTGTAATATAAATTGCTTATATACTTAATTTAAAAGGGGAAAATTAAACCCTACTTAAATAATATAATAGACTGGGAAATATATTAGTGCACCAGGAAAACATGTAGACGTCAACTCGCGTAGATCCGTTTGAAATAGTTGACGTCATCGCTGCAGCATAAAGAAGCATATTATTTAAGAGAATCGTTGCTAAGATCGACTTTACCTTTTATCGTTCAAAGCAAGATAAACTAAATACCAGTTACCTACTGCGATCGATATAAACGATTGTTCTCTTCCTTCTTCCAAATATGTAGTCTTGTACACAATAACTAATCAATATATTTGTAGAAAACTCTAAAATCTTAAATAGAAAATAACGTGAAAAGTGTGCTGCAAACTTTTGAAAATTTATTAATCTATAATTTCAGTAACATTATTAGATATTTCATATTTTACATGTATTTCATCCATGGAAAAGGAGATGAAGTTTATTGGTAATATACTCTTCATGCCAAACATAACCTCTCTACGCTGGCGTCTGTATACAATTTTCAGTTTTTACTTGTTTTTCTTTTCTTGTTTTATTTTTTTATTGTTTGTTATGGGAATCCATATTGAATTACGTTGATTGAATATTTATTGTTCAACCTCGGATCAACGTTGATTCAGCAAAATATTTTCAGTTTTTACTTGTTTTTCTTTTCTTGTTTTATTTTTTTATTGTTTGTTATGGGAATCCATATTGAATTACGTTGATTGAATATTTATTGTTCAACCTCGGATCAACGTTGATTCAGTGAAAATACATTCTAACCATAACTATCGAATGATATTAGAGAAATGTAAGGCTACATTAACTAGCATGTTTTTTTTTTATTATTAAAGGCGGTAGGGTATGATTTGGCGGTGGGAGATATGCCTTTTGTTTCTCGCAAGTCAAGCGACCGTTTATAGTATACATTACCTCCGAAATTCTAGCTGTGCAGATACATTATGCATGTGGTATCCATTTCATTTTCGTTGGATATAATAATAAGTCGGGTGTTCCTACTAATCTCTGCGTCTTGTTATGATCGTGGCAATCAGTTCGAAGTGAGGAACAAAGTTACTAGAACAAAAATATTAAATTACACATTAATGAAACACGAACTAAGCAGAAATTGGCGCGCATTTTCACAACCAATTTAGTCTTGGTAACAATTTTCCTCATATGTCAATATATGAATTAGTTTGCTCAAATTTCGTAGCATAAATATCAGCGTCATACTGTACAAAGAGACTTCATGTATACAATATATAACGTACGAACTTTTGAAAACGTTTTCTGTTATTTGATTTGCATGTTTAGTATGTTGGCTGTGAAAATGCTATAAGAATAACAAAAATACCAAGAACATCACACATGCTCGCATGAATCACTCACACTCACAAGTATATGCTTATAATTCAACACATATGCAACATACATCAACCCAGTGAAGGATCCTGCACATGACCTCAACGCTCGAACTACTAGAAACATCAGTCATGCCACCTTGTAACTATTCTCTAGTTTCTTTGATGAAAATATGTACTCGGAGATACAGTATTCCTAAAAGCACCATGAGGAAAAACGGTCTAGTTGTTCAGAACAGCAACAGAAACAGCAATAACTGCACACCGACCAACACACACACACACACACACATACACACACACACACATACACACATACACACACACACACACACACTCACTCACTTACAAATTGCTCTGGTTGAAACAAAGGTGAAACACGTTGTAATGTGAATGTAATAAAAATAACGCTTCCTGTAACTGCTTCAGCTCAAACCAAAGCTGAAATGCTTGTTAAGGACGGTGTAACATTCTAAGAATTAGATGATATATGTATGCTTGAGCAACCTTTGTGGTTAGATTGTAATAAATCTTTCAGTAATGACGATAACTATTTGGAGATTTGCAAGCGAAGTTAAACAAAAATATAATAAATGAAAATGACAAAAATAGTAACATTAAAATAAAAACAAAATTGTCACTATGAAGCACAGACCAGTAACAATAATGATACTACTATTACTACTACTATTGCTACAATTATTACAACTGAAACTACAATCTGCTACAACTACTATACTACAACCAATAATAATAATTGCTCCTAACAAGAGCACAAAGCCTGAAAATTGAGGGAGTGGAATAGTCTATGACATTGATCCCAGTACTTGGCAAGTACTCATTTATCGATCTGGATGGTTGAAATCAAAACTGATATCGATTATATTTGAATTTAGAACATAAGGTAGATAAGAAATACCACAAATCATCTCGTCCGATGTTCTGTTTTGCCAATCTATCATACAACAGCAATTACAAAATTATATTGGTTTCAAATTTTGGCATAAGGCTAGCAGTTTGGAGGAATGGGGTATGTCGATTACAGCAACTGTAGTGTTTAACTGGTACTTATTTTATCGACTTCGTAAAGATGAAAGACGAAGTAGGCCTCGGCGGAATTTAACCTTAGAACGTTAAGGCGGATGAAATGCCGCGAAGCATTTCGCCCGATGTACAAACAAATCCGTCACGTTGCCACTTTAATTGCTGTCATAATAATAGTTTCAAGTTTTGGCACAAGTGAATAATTTCGGGGGAATGGGTTAAGTCGATTACAGTGACCTCAGTGCTCAACTGGTTCTTATGTTATCGAGTCCGAAAGGTTGAAAGGCAAGGTCGACCTCGGCGGAATTTGAATTGAGTATGTAAAGACAAACGAAATGCTGCTGATAATTTAGCCCGCCGTGATAACTAACAAGTATGCCAACTTGCTGTCTTAGAATTATAAAATGATATTAATAATTGTCATGATGATGCTAATACTAATTATTTCTAATTTTGGCACAAGGCCAGCAATCTTGAGGGGAGGTTGTAGTCTATTAAGTTGACTCCAATACTTCATTGGTATTTTATTTGATCAAACCCGGTGGGATGAAAGATAACGTTGGTTTCGGCGGGTATGTATACTCAACATATAACCGGAAAGTATGCAGCTAAGCATTTTGTCCGATGTGCTAACAATTCTGGTATATTACCAATAATAATTATTATTGGACTCATAAAGTCAAGATGGACGAAATGTTGTTAATCAGGATGCCGGGCACGATAACGATTCTGGCGGATCATCGTCTCACCTATAATAATCCTTTCTACTATAGGCACAAGGCCTGGAATTTGTGGAGAGGGGTAAGTCGACCACATCGACCCCAGTACTTGACTGATACTTAATTTATGGATCTCGTAAGAATGAAAGAAAAACAGGACCTTGGCGGAATTTGAACTTAGGAAAAAGCGACATGCGAAATACCTATTTCAATTTCTTTACTACCCACAAGGGGCTAAATACAAGGTGGACAAACAAGGACAGACAAACGGATTAAATCGATTACATCGACCCCAGTGCGTAACTGGTACTTATTTAATCGACCCCGAAAGGATGAAAGGCAAACTCGACCTCGGCGGAATTTGAACTCAGAACGTAACGGCAGACGAAATATCTATTTCTTTACTACCCACAAGGGGGTAAACACAGAGGGGACAAACGAGGACTGACAAACGAATTAAGTCGATTATATCGACCCAGTGCTTAACTGGTACTTAATTTATCGACCCCGAAAGGATGAAAGGCAAAGTCGACCTCGACGGAATTTTAACTCAGAACGTATCGGCAGACGAAATACCTATTTCTTTACTACCCACAAGGGGCTAAACACAGAGAGGACAAACAAGGACAGACAAACGGATGAAGTCGATTATATTGAGAAGTACATGGAACAAATAAGGGCTGCAATAAGGGTGGGGCACTTGCAGAAAACAGCACTGCTTGGAACCGCTCGAATACTCCGAATGGTGCTCGAAAAATAAGGAGTGTTACCTTAGTTCACTAGTAGTGAACAGCTGGCACCGTAGTACATCTCCAACGATAGAAGTTGTCCAAAGATAAGAAGAAGAAGAAGAAGAAAATAGGAAACAAGTAAGTGAACCATAGGAAAGAAGATCGTGATTAAAGATAAGTAGTAGTAGTAGTAGTAGTAGTAGTAGTAGTAGTAGTAGTAGTAGTTGTAGTGGTGGTGGTGGTGGTGGTGGTGGTAGCAGCAGTAGTAGTAGAAGCGGCGGTGGCGGCACTAGCAATAGTAGCAGTTCTTGAAGAAAATAGATTGTGTGATGATGACCACGACTACGGTGGTGGTGGTGGTGGTGGTAATAACGACGACGACGACGACGATGAAGAGGAGGTGCAGGAGGATGTGGTGATGTCCGTAAATAGTTATCCGTTCAAATGAGCTGAAGATAAAGGTAGCACCCTCGAAATGATGAGAATTTATGTGTTCATTCCTGACAGTATATTCATATTTAGTGTAGTCGTGTGAATAAAGAGATACTAAAACAAGAGAATGATGTGTAGTACAGCATGACAAGCAAGCTATTCAGGCTCGAAATTATAGAAAGGAACAAATGTTGTTTCTGTTGTGCTACAACCGTTCATTTGCTTTTAATATTTTTGCTCTTTTTTTATTTGTTATCTTCAGTTTTATTTTGCTTATTTCTAACTCTGGTATCTGATTTATTATTCGAGCTGTAGTTTGTAATGTATGATGAATATATGTTGTTTTCCTTGCTATTATTGTTTGTAAAAAATATTTTTGTTATTATTATGTGGTTGTTATTGTTTGTAGGTTTAACACTCGGTTATCTCAATGATCAGGTATACCTATAGTCAGTCGTTCCAGCCATAACCACAGCGATTTGAGTCAGGTATAACGTGTATCGAAATGCATTTTACAGATATATTTATACTTTTTTTAAGTCGCTACTGAATTTCGAGGGAAATTTTCCTGCTAATTTTAGCCAGTAAACAGCTCAAGGTCCTGTTGATGTTATTAGTATGCTTAGTTCGGATACCGATCTGAAATTTACCAGTTTCTGAAATTAAATATCGCCATAGTTATTTTTAATGGGAACCATCTAATATTTATTTTTAATAGTCCATGCATATTCAGTATGTTGAAACTAACTGACCTGTTTGCTGTGTTGTTGGTGTCTTTGAATTATTCAATTTGTAAACATTTCTATTTTCATATGCCAAACAACACAGTATCTTGTACAAATGATAATTCATTCATCACTATTTTGGTACTTTGAAGGATATGTCAGAATAAGATATCACAATAATATCAAAACATGTCTAAAATTATCTCCTCTGTGAAAAGAGAAAATATTTTTAATTGACTAGTACAGTTTTTTTTTTATAAAGTTGTCCATGTATCAAAAGTATTAGCAGTAACTTAACGTATTGTTCAATTTTTTTTTCTTTCGTGTAGACATCTTTAATTTCTAAACGACTTTATTTTATATCAGTTTGAGAACGATATTTTAAAAAATACAAAATTCTTAAGCAAACTAGTTTCTGTTTGTCTGTCTAGCTTACAAGACTCTCTCTTGTAAATATAAAATAGAGAAATATATTATTTTTGTTGTTGTTATAGTAGAAAATGACAATAGCGCCGTTCGTAAAAGAATGTCTTGGTGATAATCGCACGAAATACAACGTGCATGAGATGGGGACAAAGATTATCTGAAAGATGTGCCTCTATTTCGATTTCTAGCTGTAAGTAATTCTTCTATCCTACATGCATTGGCTCTTCAAATACATTTTTTCTCTGTAAATACGAGACCACAGGGCAAGAAATCCTTAATAGTTCCAACCCTATAACAAATAAGTATACCCTCCAAATTTGTGATTTAGTTTCTGAAATGGTCACTTGTTCTTTCTTTGTTATTTTTTTTTTTTTTCATTAGTTTGTCAGGATAGAACAATAGGCTTCAATGTCATTTACAGAACTGGTAAGACAGATGTAATTAATGACAAGCAATCATTTCAAATTGATACACAATGGTCTTTTTCCAGCACCACATCATAGGTAACGTCATGACAAAATGTCAACCAGAAACCAGAATAGTAGATGTTCAGCGCAAGTGCGATCTAGTGGCGTATAAGTGCATGCTCGTTATAACATTTAAACGTTTATGTTGGTGCTCTGATCTGAATATATTGCTATTTGGTTTCGATCGATATTACAATTACATTATCTCAATCAGGTACTGTGTATATGACATCAGTTTAAATGTTTTAAAATCAAATTTTGATACTCTAAGCACAAGGCCCGAAATTTTGGGGGCGGGGACCAGTACGCAACTGGTACTTAATTTATCGACCCCGGCGAAATTTGAACTCAGAACGTAAAGACAAACGAAATACTGATAAGCATTTTCCCCGGCTAGCTTCTGCCATCTGGTCACCTTTAAAGAAAGATAACCCTTTCTATTATAGAAACAAGGCCTGAAATTAGGTGGGAGGGGGATACTCGATTACATCGACTCCAGTGCTCAACAGATACTTAATTTATCGACCCCGAAAATACGGAAGGTAAAGTCGACCTCGTCACTATTTGAACTCAGAACGTAACGACGGGCGAAATACCGCTAAGTATTTCGTCAAGCATGCTAACAATTCTGTCATCTCGCCGCCTTACGGTGATATTAATAATATAACTAACTGCTTTCACTTTAATTTATTGTCTATTATCTATTTCTCCCTAAATTTTGCCTGATTGAAATCTTTGATTATTTGTGTGGTCAGTACAATTATTATATGTACATTCACTTAGATATCAAAATTAAGTTTGGTATTAAAACGGCAAGCTGGTAGAATTGTTGGCTATGCTTAGTGGCATTTCGTTCGCTTTATCGTTCTGAGTTCAAATGTCGCCGAGGTCGACTTTGTATTTCATCCTTTCGGAGTGGATGAAATAAGTATCATTTGAGTACCATTTGACTTAACACCTTCCCCGAAGTTGCCGGCATTGTGCCAAAATTTGAAACTAATCATATATTTGATATTGTTTCTTTTTTGTGGCGTTTTGGAATTATCTCTGATGTTGAAGTGTTTACTCTGATACCTTAATCCATTATGTTATAAATGCAAAATATTTATAAATTTGATTGTAAATCTTTATTTACTGATCATCGGCTCAAATATCAGGACTTCTTCAATATTATTTCTTCAAAAGCAGTACAAGCCAATTCGTCCTAACATGCTCATTATTCTGTTCAACAGTGTACATTCGACTTGAAGTTCCATTTAGGTTTTTATTTTTAAGGTAATGCAAAATATAAGGCTTTCATCATTTTGAACTTAAAATTATATTTTATTGAATTAGGCATCACACTACAAACGGATCAAACTCATTGGTACGTTCCGATGAAATTTAAGATAGATGTTCTTGTTTCAGAAGCACCAACGAATGTACGTGAGCCGTATTTCGGACTAGATTATAAAGGAGTTTTATATCAGGCCATCCCATAAGTTCTGTCCGAATTTTGAATAAAGAAAATACGTGATTAAATGTTATATTTAATTGAAATTTAATCATCAATGTACTTTCCCTGATTATCTATGACTTCCTTACATCTATCTACAAGCTTTTTAATCCCATCAATGTAAAACTCTTTTGGTTTGG
>NC_042997.1:267500-297500 GCF_006345805.1 Octopus sinensis | reverse complement strand
ATATATTATCTTTTATATCACTGTTATATCACATTTTACATCTGCCTAATCAGTCCTTGGTCAAAAATACTTCACATACTATAAAATATACTTTACTATATACCTAGTATGTTCTTCTTGGAAGTTGGTGCCCTCGTGATACTAATTATCACGGCAAATTTGATTCTATTTTTTTTATAAGTTAGCGTTGTATAAACGAAGGATGTCCATCATTATAGTAGTAGTACGAGGACAAGTGTGGTAACAGCTCATCGCTGCAACGACTATTTGTTGTTGATCGCCGGCAAGAGGTGGATGACGCCTTTGAGTCACTCAAGCGACACTCAGGCGACACTCAGCCCGCAGAGCCATGGGACTGTGTGGCTAGTCGTTGCTGGTACGGATTTTACGGGCTGGAATGCAAATTCTACTTCAGTCTCTTTTAGTTGCCTTTTATGACACGGGGAGAAAACATTGAGTATTTGTTGGGACGAAGAGGTTGTTTATTTTTGTTGTTGTTTTTGTTTTGTTTTCGTTTTATTTTTGTTTGTTTGTTTTTGTTTTGCTTTTTTTGCTATGACGGTTCATACAGAGCACAGTCATAGAGTCGTAAAAGTTTTGAATTATAACTACAGGAAAAGGTATTTTGAAATAAATGAAAAGATCACGGATCTAATGATCCCACCACTGCTACTGGAGGTTATTCCTTCACTATAGATGCTTTAGTAGTTTTTAGAACGAAATACAATTGTGGTTTTCTTACACTGTACCTCCATTACGTAAGATGTATAGATTGCGAAATACACATACATGACAGAAGTCAATACGCACCATTATAATCATTAAAATCTATTTAAATCATCTCAAATTATGCATTCAAATTATTTATTAATCGTTTTAATGTGAATATTTAATATTTAGTAGACATGCCATTTGCAATTTTTCAATGAAAGGACCATATTAGGCATGTTACTGATCAGATGATGAATATTCTCTTGCAGAGTGTTTTGCCTAGATTTTTGCAGTAATCTCAAAAGATCTGGCTTTAAAGATGTTTTCTTTTTCTTTTTATGAAGTGAGTGTCCGGTCCATTATGGCTCAGAGATGTCTAATTGGGTCCATATCTGGTGATTGGCTTGGCTATAGAAATGTTTTAATGCCATTCTCATCCAACAAGTCTTGCGTCATTTTAGCCGTGTGACAAGGAACCCCATCTTCCTTAAATAAAGAATCTTCTCTAATCATTTCGCCACTGGAGATCGGAAGAATTCCTTTCCGCAATACGGACACATATTTATTTGAGTTTATGTTTCCCTCACACTCCACCAGCTCTGATCAACCATTGCTCCAAATTGCTTCCCAGACTACTACAGAATAGCTGCCATGGTTCATTGCTGGTTTCAATCTTTTCACATCAAATTCTTGATCACAGAGTCTCTAGACATACACTCGACCACTGTCAGGAAATACAGCAAATCTGGACTCATCAGAGAATAAGACAGTGTCCCAAAATGCTTCTGGCCTCTCCACCATCTCACTGGCCCAATCTTTTCTCCGCTTGATGTTGGCTGACTGAAGAAGTGGCTTCCTTCTTGCTGCTCTGCCATAGTAACCAAGTTTGTGGAGATACCTTACGGCTGTTTTGGGACTGAGGACTGACATCAACTTGTTCTTTGTCAGAGGCATTGTAACAAGGATTATCCTCCACACTTCTCTTAGAAACGAGAAGGGTCCTGTGAGAGGGCTCTGGTTGATCTGGGCGAGGTGGTGTGGACTCCTTCCCGTCTCTGGTGAATTGCAAAATAATTCTATTAACTGGAGAAAGCAGATTTTACGCTATGACCCACAATATGGCCTGTTTGCAATTACAAGGCTTCTTTTCTACATGGAATGAGTAAACAGTCACGAAACAGTAGATGAGACAGTATATATATTGTGTCAGACTAACAATTATGGCCTAAACATTCTGTATATGTTTGTGTGTGTGTGTGTATGTAAATATGTAATATATGGACATATACATATATATATGTATGTATATATATATGTGTGTGTGTGTTTGTGTGTGTAGAGAGGGAGAGAAAGAGGGGGAGAGAGAGTGAGGGAGAGAATAGAGAGAATAGAGAGAAAGTGAGAAAGTGAGAATAGAAGGTTAGATAGATAGATACATAGATAGATAGACAGGCAGACAGATAGATAGATATGTATTCATTGTTGTGTGTGTGTATGTGTGTGTGACTGTGTGTGTGACTGTGTGTGTGTGCATTTATGTATGTTTGTAGCGTAAAAATGACCAACAATAAAAAAATAACGTGATAAAGTCAAGGTTTAACAAATACGGTACTACATTACTATTTCATGGGAACACAAAAGTGACTTAATACTTATATACTTTTCAGGCACAAGGATTCGTGTACCTACTAGCATTTACATGCAACGCGCATGTGCCTCCATTGTACGGCAATATGGATATGTATTGTACGTGTATACCCATACATTCTTTTTGGTGTATGTGTATATCCGTACGTACGTGTATATGCTTAAGTATATGGCCGTATGCGTATATCCACGTGCATACATGTGTGCTTTTATGTCTGTATATGTATGTATTTACTCACATGCGTGCATGCGTGAGTATTACGTAAAAATACTTGTATATTCTCACATATGTATGCTCCAATACATGTATATGCACAGAATTATTTGCGACTGGGCGTGAGTATACGTATACATATATGTACATCTGTACATGCAAATACATATACGTGTACGTGCAAAATCATCCTACATTTGTGCTAACTCCCACTTTCACATCTATAAATGCACAACACGGCTATCTATAATATATGTGTGCACCTTTATAGATGCAGGTGCAAATGTACACAAACACATGCATATATATGTGTATCTGTATATATATATATATATATATATATATATATTTATATATATACAGGAGAAGAAAATGGAGAAATAAATAACAATGAGAAGTGGATCTTTGGTGTTATAAAGCCATTGTTTAATTAATTAAGATGGGATTATGATAGAGTAAGTTTACAGCTGTTTCTGTATATCAGGCCGAGGTAAATATGCATTTACCTCGTTGCAATTGATATACATCATCAGAAAGAAGAAAGCAAAGATAAACAAAAGGTAATAGAGAGAAAGCGTAAGGAAAAAAACAGGAGGAAGAAAATGTTCAATAATTTGATAGTCTTACATTTTAGTCAGGTTGAAAGTTCAGTGAATCCGTTGTATGATAGATGAGAAGAGAGTTGATTGAATCTAAGGTATCGTAATTAGTTATTAACATAGCTTACACGTGTCCGTATGTTTGGATAGTTCATCGCCGGTGTAATCCGAGGGAGTTATCGCTATTGGGGATATCCGGTGTTGTTCTATGGACCTATGTGGCACTAATTGATAGGTTGCAAGTTTTCGTATATTTTCAACGGAAGCCGTAATATAAGAATAAAGTTTATATCTAGAATCTATACGATATAGAGTGTAAATGGACTATGTGCCGGAATAATGTATAGGTTTGAAGAGTGCATAGAAAAACAATAAGATGAAAAGGAGAATTTTATCGCGTGTAAAAAGAGTTGATAGTCTAGCTCTCGAGATGAATTAAATTATAGGAAAATAGTAAAATATAGGAAAATAGTAAGCTAGCGTATTGTTTAGAATAAGTATAAAGTCTAGTAATTAATTTAATTATAATGTATGTTGTGTAAGATTATTGGTGTGTAGGAAGGTTAAAGAGAGGTAATACAAAGTCAAGTAGGTTCGCTATAACACCCAATAACACCTTAAGTCTATGAGTATATGAACAGCCAAGAACATTATGACAAACTACAGCATAGAGAAGAAAATCGAACCATTCGTACCTTTTAGACTCTGCTTAACAATAAAGGACCATAAACCAAATTTCTTAACAGATACGAAAGTTAGATTAATATTCCCCAAACAGTCCGATCTATGTAAATTAAATAAATTAACATTAGATAAATATATCCCTAAATTAAAGAATAAGATAGCCCAAGAACTATTGTCCAACATTTATGAAGCCTTAAATTGATTTTCCAATATACAGAACAAGAAGAACTACAAGTTCCTACAAATAGACATAGAAGATTACTACTCATCTATTAACTCTACAGTCCTTAATATTGCTCTTATCTTCACCAAACCTCATACCAACTAACAATAAATGAAATTAATGGAATATTAGAAGCAGTTTCTACACCAAAAATAATAATAATAAAAATAAAAGAAATAGCGATAAAATCTGGTTAATAATGAATTTCGCGATGCAGCTTAAAACAAAGAGTACATTGCATAATGAGACTTATAGATAAGCACTTGAACTTGAATAACAAATACTCTGAAATCTTTTAAAAAATTAAAGTAGGTCATAGCTTAACTAGTAAACTGGCTACTATCATAGCCTCGATAAACAATAATAAGCTAGAGGCTTTCTATGGAAATAGGAAAAATAACATCATAATACATAGCAACCAATCGGCAGATATAATAAATGTCATCCCTAATAGCTCGCCCTTAAATAACACAGACAACGATCTGATAAATAATAAACCCCTCGACACAATATACACAGATAAAGATAATAATTTATGTGGCTGCAGAGATAAAAACTAGTGTAAATTCTCCAATATTTGTAAAACTAAAAATGTAATATAACAATGCGATGTACTCACAAATAACCATAAGAAATCTTATATAGGAGCAACTAAAAACGAAATGATACATAGATATAATTCCCACCAATCTAGTTTCAGGAATAGAAGTAAAGCGAACTCTACAGGACTTAGCAACTACATTTCGGAATTGAAAGATAAAAAAATATCACTATAGTTTAGAATGGCGTATGCTAGGCAAAACTTCCTCGTATAGCATTCACATTAAGCGCTGTGAACCCTGTATAAATGAAAAACTATTTTAATGGCCAAATCTACTTAATAGGAGATATGAAAAAAAAATATATATATATACACACACACATTCGAACTGTATATAAATATATACTGTAATATACTTAATAAGTACCACCTCAACGAAAAATTCGGCCCCCGAGAGTGGTTGTGTGGTAAGAATCTTGCTTCCCAACCACATGGTTCTGGCTTCAGTTCTACTGCATGGCACCTCGGCAAATTTCTTCTACTATAACTCTGGGCCGAATAAAGAATTGTGAGTGGATTTGGCCGATGAAAATTGAAGGAAGCCCGTCGTATGTATGCTGGCGCATGTGTATGTCTGTGTCTGCTTTGTCTCCCCACCACCACTTGACAACCGGTGCTGGTGTTAAGTTACGTCCCCGTAACTTAACAGTTCGACAAAAGGGTCCCATAGAATAACTACCTGGCTATAGAAAATAAGTACTGGGGTCGATACATTCGACTAACATTTCCTCAAGACGATCGTAGTCTTATGACGGAAACAAATAAAAGATTAAAAAATGTATATAAAAAGAGAGGGAGAAAGAAAGGAAGGGATAACAACCTTTTAGCTTTATTTTAAATGTTTTATTCTATTTTATGTATTATGTACTGTATATAACTATGTGTGTGTGTGTGAGTGTAATAACGCGCACACACATATATATTCCACTACGTACATGAATACGTGTACGCAAATGTATGTTTGTTTGTATGTGTATGCATGTACAACTATACGCTTATATTTCTAATTTATACTCTCTCATAAAATGTGTGCGTGTATGAGTGTGCGTGTGTGCGTGCTTACACACGCACACACACACACGTATATATATAGCATATATATTCCAATACGTCCATAAATACATTTACGCATATGTGTTTATTTCTATGTGTGTACACATGTACAACTATACGCTTATTCTTCTGTTTTATACTCTGTCATATAACATGTGTGCGTGTATATGTGTGTATATACGTGTGTGTGTGTGTGTGTGTAAATACACGCATTTTTTTCTTTATTTATGTATGTATTTACATACTGAACGCCATAACTGACAACTATTTAAAATCTATGAATTACCCACCTGACATTTTAATTTGTTTTATAGTTTATTCTAGAATAATATATGGAAATACTATTATCACCGGTTACATAAATCCACAACTATTCGATCTGTAGCTTATCTAATAAATACCAACGCCACAGAATATTCAACGCTTGAGTCACTCTATTTCTTCTAATAAATATTTATAAAAAAATATGCGTTTAATGATATTTTGAGCTCTATTTATTTGCATCACCTATATGTATATATACGTGTGTGTGTGTGTGCGTGCAGCCACTACACACATTTTTTCTTTCCTTGTTTCTCTCCTCGTTTTTTTCTGTGTCCCTTTAATCTGTGGAAGAGCGTAGGCTCGAAATGTAAAAGACTTTTTCTATTCCTGAGCGTTATATTAATACATCTGTTTGTTTTGTACACCACCTGTCTTCGTCTTTTGTTTTTTTCGTAAACTCTTCCTATATATATCTATATATATATATATGTATATATATATATATATATTATATATATATATATATATATATATATATATATATATATATATAATATATATATATATATATATATATATATATGAGTATGTATGTATGTATACATATATTTTGCTAGCCTAAGATTTATTAATTAATGATAAAAGGTTTTTTTGGCTAATTTTGAAAGGAAATCGGCAATTGTATTTACTGCCGAAAAAACCGCGCGTGCGTGGTGGATTTTGAAAAGTTATAACATACTAGCATTATGATCTGTCGTTGCCGAGTCATAGTGCTAGTGCATTTATATATGTGCATATATATGTGTGCATATTACATGTACACATATATATATACATCTACACATAAAATACAAAATACAAAGTTATATCTTGATATCGCTAGTGATAACAATACTCAAAATATATTACAGACTGGAATTGTAGGCCCGTCTCTTGCAATTTCGATCAATTGTATCTTGTCCTCCCTCTTGTATAGAAGTGTGGCTACAATCCAGCCTACCTCTACTTCTGGGAGGACATTTTTAATTTTTATCCGGGACGTCCTACGTCCCAGATATGCATGTAAAAATAAAATATTTCCAATTTGCAAGGTTCGAGTCGAGCACTCTTTTGCACGCTCCGTTGACTCGAACCTTGCTTCTATTGTGGCGAATTTACCGCCTCTGGTTAGATATCTTTCATAGTCGCACCAAGACACTTTTCGATGGTGCTTTCCTCCAGGTGTTCAAATCTTTTATTCTCTACATTGTATACTTTATAGACAATAGTCTTTTCTTTAATTTAATTTTTTATTTCGTCTGGTGGTGTTATCCTATATTCACCGTCTTTGTCAGTGATCAATCCGAAATAGGTTTGTATTTCTTCCATTTTAATTTTAATGAGTTCGCACCCGCCGACGGCTGCAGCGAAATTCATTTTTGGACTTTCTTCTATCGAAGGCATCCTAACAAAAATGCTTCCGTGTAAACGGTGAAAATATTATCAATTTCCCCAAACAGGGGCACAATTCAATTTTTAAACAATAACCAAAGCTCCTTCTCCCAAACGTGGAGGGTCACAGTTTACAATTATTTAACAAATGCAACACAACAACGTTTTCCTTACGAGGAACCAACAAACGTGATAACAATAGTTAAACAGTTATAATAATAACAACAAACCTTACGGTTATCAAAAGGCAGTACGCAGTTGAAGCTATAGTTCTTTATGTATAATAAATAAACCAACAGCAGTACTCAGTAGAAGCGGCTGGTCAAGAAAACAGACATCACATACAACCAAACTTCATATAGATACTTGATGCTAGCTAATTAGCAGATAATCTAATGTAAAAGCCGTGGTAAACGGTATGTGCACAGCTCCATCTTGAATATTCCATTTCTGCACGCTAATTTTTTTTTTCCCATTCATGTGAAACCACTTATTAAAGTTCAAGTCATTGATGCAATTTTATACCAATTGCTATTTTTACTTTTGTTATGTTACGATTATATGATACTTTACTTTGAATTTAATTATTACTTACTACATATAATTCAATTGTTATTATTATCTCTAATTTTTATTCTTAAAGTGAAAGTATCTGACATAAAATAGAGAAATCTTTTTGTTTCACTTTTAATACGTAATACTGAAATAGTGGAGAAGATATGGTATTGCTATGGGCTCGCCCTAGGTAAGATGTTGAACATTTTTTTGCCCATGAAACTACATGGACCGTAAGTAAGGTATGTGTAAAACTTGAATAAAATGGTTGTGTAATTCTCAAGTTTTAGGGAATCGTAGTGGAGAAGATATGATATTGCTGTGGGCTCGCCCTGGCAAAAAGTTAAATTTTTTTGCCGATGACACTCCCCGAACCCTAAGTAAGGCATGTGTAAAATTTGATTGAAATTGGTTGTGTAGTTGTCAAGTTTTAGGGAAACACACAGACAGACAGACACACATTCTCAGTTTTATATATAGAGATAGACACAAGTCATGGTCCTTATCGCCTCGTGCTTATATGTTAGCCCTGGCTTTCTGCTGAAAATGGCAACGCCAATTGTAACTTAAAATCGTTTTATTTTTCTTACAAAAGATTGCCGAAACTATGCATAGTCCAGGAAAGATAGGGTAAACGTTTTTATTTCTTATTCCCTTTCAGAATTACAACTATTAGTGGTTTGGAGTTTAACTGCTCTTTCTAGTGAGTCAGATCTGTTATTATGGTCATCTCTTATGTATTTTTCTATGTATGTATATATATATATATATTTCCTGTTCATCGATGTAAGTAGTATAAGCATTGAGGATTTTACTGGTATTTTCTTAATTTCCAAAGTCCCGCTATAGAAACATTTAACAATTTCAATCACCCTTGAATCGATTCGCGAAAATAAAACCTGACAATTTTTCGACACAATAATGTATGTAGAGATACTGTCAACGCCGGCTGTCATGCGATAATGCTTACCTAGTAACATACATAGACCAATAACTTTTTAACGCTTAGTTCACACGTTTGAAAATCGTCGGGAGAAAGTAGAAAGCAGTAGTTTGTCGTCTTTTATTTTCATTTATCACTAAAGTACCGAACTGTTACGCCGGGCGTTATTAGATTGAAAGGGATTTGTTTTTTTGTCTTTAGTGAATTCTCAACATATTGCCGTAAAATGACTTTTTAACGAAAGCATACAAATAGTGTTGGCAACAATGAAGATGGTGTTTTCTCCCATTATGCTAAGGAAAATAGAAAACGGAATTTAAAAAAGAAACAAAAGCGAACAATGCAGATTGTAATGTAACAAAAAAAAACTGTCAAGTTAAATAACGTCACATATTGCAACGAAGAGAATGTTGCATTAGATGGCTTCAAATAAACACAAAAGCAACAACAAAAAACACACACAGTAACGACATTAACTTGCAGGCGTCTCTTCGGTTCTTGTGACATCTTTAGAAGTAGTAATATCGACATCATCATCACCATCATCAAATCATGAACGGCATCATCATCGTCGTCGTTTTTCTCGGCATCGTCGTCGCCGTTATTATAAACACTGCTAGTACCACCACCATTACCATCATAGTCATTAGCAGATTCAACCGTATTTGTAGTATTAGGAGCAGCCATCTTAAAGCAAACAAAATGCTTTTTGTAAACATAGTATAAACCAAAAGGAAACAAAATTAATGTCCGTACTTTGCGACATTCAGCTTCTTTTTCTCATTGTAGGATTGGATTTTGGGGATGATTATGAAAAGTTGAAAGGGATTACTTCAAGTTTACTGTAGATGGAAAGAATTTATTTATGTATTTATGTTATTTATGTAACACACGTCACGTTATTAATGTATGTATGCAACTGTATTTAGAATGATGCAGATATATAACTAGAGACATGCATCTTTACTCCTTTCCGTCGATCTGAAAAATATGGGAAAATATATTCTGAAAGAGCATCAGCAGTTACAAAAAAGAATGAATCGAAATTTCACTAATGGTAGGTTTAAATCATTTCTTACTCTCCACTCCTTAAGTATATAAACGCACACGCGCGCGCATAATACACATAAACATACATTCATATATAAACATACACATACGCATGTTTATATATATATATATAATATATATATATATATTAATATATAAAAATATGTATATATACATATATATGTATATATACATATATTTATATCTGTGAATATCTATATATAGTAAGTTAGGTAAGCTGTATATGAAAATAGGATATTCGAAGTTTAAAATTAATAATGTAAAGGAAAATATAGTACTGAGGTCATAGCTTGTGAGAAGGTTATTGCAAGAGGAAGTGAAAAATAATCCACACTTTGGCCAAAATTTCCTTTAGATTTGCCGTTAAGCTTTCAGCACTTGCAAGGTAAAAGATTGTTTTTTTTTGTGTGGTTACGCAACTAGAGTTTGACTTCTATCCTTTTTTTTTTTCGTGTGTTGCACTTTTTCTTTCTTATGTTATTGAATAAACATGGCCGTTCCGCTACCAGTGTGCACCAAGGGAGAACAGAGAACAGTGACCTGATTTCTCAGCATTGTAGAGGTGTGTATGAGCGAACAGAGAAGTTTAAAAGCGACCAGACACAAAGAGGGAGCAGTACGCCCAACAATTTTCTCGACTGGTGTGAAGTGAAGATTCAACATGCTCGTGAGATGGTCCTGGTGAACCGAAGAGTGATCCTTGATGAGGTGGCATGTTCTCTGCAAATTAGTCGTGCTCTACATACGAAGTCATCTTCGACAAGCTTTGCTTCCGTAAAGTCTGTGCGAGACGAGTGCCAACGGAGCTTATCAAAGCACACAAGCGCAATCGCGTGGGGATCTGTCAAAGCATCTCAGCCGCTTCAACCATAAAGGCGAAGCATTTCGGAGAAAATAGTCTCAGAAGACGAAACCTGGACCCATTATTTTGATTCGGAATCCAAAAAGTAGAGTATGGGGTGGAAACATTTGGAAGTGCCAACGCAGAAGAAATTCAATACTGAACCTCACGTTTTATTGAATGCAAAAGAGCCTATACATGTACATCAACGGAGAAAGGGGGGTTACAATTACAATTATAGGATACAACGAAATGTTGGCTAACAAACAGAAAACTGCAACTCGCACTAACCGCCGAGGTCTCTTGTCAGTGCTGTTGCATGACAATGCACGACAACATGCAACCACCCACACCATTGAAAAACTCGAAAAGTTGGATCTTAATTGCTAGACCATTCTATACACAGTCCAGAAATCGACCCCTCCAACTATCACCTATCAGACAACTTTTACAGAGTTGTCGATATACTACAGACATAAAAGTGTAGGAAACAGTGCATAAATTGGTGCACAACTAGCCGAGAACTTTCTTGTGTTTTTGAGTTCAGATAACTTTTACGGAAATGTGAAGCAAGATATCTCGTAAATAGAGAAGGTATCGGAGACACATACGGTTGTCTGGACACACATAAAAAATAGGTATATGCACAAAAATATATAAATGACTTTTGTAACTGGAAAAAACAATGCACATGTACAAACAAGAATGTATGCGCATGAGTAGCGTAAGTATATACTCCAATGCACACACACTCTCACAGATACTTACTCACGCACACACACACACGCACGCATATATATATACATATAGGCTCGAAACGTTAAAGACTTGTTTTATTTATATTTCCTGAGCGCCATACTAATACAATTGTTCGTTTGTTTTCCACCTGCCTTCGTCTTTTGTTTATTTTCATAAAGCTTCCCGTTATATATATATATATATATATATATATACAAAACAATACACAAAACAATATATTTCTAAAGCAGAGATGTAGCCAATTATTATCACAAAAGCAAGTGTGTGATAACAGTGTATATGCAAAAAAGATATTGACACAGCAAAACACAACCAAATCAGATGATGGTAAGATCTTATCCCTTTGGATAATTCGCAGCTGAAGAACATATAAAGAAGTACAGATAAAATTACAAGTGTGAGCTGCTTCCATCCACCTTTCAAAAATTATTAGATGTGCAACCAGTTAGTTTATTAATGGAAGTGGTAATTGGTATGACGTGATGTAATATAGATATACTTGAAGAAAACAAGTGCACCTAAATTTGCAAAAATGCTGCAAAATATAAGAACTAATGGTAAATGTCATTAATAAAGAACAAAAAGAGTAGTTGAATAAAATTTAAGAAATCAAAATTTAAGAGATACAAAGATAAGGATATCTATTTCTTTATTACCCACAAGAGGCTAAACATAGAGGGGACAAACAAAGATAGACATAGGTATTAAATCGATTACATCGACCCCAGTGCGTAAATGGTACTTAATTAATCGACCCCGAAAGGATGAAAGGTAAAGTCGACCTCGGCGGAATTTGAACTCACAACGTAACGGCAGACAAAATACCTATTTCTTTATTACCCACAAGGGGCTAAACACAGAGGGGACAAACAAAGACAGACATAGGTATTAAGTCGATTACGTCGACCCCAGTGCGTAAATGATACTTAATTTATCGACCCCGAAAGGATGAAAGGTAAAGTCGACCTCAACGGAATTTGAACTCACAACGTAACGGCAGACAAAATACCGCTAAGCATTTCGCCCGGCGTGCTAACGGTTCTGCCAGCTCGCCCGCAAGATAAGGATAAGGATATCATATGTAATATTGCCGTCGACGGCGTTAACTCGCATCCGTGTAGTAGATCTGTTGTCAATGATTGATCCTCTTCAACTTGATGGGTGCAAATGGCCCCGATGCCTGAGGTAGTTTTTCAGGTTAAGGATAGTATAGGAAAGCCGGGGGGGGGTTATCGCAAGGGAGAGTTGTTGGGGGACTTGTAAGTGCGAGTCACTCTTTGTGTCTTCTACGCCTGACCTTGGCCTTTTAGCGTCTGTTATTTTCCCTGGGAAGTTGAAAAGTACAAAGATAATATAGAGAATGATCGTTAAAATATGTAAATAGTGTTGAACATGACTCACGATGTGCTATGCACGTTATAGTATATCAAGGTATAACTAAAACAGTAGTGTATTTAACTGTTGTGAAGATGAATGAAGTTGAATCACGCAATTTAGGGAAATGAATTGAATGGTAGCGAAAATAAAAAAATAGTTCTTCAAGTTTCAGTAAGAGAGTAGAGTTTGGCTGGAATTTACTAAAAAATGGCTCACCAAAAAGATAAGGAAGAACATGTACTAATAGGTCCGTATTATTTAGTAGGTTTCACGCGATAAGTGCACAAGGGAATCAATGTATGTACATTACTTAGCTGTGTTACAAATGAAAATAATAACGAAATAAATGAAAGTTTGGGACGGATGCAATGACCGAATTAGGCTAACTTTTATAAGGCTGAAGCTTTTATAAAGGAAGTGCATAAAGAAAGACACGTTAGTGTTTTAAGGGTGAACGTAAAGTACAAGGAGTCGCATAGGTAAAGGTATTACCAAAGTATAATCACCTATTGGTATAGGTTAGCGATTTGTATTGTCCCAGATTATCTTCAGAGACTTGTTGGAGGTGAGAATATAAGCAAAATATATTTCTATACTTTCGTTTCTGTAAGATTTATTGGTAAAATCTTAAGAACGGTTTACTCAGCAAATTGGAAAGGAATTGAATGACTGCAAGTAGTTTAGATTACCGTCTGTCACCTATCTTGTTTCAGTGGATGTTATTGTTCATATATAAAATTACAAATTGGCCACCTATTAGTTCCCCCATTTTTAAAAATTAACGTAGGGGCATTTTACTGACTTCTTCTGCATGACAGAAGTGGCTTCACTTTGGATTGTATTTACATAACACTGCCTTATATACTATTGTTCATTAAAAAAAAAACACGCTTTATACTTTCTGTTTCTATTTACAAAATATACTCTGATAGAAGTGTAGTTGTCTTATGACAGAAAGAGTTGTGTCGTGTTTTCCGCATGACGCAATGAGTTGTCGTGTTGGTGTAGGCTGCTGCTGCTGGAACATTTGATTTGTATGATAGGGCATAAAAAAAAACATTACTCCATATTTGGCTCTTTATGTCACAAAGCTTAATATTTCAGAATGAGCATGCACATGCCCGTTTACTTTACGATTCACCGCAGAGAATATAAGTCATAGATTGCCTGAAATGAGTGAAAATGAGATAGTTTATGACTGAAAATGGAATCTAAGCAGCTATTTCATATATTATCATCATATGGTAGAACGATTGGAATAAAAACATCCAAAAACTTCTATAGGATAAAAAATATTAAAAATTAGCCGGAAATTATTGTGGTGCTGGGTATGATACAAAGAAAGATTAAAAAATAGTTACATATTTCTCAAACTATTACGGAGTGAAAGAATGAAGGAATAAAGAACAATTATATTCTAGAAGACGTCCAATAAATCATCTTTCTGAGACGCGAGTAAATTTTAAGAACGTTCTTGGAGATACATACTCATAGCACACTTTGATATTCTGCAAATGTATGTTGTATCTCTGTATTTATATCTGCTTGCATTATGCAACTATATATTATCAGTATGTACTTTTATGCTTTGTAGCAAATATAAATGCGAACTTGGATACGAAAACGTAGCAGCAAACAAGGTTCCTAATGAAGTCACTTTCAAAATCATTCATAGCTAAGTTTTAATAGCCAACTTTTGTATGGTGAGCAACAATTGTATAACTCAAATAATGTTAACGAATAGATAGATAAATAAATAAATAAATAAATAAATAAATAAATAAATCGTCTTTCAAGAGATAAATCCTATAAAAAAAGAATATTCGAACTTAATTTCTGCAGGAGGCAGCCACTAAATAGATTCTCATGAATGATATATAATAGTAATGTAGTCAAGCTTCCTACCTGTTGGAATTCACCAGAATCCGATAAGGTTTTTCCTGCTGATTGCTTTCCATGTACAGCAAAAACAGTGCTGAGATGAGTTATTATCAGATCTACCAGCTATACTAAGTAGATTTATACATATTTTCCAACTAGCTTTTTATGCTTATCTTTTTGCGAATATAATTTACTATTAATAAATATGTAAGCATTCCCGAGAGTTTATATTTCTATAGTAAAATTTTTACAGTGTAATGTGAGATTACAAACATATGAGAAATGACTGGATATAGAGAAAGGTAATGTAAATAGATAGAACGAGAAAGGGGCGGGGAGAGACAGGAGAAATAATGGATTGCAAAATGGAAAGGAATACTGAGAAATTAAGATATAGAGGTGGTAATAGAGGATAGGAAGTAATGTAGTGAAAGAACCGATTGAAAAAATAATCAGAAAAAGGGTAGATAGAAATGAGAAGAAAATAAAATGTGAAGAAAGGAAGAAATTAGATTAGAAGAAAATATAAATGGAATATTTGAATGAAGTAAAATAGAAAGGAAAATGGACCACAGAAAAGAGATGGGGTAAGCTAATGCAAATAAAAAGTAAAATTGATAGAAAAATTATGTGTAAGGAATGAGAAAAGGAAAAAGAGAGAAGTAAAATATGAAATAAAGGAAGTTAAGGAAAAGGAAATAGAAATAAATACAGAGAGAGAGGAATATAAGAGGAAGAGAAAGAAATATATATTTAAATAGCAGATATTAGATATAATGGAAAGAAGAGAAAATATATTATTTCTGTAATTGTAAAGTCCAAGTGTTTGATCATTCAGATAGATACAACACCTGAGCCGTTAATTCTGGCCGATATAAGAAATCTATTCTCTGAAAAGGATAACTAAGTAAATCAGTTAAATTCAAATGTATATCTTTTCTTATCTATTTAGACAAACTTTACTTTCATTTACTTTGCTTTACGTTTTTGGTTATTTCTATTTTATCTTATAACGTATATTATTCGCACTTTGAACATAGTAAAAGCAAAATGTCTTCAAAACAAAACACATATTTCTTAGAAGTAAATTCATCCACATGTCCGGTTGAAGTGTATAACAATGATCTAAGCGAAATTCCAACCTGAAATTCAGACTAGTCATAATTTTACTCAAACACCATAGATCATGTTCTTGTAATAAAAACAAAAGAAGATGTCCAAATTTGCAAGCTATCTATGTTCATACGTCGAACTCTATTTAGGAATTCACAATCCTATCATTAGCAAATAATTATCAGCTTGTAAGAGGGTTGTTTGATCTGAAAAGTGACGCGACTTTTGAAACATTAAATCTACATTTCTTAATAGAAGACTTTTAACACTCATAGATTCCATCAGAAGGCAACTTCTTAGTTATTCTAGATGACGATATTATTATTACGATTGATGTCATAAAAGCTACAAATATAATTAAGTCTATGATTATCAATGAAGCCTACCCCACGCTTGATAATTATTGTTGATTATAACCCTTAGTATTCTCGTTAGAATGGTGGACTTAAATATTTCTTAATGTTAGAAAGAAATGTAAATTGACTCTATAAAATAAAATTGTTATGTTATGAATTCACATCACCTCGTACCAATTATCACTTTCATTAATAACCTAACTAGTAGCGCATTTATTAATTTTTGAAAGATGGATGGAAGCAGCTCACACTGGTAAGCCGTATCAAATCGTTTTCTTCACATTGAGCTTATCTGTTGTAATATATTCGATCGTATTTAAAGAATATGTGATCTCATATAGACTCTGATGCAATAGCACCATTTGCCATTCTTTATATTTTGCTTGCTGCGCTGAATATTTTCAGGGTTTATAACTACTATTCAAGTCTCCATAGTAGTGTATAGCCCACAACAAATTGTAAACTTATAAACCCCACCGCGGAATATCCCTACAGCCATATTTAGTTTCACTTACTCTTTAATAAATTTGTACCATTACTCACTAATAAGAAATAGATCGATATATGACTAGGTAAACATTTTATCGTAATGACTCCGAACCTTTAATATTACACTCTCATGTTAGAATATCTAACATAGATATTAGTAGCGTTTCATAAATTCGCATTATAGCTGATATTATTTATATCACTTACAGTGTATATACTGGAGAATGTGACTCAACTTTCTGATAATGAGGAATAACTAATCTACTGCTTCTAAAATGTATGTGAACTACATCTTTGTTAATATTTCGAATTATTATATACACAATACGAAATCAGACAGAAAGCAGAGAGACTACTCTCTGAATGATTTTCAGTGAGATATTATAGTTCGGCAAGAGAGACTGATAGGATAGTTACTTGGCTTACAAAGAATAAGTCCTGGGATCAATTTGTTCGACTAAAAGCGGTGCTCCAGCATGGCTGCAGTCAAATGACTGAAACAAATAAAAGAATAAAATAATATATATAGGACGCAGAGAATAAATCGAAATTACATTAAAATATCTTGAAATATTAAAGAGTAAATTTATTCAATAAAATTGCCTTTGCTTCAACCAGGGTTTCTAGACTACTTCGGAATCTCCTGCTTCTCTTTTGGATGATCTCTTTGTTTAAGTTGGCGGACACTGCCATAATCCTTGCCTTCAGTTCATCTTTGGTATTACAAAGAGTTTTGTTGGTCTCCCACTCAACTGCGTCCCACACATAATAATCAAGAGGGTTGCAGTCTAGGGAGTTATGTGGCCAGATGTTAGGGGGTGATGTGGTTGCAGAAATTGTCTGACAACCACGACTAGGTTCTCCTGCTTGTGTGGCATGATACAGCGTTCCGTTGTCAGACTTGGGTTCTTCCAGCAGCCACTATCTTGGCCCAGGGCAGCACTACCTCCTCCAAGCACTTGATACAGACTTCTTTGTTGTGTCTGAGGTTGTATGAGAAGATGAATGGAGGCATAACGTCGCCATCACTAGTGATCACTTCAAATACCCTGATGTTGACTTGATGCTTGATTTTTATCACTTTGGGTACATGTCCTCAGATTGACACCCAAGCTCTCTGAAATGTTCGTATTGGACCTTTCGGAATAATGCCAAGCAGTACATGTCATTTCGAATTTCTCACAGACGGTGCCCAGATGACCCTAGTATACTGCGTAGTCAACAAAATCAAAAACAAAGAATGTTCATGCGTAAAATTAAAAATCTAAAATGGCGACAAGTTACCCACCGTACCCTGTATGTATGTATATATATATATATATATATATATATATATATATATATATACATATATATATATATATATATATATACATATATATATGTGTACATACATATATATATTCATACATATACATACATATACATACATATACATACATACATACATACATACATACATACATACATACATACATACATATGTGTATGTATATATTTATGTATGTTGTTGCTGCTGCTTATAGGTGCTTACGGAGTAAGAGAAGGAGAGAGAGAGGCGTGTGAGTGTGTGTGTGTAAGTGAGAGATTACTGTGTGATAAGAGAGAATATTTTCCCTTCAGAATTTATAATTTTGGGGGTTTTCCATCTTTTCCATGTGAAGTCTTCTTCCTATAAATGACAGAGCATATGAAATAATACTTCCATATAGCCTTATATTCCTTTTATGCTGTTTGTTGTTTCTTTTGTTTTTTGGGTACTTTAGGTGTTCCCAAGTAATTGCAGATAGCACCAGTTCGCCCTTATTATGGGGTCCTCAATTCAGCATAACTTGAGATCATGAAATTAGATGGTCTTTAGACATTTAAAACACATGCATACATTCATATACATACATACATATATATATATATATATATATATGTTTATATATATATATGTATATATATATATATATATATATATGTTTATATATATATATAATATATATATATATATATATATATATATATATATGTATATATATATATATATATATATATATATATATATATATATATATATGTAGGTCCCGGGTTGATTTGGGGTTAACCACAGTAAATAAGGTACTCAATACATAGCAGAGTAAAATTAATTTATTATATAGAAGGAGCTTCTACAGGACTAGAACTGTTTCATTCAAGAGAAATCTTCAGGAAGCTAGTTAACAAGAATTGTATTGGCATTTATACATTTTGGCAGGTTTATAGGGGTGGTGGTGGGGGACTTCCCAAAAAGTCCCCCCCACCACCCCTATAAACCTGCCTAAATGTATAAATGCCAATACAATTCTTGTTAACTAGCTTCCTGAAGATTTCTCTTGAATGAAACAGTCCTAGTCCTGTAGAAGCTCCTTCTATATAATAAATATATATATATATACATATATATATATATATCTATATATATATATATATATATATATATATATATATATATATATATATATATATATGTAGTAAGAATATATGTTCAGTAACAAGTATTGATATGGCTGCGTGTTTATTATTACAAGAATTCTTACAAAGAAGAAAGGATTGAAGAACTATATATTTACTTCATAAAAATATTTTTTTTATTTATTGGTTAACGATAAAGCATAATCAAAATGTAGAATCTAGTTGAATGAAGTCATTTATGCAAGAAAGTTCAGAAATAGGAAATATAGAAATAACAGCTAAGTGGTGGTTTTTAGTCATGTGGCATAGAGAAATAGACGGACATAACAATGGCGTGAATGGCTTGAAGTTTAATCGACTAAGAAGCGAAGAGCTGTGTTAGCAATCTGTTTTCATTAATGGAACGCTAGTCATTCTAGAAAATTCCAAGTGAAACGCTAAGCTTCGTAAATAATTAAGAATCACGTCTCATGACACAGATGCTTCAGGAAACTTAGAAATGGAGGTTACTCGGTGTGTGCTTGTGTGTGTGTGTATACATATAATTATATATGTGTGTGTGTGTGTGAATATAAATATGTGCGTTATGTGTGTTTGTGTGCGTGTGCGCGTATGTGTGTCTGTCCCACCGTATATGGATGTATATGTGAACCAACATGTCAGTATACGTATAGGCCGTATCTTAAGGGTCAGTTAAGGAGAATTGCATGTGTAACCAACCGTGAAGTACAAATCAACAGTACAAAGAAATCCCTTTAAAACTGCAACCATCTTAGCAGTACCAGAAATCAACATCCCACTACATCTACACAGTCAAATCAGTTGCCAACGACCCTTCGGCAGCAATACACCCTGATAATATCTGTAATTACTACTAAATTCAGGCCAAGACAGACAGAGAGGATGTTCTTGGAGCCGAGAATTTGAACTTACGGAGACAATATTTACACATTGCGTGAAGAATCATAACTGGATCTCATAATGCAAGGATGCGGTTGCATAATCAAGAACCTGCAGGCCTTGAGAAATACGTTGCGTGAAAACAATTGTAGTGATAAAGAAATAAATGTCCAACCGTACTCCTTCTTGTTGACTTCAATTTTTTCAATTATATATGTATAAATATATGACCGTGACTGAACAGGCTATCAGATGTTGCTACAAATCGCTGGTCACAATGCGCTTCGCATTGTTTTTAGCCTTCAGCGACCAGGCCAACAGAAGAAAGAGTGAGAGAAAGTTGTGGCGATAGACTACAGCAGGGATCGCCACCACATCCCTGCCGGAGCCTTGTGGAGCTTTAGTTGTTTTCGCTCAATAAACACTCACAACGCCCGATCTGGGAATATAAGCCGCGATCCTACAACCGCGAGCCCGCTGCGCTAACCACTGTGCCATTGTGCCTCCACACACACACACACACACACACACACACACACACACATATATATATATAGTTATATTTTTCTTACGAAATATACAGGCCACATAGAAGTGTTCAAGTTGAACCTAAGACGTTAGACAAGTGTAATAAATGGAACGGAGAAAGTTCAAATTAGAAAAACTACAATAAGCACATATTTATACGGATTTGATTTAAGATAAAAATTATCCAGAAAACATATATTGATATATTAAAATACATATAAAAATGCATGTAAAAATATACAAGTTTATGAATATTAAAATATATATGGACATTATAACTATATGAATATACAATCATAGTAATAGTATACTGAAGCATAAGATTATAGATAAAAACGTTTTGTTTTTTAAATAGACTTTAAAATACCGCGAAGAGACAATAATAGGCATCAAAACAAAAAGGCTTTTAGGTTACATATTAAAAGAAAATATTCCTACGGCCGTTTCAGGGATTCAATACTCCTAGTAAGAAAAATTTCAGAGAACGTCTCCTTCAACAGGGAAAAGTAATGTTTACGGTAGAAATACATTCAGCTTGTTGCCAAGGTATGAGGTAACTGGGAGCTTTTATAGAAGAACAGATATATCTGTGCAAATGGTGGTAGTCTATATGAGAGCTGATGCGAGTAAAAATTACATTACTTTGTGTCTTTATTAAAATTTATATTTATATTGGCAATATCGTGTTACAGGAAATATAATGTTAAGTGGTGCGACGTAACTTAGTAAGGCTCTATTGTTGAGTACATTCGGATTTAAAAAAGTTTCATGAAAGTTGAATAATATCTGTGGTTTCACGAATGAATAGCATCGGAAAACGTATTTAATACTGTAAAATTATACAAGCGGAGGATGGTGTATGATTCTTTTATGCACATTCTACATTTGCCCATAATCGTGTGGTATGGGGGAGGCCTTATCTATAATAGACCAAGGTAATCTGTAATTTTAAATCATGTATGTACCTAGGTACTGCCGTTGAGTTTTTATATTTTAGCCTACTGAAGGAATTTAAATGGGTTCTATATCGTCTCTTAAAATCTATAATGCTTCCTATGTATAGCCTTACTTAGTATTTGTCTTTTACCACAAAACATATATAAATTACATTTTTTCGTAAACAAAATCCAGCGAGCGGACATAATTCGGGGACCCTGCAGTTCCAATTTTTTTCCATTCCTATCTTTAGTTTTACTCGGATTTATTAAGGTTGTATCAGGTTGACCTATGCTTAGTTTGGATTGATTGCGCTTAGATTTAGATAGAATTACATTATTGTTTTATTAATTTTATTTGGACCTTATCGTGATCTAAGCTTTTAGTCATTTGAAGTTGAGTGCATTTCTATTTGTCGATGCAATTATACATCTCAAATTCGGCGTGGTAGAGTGAGATAACTTTATAGAGTGTTTGTTAAATATGGAGTAATATTTGTGCTGCTTAGGAGAATTTTATTTTAGAATCTTAAAGAACAGATTTGATAAGTTTTTGACTCTAAGAGAAAATGGGTTGGGGCAAACCAAATAATTTTAATTTCTCTTTTTCTAGATTTAGAATGGGTTACAACATTAGGGTGTTCAGATATAGATGGGCTACGTTTGTTACGGTTACTAAAATGAAGGTTATGAAATTTAGCCTGGTTAACAAAAGGCTTTCTTATACATTTATAATTTAAAGAAGAAATCACGTTAGTAATTTCAAGATTAATGTCAGATGGGGGATTAGCTAATTTGGCTTCAGTTTGGTGTCAGATATGTAGAAAATATGATCAAGAAAGCCACTTAATTTTAGGGCTTGATTATAAAATAGGGCATGTGCATTAAAGATCTCATCTGCTGATAGAGTGGAGATTCTAATTGAGATTGTCCTTATGATAATATCGAGGGTTAATCACAAGGTGATTCGACCTCTTGAAAATAACAGCGTAAACTCCCGACGATTCACACCTTTGTCTTGAATTAAAACCAATAAAATTCCGTATATATAAACAATAGAGTTATCTACACTTGGACGTCTTTCATCATAGTTTTGTTCGACAGAAAGGCGACTTTGAGCTAAAGAGAGGGAGCAACTGCACAGGCGCAAGATCTGTTAGATATAGCTGTAAAATTAATCATAAAGCACAAACATTAGTCTTATCAAAGATTACATTTTAAATCGAAGCCATCTCTGCGCACTACAGGCGATATATATTTTTTTCTATCGAACAAAACCAGTGTAGACAATTTTATCGTTTATATATAAGGTATTTATTGGTTTTAATTCAAGACAAAAGTGTGAATCGTCAGAGTTTACACTGTTATTTTCAATAGGTGAATCACATTGTGAGAGCTCCCTGTCAAACAAACTAACAATAAGCAATTTTCTCTCTTCCTCTTCTTTTTCCTTCTTCCTTCTCGTTTTCCTCCCTGTCTCTCCCGGCTATCTCACTCTACTTTATCTCTTTCTCTCTTCTTCCCACATCTGTCCCTCTTTCTCCGTATCACAATCATGTTTCTTCTTCGTCACATTTTCCTTTCCTCTTTCTCTTTTCTTTCTCATTTTCTAGCCCCACTATCCCCCACCCCTTGCGTTGTTGCCGTTAATTCATATTATCAAAATACATTGCTGATAATAACAGCCTAGTTATTTGACTACCTAAACCAAGTGGTTGCCTTTAGGCTCAGTGTGAGTTGTACTTAGTGAAAGAAATAGAAGGGTAGGTTTGAGGCTATATATATATATATATATATATATATATATATATACATACAGTTTCTTTAATACTATTTTTATTGAATATATTCTTGTAGTTCATCTCTTTAAATGAATTTCTTTAGACGTAGCAACAGTTATATATTTTGCAGTCTTCTAACATCTATGATATTGAGGGAACGGACTTCAGAGAAAAGGAACATATACAATGCGGAGATTCCAAAGACATAACACTGTGAGGATAAACAATTAGGGTTATCGGTTAATGCATTATTTAAGCAGAGTAAGTAGACTGATCTAGCTTCACTTGATGCAGAACACGACCAGCAAACTCTGAGCAGCGAGATCATAATGTAGTACTTATAAACAAAAAGGTAGAATAATGTGATTATGAGTTTCTATACCAGAATTCAATGAGAGAATGCTGGTAGTTTATGGAAATAAGGTGTAACAAAAAAACAGGTAAAAATAAAACATATTATAATGAACTCTTCCTAAAAATTGGGCATTTTTTTAAGTTTTCAAATCAGCATACTTTATTTTGAAACTTATATACATAGGTTAATATTTTAACATCACCTGGTATCTGGTCAACTTATCGGCTTCGCTCGTACACAATTTAACTGCCACAAACAAACGCGCGTGCACGCACACACACACACACACACCACACACACACACACACACTCATCACCAAGGCATATGCACATACGAACATATATCGACACTACTCTGGAAATAGATGTCTTTGATTATAATCCCGTGTTGCTCATGACAGATAACTACAGCATATTAAACACTATGCATATTTTAAGGATTGATGAGGGCATAAATGCATTTTTATTTCTATTAAAAGCCAGCATGATATTTGAGCCATTATACACATTATTTTCATTTCTTTCTGAGGTTCATGACAGAACGTATCGTTACTATGTTCCTTCTTAATAGGTTAAAATGATTTGTGTTGAAGTTTTATTGTTCTCAGTCAATAACGTACATATTGGCAACGAAGACTGAAACTCATCACTTTAAGGTTTCCAAGAGTCGGTGATAAATGTGACAGATAAGCCACCATCTTGGTAATAAATGTGACAGATAAGGACCAATGAAGTCAATTTTGCTTTTATATAAATTGAGCAATTTCACCTATCAAGCCATTCACAGAATACACTATACTGGAAGCTTTTGAATTTCCCACAGACCAGAATAATACTTTGCATTATAATCACTCCGCAATTATATCTTATTCTTCTGTAATATCGCTAATCTGCGTCTGCAAACGTCAATGGCATGCTAATTTTTATAAAGACGTTACAGGAAAATGATAAACGAGATTCATGTTTGAATGCTTCCTGAACAAACTTCTAAAGTCTTATCTATGATTCATATTCTTCCATATCATCGTTTCTTGTATAATGATTACTATGTTTCTCTTTTAAACTTCAGCATCGACTTGTTAATTAAGTTACTATAGGTGGTTGGATTACCAAAGAAACTATGTTTGTTAGTAAGAAGAAATACATATCTAACCACATATAAACAGACAGATGTTAGTATAACTTAGCAAAGAAATTATTATTGGTCTTTCCCCAATGGAAGTTATGTAACACATTTTATACTTTTTAATTGCTATTTACACCTAAGTCGACTCTTTCTGAACAGACATGTGATGAGTGGCATTTAAGAAATATGATCCTGCCTGTCATTTCAGACAAAGTATTTCTACACGTACAATATACATGGCGTACTACATTTCTAGAGATTGGTTTTGAATGCTGTCTTTTGCTGTTGGAGTGATCGTATGGAGTGATGCTGAGTAAAATATGAAGTTCATGTAGGCCAAAAAATAATGATCTAATATTCTGTGTAAATCGACTTGCATAACTTGCTTGTCATTACATTTACTCCTCTACCGGCTTAAGTTGAAATCTGTTGAGCATTTCGAAGTCTGTTCTATATAGAGAACGCATGTCTCTAACATATATATATATATATATATATATATTATATATATATATATATATATATATATATATTACTCAAAGGAATTCCATCTCTGTTTTTTCACGTTTTATTTATAATCTTCTAATATTAATATAAGATATAAAATATTACAGTTTAAAGAAATGAAATGAAGTATTAATAGAGAACTAATACTTCATTTCATTTCTTTTTACTATATTATTTTATATCTTATATGAATATTAGAAGATAATAAATAAAACGTGAAAAGAACAGAGTTGGAATTCCTTTGAGTTATATATATATATATATATGCAATGAATGGTCTTCTGTACAGTTCCCATCTCTCATATTTCATTCACGTAGTAATGGTCAACTGAGACTATAATAGAAAGCACTTACCCAGGAAGCGCCGTAATGAAACCAGGCCTTGAACGCCACGGATTCGAATCCAACTAAAGAAATAGAAATAGAAATGCAGATATAACTAGTGTGGCTATGACTGAGTTTAATGGTATCAGATTACGTAGATAATATGCAGAATAAAAGTCGGTCCCCTATATGTTCTTCATTGATAATTAATTATTCTTCTCTATGAAGGAATATATATCTTGAAAGAAAATTGTATAATGATGACTTCACGAGTGTACTCCATGTAAATCCAAAGAGAAACAGTCTTCTTTATTCTGAAACTGTGCGTTTCAGTGTGACGTAAGTATGTGTAGACGTAAAATTTTATCCGGATACTAATTTTTTTTCCGAATCTCACCAATTCCTTTGCATCTCAAATACTTTGGGGGGAGCTGTAATGTTTGCAGTTTTATTGATCTCTCTTTCTTTATATATATGACGTCTAACCTATAAAAGATAGTACGAAGTTGAATAAAATTATTTTCACTTACCTTATTTTAAGTGCAACCTTTCACACTAATTTCACCAATGAAATTCCTAACAACTATTATTGTTGAGGTCTAGTTGTTAGTATTCCTGTTGAGTCCTGAGTCGATCTTAATTCTACATAGATATGATTAAGGTCGTTTCAAATGTAACTGTGAGTGTGTTGTTGTGTATCTAAAACTACATGGTCCAACGTGTCCTACCTTTTGTAAGACGGTTTGAGAAAGATGAGGTTGCTTAATCTAGCTCGCCAAACGACCGCAAAGATTTTCTCTTATGACTCGAAATCATAACCAGTTATAATTTATTGTGCATTTAATCGATTATAGATTTTTTTATGTAGAATTGGCGTTGTGTTCATTCAAAATAAATTACTATTGTTTTGCATTTTGTTGTTATGAAAGCAGCAAATTAAACTACGCGATAACTATAAATGTCGGAAATATTTTAAGTTCTATTTTAAGATTAATATGTCACCAAATGCATAATGTCATTCTTCCGTTAAGCGGAAACTCTATTTTACTCTAGTCAAACTTCAATGGAATGGAAGATTGCCGTTCCCGACGTTGAAGTAAGAATAATTTAGGAACATGTCAGTTGTATCATATATATATATATATATGCAGCATTAGAAGTGATGAGGAGTGTCAAGGTGACACGAAATAGCATGTAGCTACATGCGTTACAGGACATGAAAAAAAGATAATAAAGGTAAAAGAGTGTGCTCGAGAGAATTTTAGACACCATCACGAGATATGAAGTTAAAATGCAAAATAGATTATGCATTAGCAATTGAAGCAATGTAGCCGGCGAGATGAAGGACAAATATAGAAAACATTTGAGGAAGGTAACAACATACGAGGAAAAATGTCTGCATACTATATAAAAAGAATTCCCCTTCCATATAGAGAAATTTTAACCACAGTAAAATGATGGATTAATAATCACAGATGATTAAGTTTACCTGAGATAAAAGAAATAAAACTAAATCCCAATTATATAAAAAAAATGTTTAGAAGTTTCGTAGAAATGGTGAAGCACTTGAGTAAACGATGCATGGTGTTTGATTTGTACTTCGACGTTCCGTACGTTTAATCGTTTTCTCATTTCACATCGATGCTGTTCGTAAACTCTATAGCTATAGCGTATGTAGTTAACTTAAACAGATCTAAACTCAGAAGTGAAGTACTGTTGTATGGGACTTAATACGTAGTGCATGCTTTGTAAAGATAAACATTCATTGATATTTCTTGTGAGCTAAATGCAAATTTTTTGCTCTCGCATATTACTAAAATATCACAGAACTAGGAATACCAAAAGTTTATTGAAGGAAACATCACAGAAATCCGTCATAATCTTAGATTATTACTTGAGTCATAAATTATCAAGATCATTTACTACACAACTAATGAATCATTATGACACAGATGAAAAAGAGAAAATAACTTCATTAGCTTGAACAGCAGCTATTTTAAAGTTAGAAAATTAGGAGAGTCGTTAACAAAATGGCGACAGCAATAGCAACAAATACAACATTTTAAAAAATCATTCTATCATTCTATTTCACTATAATCACGGTATTTTTATGACGACAAACATGAAGTTACCAGTGCATTCTCCTTAGCAAGAGCAGAATCCTAAGGCGGGGATCTTTAATAAAGTACAAGATTAAATACAATGTGGAGTCGACATCTAATAAAATTCAGACTGACAAATCATACAGTCAATAAAACACTTGAAAGGCCTCCTCTTAATACTCCTTTGAATTAAGAGATTTTCTCCTTAATTGCTTAAATTACTTGAAATAAAAATCATGCGTCCCTTAAATCACACTGCGTCGTTTTACATAACACATTGGCCATATATTAGGCACATTGGGGCTATATACCTCAAAACAAGTGGGATGAACATGATTCGAATGCCTTTTGTCGCACCTCTCTCTATTGTTTAACAGGGGTTAGCAAATAACTATATTTTGGGCCAAATATTTAGATGTAAAAAGACGTGAAAGTAGTAAAGGGATTAAGTAAAACCTCAGAACAACATAAGATAACAGATTGCATCATCAACATTTTCTTTTTACCCCAAATTCAAACGAAAACGATTCCAAATCGTAATTTATTCTTCAAATTTAGTAAATCGAAACCATTTTTCTTCTAGCGTAATTTACTTTCTTCCGTGATTATCGTATCTTAAATGCATGTCTTTTAAAAATTTACCATACATCTCGATGTCTTCCAATTTTTTAACTTGAGTCAATAATTTTGTAGAAGTAATTACAAGGGACGTCATTAAGTATTTTGAAACTTTTATAGTAAAAAGAACAAAATGGCAAATGCAATATAGAAGCGATAGGATGCAGGAATGCCAACACAAGGTTTTTTTATAATTTCAAATCCACTGTGTACGGTCAGCAAAATGTCTTATTTTCCATTACACGTAGTAGACACAACAAACTATTTGGAAACATTGTTGCAGTAGACTAATTTATAATGGTTTGGGATTTCTAAAACTACCAGGACCACAGAAATTGACGTGCTCGGTCAACTGGACTTTTATATGTGTGATTTAATTTAGATCTATCTAATACATGAATAACGTATCGTTGTCACGGTTTAATTTGTTTATATCCTAGAAAAGATGCTTGTAATTCCAGCAATGTTTTTATCTAACGATACTTTATTTTCTCTGCGTTCAATTTTAACAATTAGAAATTGCCTCAGCAGCATGATGATGCCGTTATTATTTTATAAAGTTAAATCTACGATTACCTTACTCTGCCGTTAAATGTATTTTATAATTGAATATCTTACGAAGCGTGTCTTGTTCTTTCTAACTACTAAGAAATGCCGTTTGTATGTAAGCCCTTGTAAGTGGCGTGTCAGGTAATTAACCATTTTAACACTTCTCTTGTATGCTTAGGTCGCATGACATTTTTATCTTGCCGAATACATATCTTCATAACATGTAGATTATATTTGTCTTCTGTTTTTTCCTTAGAATTATTATCTTTTTTTTTATTTTCGTGATCGTTTTTGAAATCCCCAAACAATCGAAAGTAAACATCTTCCGCCGTAATCTACCATTCAGGTTTCTTGGCTTATAGAGCTTCAGTTCATTCTCAGGATATAATTTCTTGGTTCACTTCTTGCATATAAGGTGTATTAGATCACTTTCTTTTAGTCGGCTCCAGCTTTCCGGTTCACACAAATGCTGAGATTGAGGAAATAAATGCAAACTAAAACAAATAATGACAAATACAAAATTAATTATTCTTCTTCAACAACTCTCCTTGTAACGACGAAACATTGCGTACTTACAAGCAATTGAGGAAGCTTTTAAACTGAGGAAGCATTTATCTTGCACATTGTTACAGTGAACATCCACATGTCAGCATTCCTGCTATTATGAAAACTGTATGCTTCTAAGTCCTAAAGCCGAGTAGCCGTATCCAGAACATCTGTCAAAGTGTACGCTGACCTCAAACACTTCCTCATAGCTTTTGGGGATTCAAAACTAACATGGTTTACAACAGGAACAAAAGCAACAACAACAACAAAATCGGCAGCAAAAGTAATTATTCAATTTATTTCGGCATACGTAAAATACTTTAAATTGAGCAAATTTTCTGCTATATGAATTCATTTATCATAGAATATTAGCAGCGAGTCATTACTATCATCATCATCATCATCGTCGTCATCATCATCATCATCATCATCATCATCATCATCATCATCATCATCATCATCATCATCATCATCATCA
>NC_042997.1:235000-260000 GCF_006345805.1 Octopus sinensis | reverse complement strand
ATATCCTCTAAATAACGTATTAAAATTTCTTATAAACATCCAACAAGAAAAAGCATTTGAGTCATTAAAGGTAGAACCAGCCAATGCTGCCATTCAAGTAATAGATGAGAACATTCCATTCACTGTTGAGACAGATGCTTTGGATTTTGCCATATCTGCGACACTAAATCAAGAGGGAAGACCTGTTGCATTCCATTCTTTCACACTGCAAAGTAGCGAACAGTACTACTCTCTTTGAAAATCGTGCCCTTCCAATATCTTCAAGGCAAACAGTTCTTCCAGATGCATTGCATTCAATCAGATCTCTGTTTTGTCAATTAACGCCACTCCTCATGACCTCTTTTTAACTATCAAAGACGTTCAGCAACAGGAACATCTTGTTCAAAGGAACAATCGCACTAACAAGTATGACCTATCATGGACCAAGTTGATTTAATCGGAGCCAACCCCCAATACGCACACGTCCGTTAACCAGGCGGTCGCGAAACCACAGTATCCACAAGACAATTGGCATTACCAGGGAAGATCACCCCAACTGATAACCTAATCCAAACATTTGTCCCTCAAGAGTCAGACAGAACCAACTGAAATTTCTCCTACTCCTAGAGATTACCGTCAATAACAAAAAGAAGAATCCCTTCAACTGTGTCGTTCACAAAGGATTCGGAAAGCCCCGGAAGGCTTGACGTATGATTTTTTTTCCTTCTTTTTCTAGGAGGGAGTGAATGTTATATGTGCCACCATATATGCCCTTGCCTGTCCGTATTAACTATGTACCCATCTAGCTACTTAACTGATTATTTTCATAACCTCTTACCTACTGATATATATATATATATATATATATATATATATACCCCCATATTTGCGTGAGTTGAATTGAGCAAACACTATATGAGAGAGGTTTTCTTTAAGTATTAGAAATAGTTTTAAAAAAGTTTTTTTTTAGCTGCTATTTCTAATGAGTTCAGTATGCGGCAAAGTAATTTATTTTACTAAGCCCTTTTATATAATGTAATAATTTGAATTCGCCTTAAATGGTCCCTTTGCATACTGAATACTTGGTGAAATTGATTAATTAATTAATTTTACCCTCAATTGTTGAAATTATAATTCATCTCTCTCTATATAATGCCGCGGACTTTACCGAAAAAAGCATAGTGTTTACTGATTTTAACCCACGCTGGTGGAAAGGGGAGAGCAGAAATTCTTCGCTTGCATTTTTGGGTTTGTTGGCACTGTTAGTTACGAGCAGATCTTCGGAAGCGAGAGGAAGCCGAAAGGGTATGCTCCCACTTTCAGTGTTTTCAAATCCAAACCAGGGAGTTCTGAGCTGATGATAGAAATGTCGTGTTGACTAATCTTGAAACGTACGTTCTCAAATAACCTTTGCACTTGATTTTTTAATGTCTCTACCCCCATATTTGCGTGAGTTGAATTGAGCAAACACTATATGAGAGAGGTTTTCTTTAAGTATTAGAAATAGTTTTAAAAAAGTTTTTTTTTAGCTGCTATTTCTAATGAGTTCAGTATGCGGCAAAGTAATTTATTTTACTAAGCCCTTTTATATAATGTAATAATTTGAATTCGCCTTAAATGGTCCCTTTGCATACTGAATACTTGGTGAATTGATTAATTAATTAATTTTACCCTCAATTGTTGAAATTATAATTCATCTCTCTCTATATAATGCCGCGGACTTTACCGAAAAAAGCATAGTGTTTACTGATTTTAACCCACGCTGGTGGAAAGGGGAGAGCAGAAATTCTTCGCTTGCATTTTTGGGTTTGTTGGCACTGTTAGTTACGAGCAGATCTTCGGAAGCGAGAGGAAGCCGAAAGGGTATGCTCCCACTTTCAGTGTTTTCAAATCCAAACCAGGGAGTTCTGAGCTGATGATAGAAATGTCGTGTTGACTAATCTTGAAACGTACGTTCTCAAATAACCTTTGCACTTGATTTTTTAATGTCTCTCTACCCCCATATTTGCGTGAGTTGAATTGAGCAAACACTATATGAGAGAGGTTTTCTTTAAGTATTAGAAATAGTTTTAAAAAAGTTTTTTTTAGCTGCTATTTCTAATGAGTTCAGTATGCGGCAAAGTAATTTATTTTACTAAGCCCTTTTATATAATGTAATAATTTGAATTCGCCTTAAATGGTCCCTTTGCATACTGAATACTTGGTGAAATTGATTAATTAATTAATTTTACCCTCAATTGTTGAAATTATAATTCATCTCTCTCTATATAATGCCGCGGACTTTACCGAAAAAAGCATAGTGTTTACTGATTTTAACCCACGCTGGTGGAAAGGGGAGAGCAGAAATTCTTCGCTTGCATTTTTGGGTTTGTTGGCACTGTTAGTTACGAGCAGATCTTCGGAAGCGAGAGGAAGCCGAAAGGGTATGCTCCCACTTTCAGTGTTTTCAAATCCAAACCAGGGAGTTCTGAGCTGATGATAGAAATGTCGTGTTGACTAATCTTGAAACGTACGTTCTCAAATAACCTTTGCACTTGATTTTTTAATGTCTCTACCCCCATATTTGCGTGAGTTGAATTGAGCAAACACTATATGAGAGAGGTTTTCTTTAAGTATTAGAAATAGTTTTAAAAAAGTTTTTTTAGCTGCTATTTCTAATGAGTTCAGTATGCGGCAAAGTAATTTATTTTACTAAGCCCTTTTATATAATGTAATAATTTGAATTCGCCTTAAATGGTCCCTTTGCATACTGAATACTTGGTGAAATTGATTAATTAATTAATTTTACCCTCAATTGTTGAAATATATATATATATATATATATATATATATAAATTAGATTGAATAAATTGCCTCACAGTAATTATGTTACAGTTTTAAATCTGGCATTTAGTCTGTTTGTCAAGCGGTGGTTGAGGACAAACACAAGCATAAAGACATACACACATGCATGTATATACAAATACATGCAGATAGATGGAGATCATAGTCTGCATAGTGGTATAGAAGATACGTCTGAGATTCTGCAAAAGCAATACTGCTCCACTTTCAGCAATCCAAGCATAATTAATCCTCACAGCATCGGTGAAACAAACACCGACACACTATCCGATATATGTTTTGGTACCTTGGGTATCATAGTAGCTATTAACAAAATTACAAACAACTCAGCTGTAGGTCCCGACAAGTTTCCCGTAAGAGTCATGAAGGAGTGCCACCATCAACTAGCATTCCCTGTGCTTATACTTCGGAGGAAATCATTAGACTGGTAATATTCCCAATGATTTACTATCCTGGTTGACTATCCCAGTTTTCGACGATGTTGACCACAGCACCCTCTTAAAGAAACTATAGAACATTGATGTCTTAAGAAAATTATTAAGGTGGATTGGGTGTTTTCTGGTGAACAGAACCCAGTATGTGGTGATAGATGGTGTTCGATCAAGTTCGACAAGAGTCATCACTGGAGTCTGACAAGACAATGTATTGTACCCACTCGTTTTCATTAGTTACATCAATGACACCATTCACGTCATCAAAGATAGCAGCATTTGAATTTTCGGGAATGACCCTAAGCTTCTTTACGTTGTCGACAGGACAGCAAACCAAACTTGTCCCGAATTGGATCTCTTATCCAATGGGCGGAATAAAACACAATATGCAGCTAAACCAGAATAAGTTTGGATTAATTATTCGGCAAAGTGAGGCACTTAAACAACGATACGTTCTTCTCTCTGATGAAAACTTCGGGACTTCAAACACCGTTAGGGATCCATGAATAACACTCAACAACAACCTCAGTTTGAGTGGCCAAACAACGAAGTCGACATGGCCCGCATGGGCTTGCTCCTGGATTCTAAGGATCTTTTAATCTAGAGATGCTCCCATTTAATAAAACATCATCTTTTTCAATTCTGGTCGAAACTTATCTAAGTATCGTATATGTGTATTGTGTGCGTCTATGTGTGTGAATAGAAGGCACATATAATACACACACACACATATATATATATATATATATATATATATATATATATATATATATATATATATATATATGTAAATATAATATGTGACAATTATTCGGTAGCCAAGATAAAACTCTATTTACATAATATTGAGGTCTCTTTCTTTTGTTATCTTACCGTTTTTACCAATACATACATATATATATATATATATATATATATATATATATATATATATATAAGAGTATCTGAGAGACACCACCATGCCGAAATAGCAGTCAAAACCCTGACTCTAAAAACCACCTAAAACGTTCATATTGCACCATGAGATAAGACAGAGGGGCAAAATAAACAAGCAAAAAGATTTTACTGGATAATTCAAGATCCTGGATTTCTAGCTTTGCTTCAAATAAGCTGTGCTTTGGTCAGTTGAATATACCAGATAGGCACATAAATACAAATATATATATAAAGAACATACGTTATACTTACATATACGAACGTCCAAACATACATATATATGCACGTATGTACACGGCCAGTCCAAATTGCCCCGCCAACCACCTTACATATACGTTCGTATATGTAAGTATAACGTATGTTCTTTATATATATATTTGTATTTATGTGCCCATCTGGTATATTCAACTGACGAAAGCACAGCTTATTTGAAGCAAAGCTAGAAATCCAGAATCTTGAATTATCCAGTAAAATCTTTTTGCTAGTTTATTTTGTCCCTCTGTCTTATCTCATGGTGCGATATGAACATTTAAGGTGGTTTTTATAGTCAGGGTTTTGACTGCTATTTCGGTATGGTGGTGTCTCACAGATACCCTTATTTATAGTTGTAAAAAAATTATTACCTTTGTATGGTATTTATTCCCATGCTGGCCACTTGATAATATTGATATTTAAATATCGATATTATCCTTATTTATAAATATATATATATATATATATATATTATATATATATATATATATATACGTGTTCACATTTACTGTACTATTTTTTCGTCGTGATCCTTAAAGCACTTATTATCTGCATCTCTATTTTTATCATTCGTTCTTTGTCCATCTTCTTCGCTAGCCTTTGCACTAATACTAGTTCCTTTTCTTCCATTCACCTCTTCCATTTATGCACTTTTTAAATGTCTTTCTAAATTTTGTATCTAATACATACATTTCCTTTTCCCCACACCCAACAACGCCACCATATGCTCACTTTCTCACTGGTCATTATTCTAACTTTCAGCTTTCCATCTCTTCCCTTAGTTTCACTAATCTCTTTTCCGATTAGTGACAATGTACTGAATATGTTATCTTCCTTTACTACCATTTTAATAACAAATATTGACACTCACGGAGGAGGTTGTTTTTTTTTTTTGTTTTGCTTTTTGTTTTGTTTTTGAATTTTGCTGCTTTTGTTTTGTTTGTTTTTTTTTGTATATTTCTATTGTCAATCTCTCTGATTTCACCGCAAGAGCACTTCAACACATCGTTTCCATTCCTGAAATCTTCGAGGAAATGTCAAGAGAATTCTATTACCAATTTTTCAGAATGAATGAAAAGGGACATTTCATGTATGTGGGAAATATATTTTCTTCTGTGCATACATTGATAAACACAGGCGGATGCACACACATTTACGTATACGTATGCAAAACTACTCTGTCATTTATATAGACATATGCTTCCAGCCCAGTCAAATACTCCACTCTTCTGTAGCCTCCTACACTTTTTCACCGAAGAAGAATTATCAGCATTTACGTTTGGAAATATGTAAATCCCGGGCAACAAATGCTGGTAAATGGCTTAAGAGAGGTAGCTTTTCAAATCCAGATTTACGGATAGCATTTTTGGCACTTGATTCGTCCGAGCTTTTGCATGAGACCAGCACTGAACATTCCATGAGACTTTGTCTCGATGTAAATTCGCAGCTACCTTTTGAAATCAGTATTATAATCACTTGTAATTGTAGTCAGTAGGTTATAAAACCAATTAAAACCGCATATTGAGAATTGTAGAAGAATGAGCATATGGTTTTCTTGCAGGGCGCCAAAGTTATAATTTGTTTTTCTTCTTGGGATCGTAGTGTTGGATCAAAGTCCCATCTCCGGGTATTAGTCACTATTCAAAGTGACGCCAGTTTTTATCTATAAGCATCCGAGTCACTATCCGAGACACCCAACGAGAGGAATCCTATGACATGAATAATTCCATTCACGGACATTAATCAACTGTGCCGTCTTCACCGTATTCCGTATTCAAGTGTACTTCTCCCTAACGACACTTTGTAGCCTAATGTTTGATCACAGGGTATGACGGGTAGTCTTCGTGGAATGCAATTTGCATATAAGCGTTGATATCTCGCAACGCAATCTTCAAAAGCATCGCCAATTCAATAATAGCGCAATACTTCTATTTCTGCTTCTGATATTCGTCAGTAATGGTCAACTACTTCAATTTCCTATTGGATCTCAAATGCAGATAACAAGAAAAATCTTTTAATTTTGTGACACATAATATACGCAATATATTTATAACAAGACAATAGAAAAGACAATAAATTGCCATATGTGGTGATCATACTAAGATCAGAATATTATATATATATATATATAAATCGTGCGGGAGAAAGTGAAACAAGTGTGATATCCACCACAAAGTAGTGCTCGGATAGATGCGAACTTCATCATGAGCGCATAACACCGTCATCCAAACTTAGCTATATGAACAAGTGTGTTCAAGCTGGTATGGGAATAGTAATAGAGATAATGTGTATATTTGCATTGGATACGGAATAAAGAAACATAGTAAACAAGAGGAGTTAAGTATCAGTTTTAGTTCCAGAGCTGTTTCGGGAACATCAGACGTTATGGCGTAACCACATTCATACATAATAAAGATCTATGATGCAGTTGGAGTATGTAATCACATAATATCCTATGGATCCGTTAAGCAAAGCAGTTTGCGACTTTCGTCCGAAAACGGACGTTACTGCATAACTCCTTTCACATACTTTGCTGTGCTATTCCATGTCCTGTATTTGGTTTTCCATTCGACTAAGTCCAAAACCACGCAGTTTCCAAGCGGATTTCGTGCGCTCGTATTAACGCACCCACGCTTGTGTGTACGTGTATGTGTGTGTAGGAGAGAAAGGCGGAGAGAAAGTGAGAGATTATAGTGGTCATGTTTGTGAATATCTCTCAGAGGGTACAAATTTCGTTCTTTACTACCTTTACTATACTCCGTCATTGGACTACAGATATAACATCACGTTTGAGCATTATAGTTAGACATATTAAGTCCAGTACACGCATTTATATTGGGTTGGCAACCAAGTTCCCGCCGGCTTTTTAAATTTTGGAATATATATATATGTGTAAATTAATAAATTCTTTTTTAAAAATCTCCGGATGGAAGTATAAAAACGTTAAGACGTGCGTGTATAGGTAAAAAATACTGGAGTAAGTTTGAAGTGGTGATGGAAGCGAAGTAAAAGATACAATGAGGAGCGAAATTCAAATAATGGGTATTATATCCCTATACTTTCCCGAAATGAACACCCAGAAACGGCCGTTGGTGCCCTACTTCAATTTTAACTATCCCGAATTTTAATTTTGCTCCTCATTCTTTCGCTTCCATCACCACTTTCTCCAATATTTTTACTTATACACGCATGTATTAACGTTTTTGTACTTCCATCTGGAGATTTTTTTTAAATCTATTAATTTACACATATATATTTTAATATATCTTTTTATTTATAGATCTTTAAAAATATCTGTCTATTTATATATCATTCTATCATGTACATTTGTCTTTTAAATCTATCTCTAATCGGAGCCATGTTTGCGGATTGAATTACCAGGTCATTTGTTTCTTCACATTATGCATCTATATCTTTCGTCTCAAGTTACACTTGAGCACTTTTAAGTCCAAACCTCTACATTGTGAGAGAATTTCTAATCAATCTTCTTTCACAAAACAATTACATACACACGCACACAATTGTCTATAGGCCCTGTCAGTGTATCTGTATACAATTATGCGCTTTGACAACATCATTAGATCATTTTAGCTCTTGTTTCTAGCACTGTAGGTGTTTCTAACACCCCAGTCATATTTTCTGATGATTATAGTTTTTCCTTTTGGTAGAACATTGCAGATCGCTGACTATATATATCGCTAGTCACTACACATTCTTTATTTAGTCTCCTTGTTTCTTTCTGTGTTCCTTTCTGTGGAAGGGCGTAGGCTCGAAGCGTTAAAGACTTTTTCACTTCCCGAGCGTTATACTGATACAACTGTTTGTTGTCTACACTACCTGTCTTTGACTTTTGTTTTATGTTCTCGATATATATATGTGTGTGCGCGTGTGTGTGTGTGTGTAAATATATATATATATATATATATATATATATATATATATATCGGCAGAAGTGGGCTGGTCCACTACGAATAAATAGTTGACTGACACAGTCAGTAGGTCGGTCAACGAAGGTACCCCGTTCGGACCAGTCCCGTAGAGACGATGAAATACGTCGTAATCATGGGACATACCATACACACACACATATACACACACATATATATACACATATATGAATACACACACATATATATATATATATATATATATATATATATATGCACATGCATACGTATATACATACACACATATATGCATACACACACATATATATATATATATATATATATATATATATATATATATATAAAAATAATCACTTAGCCATACCGATACTAATATACTACTGTTAGAATTCAATATACATATATACATGTGCTTCAGAACGAAGCGTCTGTACAGACCAGTAATAAGAAATTAGAATGACAAAGAAATATGCAACTATATTAAGGTACCTCATTAGCTTACAGTTGTTTCTGCTACAGAAGATGCAATGGAGTCATATTAGAATGCTTGAGTAGCATCCTATAGCTTCATGAGGCCATCAAACATGCACTCAAATATGAATGCAGTTCAGTTCGTTGCAGAAACAGCTGTAAGACAATAAATTTCATAACATAATTTTTTATTTATTTTTCTTTCGTATATGTGTGTGTGTGTCTGTCTGTCTGTGCATACACGCACACACATACACACATATACACACACACATGCACATATATGTATTATAAAACTCGTGTTAACTGGAACATTAATTTTTATCTGATTGCTTAATCAACCAATCTCAATGGTTGAATAAGCAATCAAGCGAAACTTAAAGCCAGAGTGAGAATGAGCTTTACACTAAATTTCACCCTATTTTCAGTGTTGTGACCTCACGTCAGTAAATGTTCTGTTAATAGTCTTAAACTTGTTTCCATAGTACAAACATATGCGCACGCAGTCAAACAAACGCACACTCCATACAAACACTCACACACACACATGCACATACACACACGTTTGTATGTGTTTACTTTAGTATATGTTCGTAAGTGTTAGATTTCTGATTATCCTTTAAATTATAATCATGTATATGCACACGCTCACATGCAAATACACAAAAGCTTATGTATATGTATATTATGTGTGTGTAAATATATATATATATATTATATATATATATATATATATATATATATATTATATATATATATATAATCTCTCCTTATCGCCCATTTCTCTCTATATCTATGTTTATTTCCATCTGCATAGAACACTATACGGAGTATGATATGTAGAAGAGAATCAGTGTTTAAAATCACAGCGATATGATGAATTATATTAAACGAAAAAATGAAGAAAAATTTTAATGATTAATATTGCAGGTGTCGAGTGAATAAATACCTAGGAAAAGTTTAACACAGCGCAACAGTACTTGTTTCAACATAAAATTTCAGAACAAATACACACATATAAATACACCCGTTTGCAGACACACGCACACTCGCATTCATGCACACGCTCACACATACACACATACACGCATAGATATATAATCGAATAGATATTTATGTATATGTATTCACGCATCCATTTATAGGTACATATATATTTATTTACTTATATATATTACACGGCTTAAACGGATAGTGTAAACAGAATGTTTGCATCCATAGAATCACACACATAAGCGAACAGATTTGTAATCTTCATCGGTGCAATCAATAAACTCAATCAACGTCAGACGATGAAGTTAGTGTGGATAGTTATAGCAATACGTTTTCATGGGGTTTTATCAAAATAACTGAAATATACGCATTTAGGAACAGATATTTAAATTCCTTTTTTCTTTTATGCCGATGATATACAAAACAGCTTTCATTCAAGCAATAAACCAATACTTCCTAAAAAAAAGTGTCTAAAACACCAACGTTTATATTTATAAAAAGATACTGACTCTTCTACCCCATAAGAAACGTCACTCTATGGTGGAGGCCACAGTGTGGTCCTCAGATTGGTATTGGTATTCTATGACTACTTGTGTATTATATGATTGCAGGTATCGTGCAATATATCATCAACTGCAAGTTATAAGCGTTGTTCAGATCTCTCAACCGTCTACAAACACGTCTCCATAAATCCTCCTGATTTCTCATACATTAGTAATTTTAAATAAAGCTTCCCAGTAGATGGGCTCTGCTTTTCAGTAAAAGAGTACAGGGGCAGGTGGAGCTGTGTAATTAAGAAACTTGCTTCACAATCATGTGGACTTCGGTTCAGGCCTTCTATATGGTATCTTATGGAAGTGTTTTCTATTATAACCCTGGGTCGACTAAAGCTTTTTAAATGGGTTTGGGAAATGGAAATTGATAGAAGCTCGTCATTTATATGTGTGAGTATGTGTGTATGTTTATGCGTTAGTGTATCTTTCTGCGTGCGTACGTGTGCTCGCACACATACACACATAAACATGTAAGCGAATAAATATATATGTATGTATGCATGTATGTATATATGTGTATTAGGGCATCCACATATAGACACATGTATTTCACGGCTAAATTACAATTTTGCTGCCTCTCCTGAACAATCTGGATCAGTAGAATGTTTTCCCACTGACAAAATAAGATAGGTATAGGCTCATTTAAAAACCAAATATAGCAGGAGATTTTTTTAGGTGTGTTACATTTCAAAGTTCTTTAAATTAGCTAAGGGATTAAAATCTCTCTCTCTCTCTCTCTCCTCTCTCTCTCTCTCTCTCTCTCCTCTCTCTCTCTCTCATGTGCCTTTCACAAACAGGTGTTGACTATCATCATAGGTGTTCTTGCCTAAGCCTGAAGATTTATGGCTTTCTTGGGAAACAGATTTGTTTTTCCGTTGACCTCTGCTGATTTCTCTACAGTTCATTGTAATAACCTATTTTTCATAAGCTTACTCTTGAGGAGTAAAGCTCATTTACTCCTCATACAGTATATCACACCATACTCACATTGTAATCATACCCATTCTCTGGAGGGTCTATGAGACCCATATGTGTCTTTATGTTTGTGTTCGTCCCCTACCAACGTATGACAGTCGTTGCTCGTTTGTTTTAAGTCCCCATAATTTAGCGGTTCGTCAAGAAGACACGATAGAGCAGTTACCAGGCTTTAAAAAAATGAGGGGTCGATTTGTTCAACTGAATTCTTCAAGTTGCTGCCCTAGCATGCTTGCAGTTCAAAGACGAAAACAAGTAAAATTTAAAAAGATAGAATATATCTCCTCAGACTCTACGTACATTTATTGAGTTCTCGGTAAAAAAAAATCAGAAAAAGCAAGAAACGTATATAAATTCGATTCCGCATTTCGTTACAATCATTACGCATCATTCTGTATGGCTACCCGTTCATGTTACAACTGCGATAATCGAATACTTTTTGTTCTGCAATATACTTCCAAAATCTATAACATATCATCAATGCCATTGTTACAGCTGCCTCTCTCCCCACAAACCATACACTTAATATTTGAAAACTTCTGGAACTCATAAATCGCCACACTATCCGTGCAAATAGCGACAGTTGAGAACTTCAGCCATCTTCAGTTTGTAATATATATACATGGATATGGACATGCGTGTGTTTATGTGTGTGCAAAATACGCCTATAAGCATAAGAAATGAGAAAGCTCGACAAGACATTGCTGTGATTTAATAATGCAATGCAATCAACGCTGAGAATATCACTGTAGTTGGCTCTAGACTCTTGCGATTATGTAATAATTTCATAATATATTCATCAGATTATTCTAGAACTCAAAACACAGTTTCCTTTCCCTTTGGACGAAAGTGGAAATTTTGGAATAAAAAGTTTTATGCATTCTCTATATAAATCAGAAGACGTCGGAGAAATGGAAAGAGAAAAGGGCGTAATACTCAGATTCTCATCTAATAATTTATCTCACTTCACTTAAGAAAAACTGACAGAATGATGCAGGATGTGAGGAAGGTACGTAGATATAAAGATAGATAAAAGTAAAGCGCAAAGAAAGATAAAAAGCCAGAAAAAAAAGGAAGAGAGAGCGGGGTATATTAACGAGGAAGAAAACGAAGCAAAAAGGTGGAAGGAAAGAAAGAAAAGAGGTAAAAGCGATGCAACAAAAGAAAGAAAGAAAGAACGAAAGAAAGAAAGAAACAAACAAACAAAGCAAGAAAGAAAGAGAGAGAGAGAGAGAGAAAGAAAGAAAGAAAGAATGAAAGAAAGAAATAAAGAAAGAAAGAAAGAAAGAAAGAAAGATTATGAATAGATAAAATAGGTGGTAAGAAATATAGATCGATATTAGCATGAGTGGGAATGGATAAATGTAACATCATCTGGTTCTCTCAATCCTACTCGCTTAATGTAAAATGTTATATAGCTAAAATGTTCCTCAAATTGGCAAGTATTACCTGTTTCAGCCAATTATGTAGGAAACTAACATATAATCGTAACACAAACATGAAAGACGTCATTTTCATACAAACTCGCAACCTAAGGAAAGCTGTTTTTGCTTACTCAGCAATCCACCTCTATATTGAAGAGATTACCTCTCTAACAGAATGTTAGCAATAAAATTCCAATCAAGACAATACTATCATGCGATATATAAGGATGCGTGAAAGAAAATTTGCGAAACATTATAGCTCTTACAAACATTATGCTGGATATGATATTGAGACTCCAGCTCGGGATTCCAGAAGTTTTGCGGAGTTACGCCTTAGCCACTACTACTCCTAGGTTCACTTTGGCCAGCAGCGATAGTACCTGCCAAAGACTCAAGTTGTGATTAAAGTACACAGCATTCAGAAGTGAACTGAAACCCAAATAAGGGTCTTATGGGCATCATCAGATATCACGTGAACCAGTCCCTCTGCATGAGGAGTAAATAGACTCTATGCCTCAAACGTAAGCTCAGGAAAATAGGAGATTATTACAATGAACTGTAAAGAAACCAGTAGTGGTCAACAGAAAAACAATCTTCAGACATAGGCATAGAAATCTGATAGTCAATACCTACTTCTGAATGGCACGTGAAGAGAAAGAGAGAGACAGAGATTTTAATCCCTTAGGTAATTTGAGGAAGTTTGAAATGTAACGCGCACCAAAAATCACCTGCTGTATTTGGTTACTGAATGAATTGACACCTAATTTATTTTGTCAGGGGGAAAACATTATAATGATCTAGATTGTTCAGGGAAGGCAGCAAAATTGTAATTTATTCACTGGTGATAAAAGAAGAATAATGAAGCATAATAAGATGCCTAATCCGAATCGATCAGGGATATATAATCTCGAAGGGAATTTCATGTCGCGAAACTGGTCCGAAATACAACAAACACAGACAAAAGTACCTCCATACCACTTTCCGGCAAAACATTTAATAAAATAACGTCCGTACTTCATATTATACTCCTATAATCGGCTTCAGAATTTAACACGTATGTCCGCACATCACCATTCGTTCAGACTCTTCATGTGCTATTCTTTCTTATTCATTTACCTACCTTATTAACTAACTATCGATCTTATCCAGCGTTTTAATAGTTGATTGTATGACAAACACGCACACACAAACGAATATATGCACACATAAAGCTCACTCAGAAAGACTTATACAGTAGCAGCACTGTGTTTCCTGGGGCTAAATAGCAATTGCATTCTTCCCTTTCCTGGGACTGCCACATTGAGTTGGCAACAAACCATCACTTTATCGTGCTCAGAGAGAGACTGTATAAGTCTCTGTGAGAGACTGTATAGGTCTCTGTGAGAGATTTAGAAATGCAATATTTCTAATTTTGTACATCAGTGAATGTATTTCACTTGACATTCTATAAGTTTTCAGAGGCGAATAAGCATCGACAGCCACCAACCCACGTTTTTGTTGTTTTTTGAAGAACTGTAGCCGACTTTTTTGTGCAAAGCCACGTTGTTGGGTGGTAATGAATAATTGAGAAAAATGAAAAGTTATGCACAATATACTGGAGGTCGAGTTTCCCTAGACCCAAGTGTGCCGAAACACGAGATGGTATAGTGGAATGCAGAGCTAATAGAGAAATATAGTATTATGGTAGAGAACGAAGAGTCAAATATAAAACTGACGCTAATAGAGGAGGAAAAAGCGAAAATGGAAAAAAGACGATCACATTCAGAACATTTTCAAATATAAACAGAAGAATTAAACACTCGCCGCCGGAAGAAATAGAATAAATTTTGTAAAGACATACAGGAGACAGCATAGTGTTCTTTACGAGAGGAAAGAGATATGCGTCTATGGTGGTAACCTTTGTATCAGTAGAGGGGGCTGAAGAAACTGCCAAGAGGATGATACAGAGAGAGGAATGGACATTGATGCCGAACTGTTTGGATAAATGAATGGTAAGAATTAAGGTGGGGGGAATCCCACCGTCGATAGATTCAGAGTGGATAATAGCGGCGATTTTTTATTCGAAGATGATAAGGAAGGAAAGCCAAGACGTGAAGATGGGCATGATAAGCCGAAACCAACAAGTGAAGTGCTGGGGCAACGGATTAGAGATAATTAGTGCAGGGAGCCTGAAATATTACAACGAAATACCTGAAACTTTCGTTGCAGATAATGTTGGAGAGGAGACCCCCAAAGTGTTACGAATATGGTGAAAGAGGGCACTTGAGAAAGAAAGGGCCTAGAGCAATGGAAATTGTAGAGGAGAGTATTCAGGAGAATATAATAGTGGAGAAACATCAGAAACAGATAACAGAACAAGACGGGAATTTTGCGGAGGTGAAAGCAAGAAAAATAGATAGGAGGAAGTCACCAACGATAGTGGAATTGAAGAGGTACAAAGCAACGGAAGAGGTAACTCAACCTACGACAAGAAACAGTCGGATAACCAGTAGGATAACCAGTAAAGGACTTACAAGTACAGAAACATTCAAACCCACAGACATTCAAACACACAGACATACAAACTCACGGAGGTGTAGTCGAACAGAAACGAGATAATTCAGAATTACGGAAACCTAAAAACATAGACGTACAGACGAAACACTCAGAATTGCAGTCAAACGAACACACAGACACACAAACACACAGACACAATCACAGGAAAGCCAAGAATTACGGAAATACAGAGGCAAAAAACAGAAACACGCAAGACACAAACAGAAGTAAGGTTTATAATGAAATATAGGACACCTCAAAGTTAAAAGAATTTAAAAATTGAAAGATTATGAAAGAGTGAATCCAGTGGGGCCGGAGGTGGATGTTGAACCTCGCGCCTCGGTGGTGAATTATGTGGACGAAAAGGAGAAGATGAAGTGGTAAGTCGTGATTTATTTTAAAGACTGTGAAATATTTCGCTAGAGGCCGACAGAGATGAGGACAGTACAATCTGATTTGGGGTCAGATTTTCGATATGTAATTACAATGAAAATGAAGTTAAAAATTAAAGCATATGTAAACGAACTTTTATACATTACAAACGGACAATACAAATAGAGTGGTGTTTGAGTTCAGCCCCACCACTGATACTTTTTCACACTTTATAGCATATTCACGAGGTTCCATTCACTCGTAACACTCATGCTACATACTTCCATCTTTCGTTGAAAGTTTTCTCCGACAGACACCTCTACTCCAGCTACACTTACCTTTTCAGGTGAAAAGGGAAATACCCTTGTAAGGCGCAGCCGGAGATAAAGCTGCCTGCTTTGACTGCTTTCATCCTTGTCGTCCACACCTCCTCTTTCGCTATTGCTACTACGATGAGAAAGCAATTTTTACCTTCATTTGTTAAAAATCCAGGTGGGTCAATTTTTATGATTGTGTCAGCCGACAGCTGTACTCTCCCTGTGCCAGACAACAGATGTTCCGCATTAGCCCACATTTCCGATACTTCCGGGACGGTTTCTCTATCCCGCGCACATCTTGGACATGTCGAGGATTGGCGTTCACCATGTCGTGCAAGCTTATCCTAAACGGACAAGGCACTTCTGTAAAATTACCAGGTCAAGGACTTTTGGAAATTATCCAACGACGTCAACCCGAAAGTACGAAGGAACAGGCTGTCAAGTTGAATCTACCGAGACCATTGCGCGCATTTTAGCTCTGATAATGCACCCCATGTGTTGGGCTTCGAGGTGCTGGCTCAATTCCAGTTTCTTCACCTTCACTTGCCAGTCCTCATGGCTTCCTCTAAATTATTAACTAGACCATTTCCTTTCTTACGTTCCCTTTTAACTAGGCCTATGTTATATCTAATAGACTCATATTTTATGGCTCGTTTTAGGGCGTACCGCCATTTGTTATTAATGATGGTACCTGTCAACGTCCTCTGAATTAACTGCTTAATCCGCTGTCTGTACTACTCCATCGCCAAAAGGGATGTATTGAGTTTCCAGTAGCCAGATCCATTTCTATGCATCTTATCTACGTTCAGCTTACATGTAACCATGTTGTGGTCACTGTAGCTGACTGGATAAAACTGTTAAAACACTTACCTATACTCTTATCTACATTTCTAATCAAAATCCTATCTAAATATGATCAGGAAGACCCGTCGCTGTTTAACCATGTCCACAACGGAGCATCCGAGTGTTGCAACCTATATGGGTCTGCCAGCTGGAAATAGCTTAGCAGATCCTGAAAGCCAGGGTTACATGTCCGATCCGGTCTCGAGCCAACACAATCTAAGCGCGCATCACAGATAGTGTTAAAGTCTCCTAACAGAACTAAAGAATGCGACATGGCTAGAAATCTCCCTAGGTCACGAAAATAGTCACTTTGTGGACTAATAAGTTTGGGTGCATAAATTGCAACCAGCCTGTCTTGCCGCAACTTAAAGTCAAGTACAGAATGACCAGCTTGCCTTATGGATCAGAAAAAAACAACTTTTTCTCGTAAACCCTGTTCCTTTTTAATAGGACCAACAACCCACTCCTACCTCCCGTCCGACACGGAAAAGCGTATTTCTTGTGACCTCTCTTGGCCCTCTTAACTTGGTTTCCACAGCAACAATTACCTCTAAATCCCGCTACCTGATGTCATTTGGGAAGGGTCCTTGCTTCCAGCTCGACATTAGGCCACGTACATTCAAGGAACCAATGTGAATAACCATAACGTTTTTTTACCCTTTCAATTTGAATTATCAGGTGGAGGGGAAGTCTCCACCTTTTTCTTTTCTTCCTCTCGCGGGATCGGGGCCGGTAATCCATTAAATATAGAATTACTAAAGTTCATTCTCATTGTAGAAACTGCCTTAGGATATTTGTTCTGTAAAATTCTAAGTCTTATTTCGGACTTCATACACATGATGGTTGGTAAATTTCTCCGAAATGTTATCAATTTTTTTTTTTTTGCAGTCTTTAACAATTGAATGTGTCACGTTAGCTCGGTATCTTTAGTATATATCGTTAATATGCCTTTTTCCTCTTTTTTTTTCTTCTGCTGTTTTTTTTTTGTTGTTGATCTGTAGTAGTCGCCGCTCTCGGTTGAGTTGCTGATTGTATTTTTCTTTTGTTTGTTTTTTCTTCTTTTTCGTTTTCCTTTTCCTCTTTTTCTTCTTTCTTCTCTTCCTCCTCTTCCTTTCCTTGCAATTCTTTCGAATGTGGACTAATTGGCCACACACAAATACTATGAGGGCCTCGTCTATGAGAGGATCCATTACAACCGTTGGAAAAAAACATCAATTAAATAACAAAATCAAAGAGAGGTTATCTTCATTACTTAAGAAAATAACCAGATATTATGATAGAAAGAGAATCCAACAAGATCTAGAAAGTCATACATGAAAGAATTTGAAATAGTGAAGACACGCCAGATTAAGAAGTTTATGAAACTCAAAGGTCAGAGAATGAAGGCTGAAGTCCATCACCCACCTGTGAAAGCAGTAATTAATGTAAGTAGCCGACATCTAGACAGCTCTGAAGAAGCAGTATTAAACAAAGGTTTCAAATTTGCGACAACCATTAAGCGCATTCCATACTTGGACATAATAGCCCCTGTTGAAGAGATAGCCGTAAAGATACCAATAGCTCAGGCAGATGAAGGTGGAAAGTGAGACAGGTACTAGATGGAAAGCGAAACTACCCAAACTAAACATCACTAAGGAAGAAACATTCGCTAACAAAAAACTACAGAGTGAAAATTCCATCATAATATTTCCAGCAGAGAAGGGAAATGCTACAGTGGTGATAAACATGTCTAACTACTCGGAAAAACTGCCAAGTCTTAGAAGTGATGGTAGCTACAGCACAGTAAAGAAAGACCCTACTTTAAAATCAGAGGGGAAGTTGTCACAGATCTTGATCAAGAACAAGGATCACTTTTCACTAATGAAGTACAGACAAGTGACTCAACACTACAGTAAACTACCGCACACGTACGGTCTTCCTAAGATTCGCAAGGATGGTATTCCATTAAGACCTATAGTGAGCAGCTGTAGAGGTTTAGAATGCCATCCACTGAGCCATTTCCTTGTGCATATAATCAGTACATTAGCAGAAAAGTCAACATCGTACGTGAAGAATTCCATCCACTTCACAGAATTGATAAAGGATACCCCCATTGAATCCAACTAGATGGTGAGTCTAGATGTTCACCAAAGTCGCAACTGGTGAAGCACTATCGGTGATTCAAGAAAACCTAGTGACAGACACCCATCTAAAAGAACGCACTAGTATACCAATAAGAAACTTGATGTTTACCTGTGTAGAAACTACCTACTTCAGTATGGACGCTGATATATATCGACAAGAAGAGAGTTTAGCTGGGATTTGATGGGTTTAGCTAAACCCTCTTCTTGTCGATATATAATTATCGATATATATCACCGATAATAGGCAATATATACATAGAATACTTTGAGTATTTAGCTTTAGGATCAACACCGCTAAAACCAACCCTATTGATGCGATATGTTGATGCCACCTTCATACTCTGGCCCCGCCAGGAAGATGTTCAAGTGCTGTAAGATCATGTGAATTCAGTAAAGCCATCCATTAAGTTCACAATTGGAAAAGAAAAAGACAATCAACTAGGATTCCTGGACATATTATTAACATGCACCAAGTTTGGATTCAGGATATCCGTATACCGCAAGCCGACTTTCACTGGACGATACCTCAACTTCAACTCCCACCATCCATACAGTGTAAAGAGAGGGATTGCTCACTGCCTATAACATCGAGTAATGAATATAAGTAGCGATCGTGATACCCACCACGAAGAAATGATCAAGATCAATAACAGTCTATTAAGCAACAACTTCCCCAAAAACATACTATTCACTCCAATTATGAAGAAGATATGGGATGAAACCAATAAACTGTGAACTGTTATTTTTTACACTTTACAGGTTATTTTTTCTGTCAATTTTTTCTTGTCATTCGTGACAAGGTTTTTGAAAAAGTGTTGATATGGAATTTGGCTTCTCGTCAAAAAAGGCCTTTCCCGAAATGGGAAAAGGAAATACAACCGTGAACCAGCGAGTTACCAAGGAGAAACAGAGTTTATCAGCTGCGGTAGACGGCAACGTTACGGAGCTTGAAGTAACTATGGACCAGTTTTTCAGGTTTAGAAACCTAATTAAAAAAGTGGAGCGGATACCAAGTTGTTGTCGCCCCTGAGACACTAGAAGCTATTAATACGAAAACATTTGTGTACAAAAGGGAGGGAAGGGAAGAGAGGTAAAGAAAGGGAGGAAAGCCACTTGTCAGGCGCTCTGTTTGCTGCCAGGAACCGCTAAAGGGTGGGTTGGGGATGCGCAGGCATGCATTGAGGTTGAGACATCTCTGGCGTTACCTGGAGGGTGATAAGTTGTGGAATCTGCTGGCTGAGGAATGAATTCTTTCCGCGACCAGCCTCTTTGGAGCGATATAAACCCGGTTTCATTAAAAGACGTAATCTGGCAAAAGGAGTGTCGACAGACACTCGTGCTCATCCACAACACGGGCAAGGCTAGTAGTGGGAATACCACCTCGGTTTTGTATAGAGTGTTAGTAGAGCACAAAAACAATGACGCCCCTAGGAGGGGCTCTAGGGTTCGGTGGGAACCAACTTACCAACCTGTTCAAAAAAACCTTCGGGCCAGAGTAATTGGATAATTACCCAGAATCCCTGATCTGGCAGTGCTACAAGAGCGTTTTGCCTGTTCGCGATAAGTTATCCAGGCACGGAATGTCAGTGCCAACAACATGTCCAAGATGTGGGCTGGACGATGAAACCGTCCAGCTTTTTTACGTTGTCAGAAGCTGTCAGGCTTGGTGATTTACGTCGAACGCGTCTTGTCGCATCTGGGAAGAGTACAGCTATCGGATGAATCTATAATAAAGATTATGCCGCCAACTGGACTCTCGAAGGAAGGTGAGGTATGTTTTTCTCTACAGTTGCTGTGCTGAAAGAATGTGCGTTGAAGACTAGAATGCAAGGACTCGTGATGGGATCCTTCACCTCTGGCCCTGGTTTGCTACAATTCTTCAGATATCATCTGAAGAGCAAGATAGGGCTGGAGAGAAGGATCCTGTCGTGAAGTGCGTTTGAGGAAAGATGGAAGGCTGTGTTAAGAAAGGTGGATGCAAGTAACCGTACTTAATCTGCATTAGAAAAAAAAATAGGGGTAGTCGCTGGGCCTTTGCGGCAACCGGGCATAATCCCCTTCCCAAAAGGAAAAAAGACTATAAATTAAAATTAATCATTTCATTAAAATTTTTAAATAAGAATCATTCGAATTCATATAAACTTTTTTGTATGTGTCCTGTGCTGTGCCATTTATGTGTAACATTTATTGTCTTGATCAAAAATTCAGATAGCCTGCCAAGCTACTCCAGACTGATGAAGAGCAATGACTCTGAAACTAGTCTCTGACTGTTGGCTTTATTGGATGGAGGTACTTATCTCCCCTGTTTGAAAACATAAGGACACAGAGCGCTTGTGTCACATAGCCAACTTGAAACGGTATTCTTGGGGCTAAATAGCAGTAGCATTCTTCCCTTTCCTGGGTCTTCCATATTAATTTGGCAACAAACCATCTCTTTAGATAGATAGATAGATAGATAGATAGATAGATAGATAGATAGATAGATAGATAGATAGATAGATAGATACACACACACACACACACACATATATATATATATAATCGGTCTATTCGTTTGACGTAAGCCCTTACTAGTAATCATGCGCTTGTTAGCAATATTTCCTGCACAGTTATAAAGGGTAATGGGTTCTTGATGAAATTCCCATAAGAATTTAAACTAATTGAGCTAATCCGTTTTCCATCAGTATTCGAAGTTAGTGCATACAATGAAACGCTCTTTGTATCTGTCTATACGTACGACTTGGCTAAAAGCTCATGAAGCATCTTATAGTGCAATATACCATCGAAACAAACCATTCTATTTACACACAAGCAATTTAAATGTATACATATAAATACTTACACACACAGATATAGATATATGTATGTGTTTCACGCGCGCATATATGTGTAGATATACACATACACAAGCATAATCACATACACATGCAAGTACGTTTGCATATAAGCGTGTGTGTCATGTTGTGGCGAAAGAGAAAAGGAAATATATAAGTTTCCAAGCAGAAGAGAAAATAATTGGAATTCCGTAATGTGTCTCTGTTTTAATATTCAAAACAATTTAGCAGAAGTTAGGCTAATAAAATTGATATTCATAGCTATAATCTCAGGAGTAAGCATGTAATTCTCTCTTAGGGCAATATAAGTCAATAACCGGTTTAAGAATTCCAAAAAGGAAATAAAAACTTTGTAAGAGCGTATACATGAAATATAGATAGAAAGGTTGATATATAAGTAAATATATATAAATACACACCGAGACACACATATACACATACGCACACACATATATATATATCATATATATATATATATATATATATATATTCATATATAAAATTGTGTGCGTATATATATATATATATATATATATATATATTGATATATAAAATTGTGTGCGTATATATATATATATATATATATATGTATATATATATATATATATATATATATATATATATATATATATATATATATACGTATATATATATATATGTATATATATATAATATACACAGAGAGAGATAGGTATACTTATATATAGTCATAGATAGATAGATAGATAGATAGATAGATAGATAGATAGATAGATAGATATATAGATAGATAGATAGATAGATAGACAGACAGACAGATAGATAGATAGATAGATAGATAGATAGATAGATAGATAGATAGATAGATAGATAGATATTATATTTACAAATGTATAGGAATAGATAAGTATATATATATTTATATATATATATTTATATATACATATTAGTACATGTGTGTGTGTGTGTGGTGTGTGTGTGTGTATGTGTGTGTGTGTGTGTGTGTATGTGTGTGTGTGTGTGTGTGTGTGTGTGTGTGAATACGTACGTACATACAAAGATATATATGCATATTTTAATGTGTAAATTTATGTATGTGTGCGAACGAGTGTGTGCGGAATAATTTGTAAGGGCACGTACGTATCTTTATATGTGCATGCAAGTCTTTGTTTGTATGACTTTGTGACTGCCAGGCAAATTCTGTTTAGATGTACATATATTTCCAAGCGTATGACAAGTTGTGTATCTGTGAATATTTATATATATATATATATATATATATTTATATATATATATATATATATATATATATATATATATATATATATATATATATATGTGTGTGTATATACCTGAACGAATATATAATGGCATCTAGCGACAATTATACGCATATGCATTGACACAAACAAGCATACATACACGCACACATACACACACTCTCTCTCTCTTTCACACTCTTTCTACATATCAATATATATACAGAGGGAGAGGGGAAGAGAGAAAATGAAAAACGAAAATATATATGAAATAATACGTTTGCTCTGAGGATATATACAGACACAGACACACACACACATATACATACATACATACATAATACATACATATACATATATACAGTTGTGTCTGTATTTTTGTACGTATATACTATCATACATTCAGAGCTACGCACGCACACACACACAGACGCGCACACACACAGACACACGCACACACACACACACACAAACGCACACAATCTATTATGCTTGATAATTGATGTAGTAGTGAAAGAAATGAGTTATAAGTTGACGTCAAAAAGAAAGCGAGGCATTTCAGTATGGTGTCGCTAACGTTGATTACCTTTTTACATGGCCATATATGTTTTTCGTTCGCTGTGAAATATCAATGTGTTTAAACCATTCATATACATAAGCATGATGCGAGGTAATTCTAGGAGAACGAGGTTCTAGGAAGGAAATAAGGACTGCAGTGGTCAGTGTAATGCTTGAAAGTGGGGGAACAATCTGGTGAACGAGGGTGGAAGGCATGAGTTAGTTGGAAGTAATAGGACACCTATTATGTTAGTGATAGAAAATGCAAGGATAGGAGACAGATCAGCTGTCGCCCAGAGTTTGTGGCGTTTTATTGAACAAATTCATGTTAATCAGTCGACAATCTTTCTTTATGATGTCTGTGTTTGAATTTGCAATGCGACACTATCCTCAATGTGGGAATTATGCTACATTGATAGTTTCACCTGACTTTTGACGAAGTCATTTTCTTTTTTTTTTTTCTGAGGAGGAAGACCAGTTTTTATGATGTTCCGGGTGTACGATCACCAGGACATAGCTCCATTACCACTCGTTTCTATGGACAGGAAGCCATTCGTCCAAGAGAGAAGAGATAGACAGACGCACCTCTTCGTAGGCAGGCACATTTTCCAGAAAAATTGCATGCTACACCCAACCAAATGCTTCTCTGAAGAGTTCTGATGTCAACAAAACCATTACCAAATGGTTCGATATTCTGTAGAGCCTCTGCAGCAGAATGACCCAGTTTGTACTCATACAAGAAATTCACTCAACTTCGTTTTGTTGTTATCATTTTCATAAGGTCTGTGGGTAAAAATTTTGTATACCAGTCTTGTTTGCAAAGAAAAAGAGTCAAGATTAAATGTAAGATTAAATGCAAGATTATGTGCAAAGGTATACATAATTGAGCTTTTAAATAACTGAAATAACAAGTAATTAAAAATGCCCCACTTCGTGTGTGACAACCTATTACTAACCAAATCGGGCTTGAGTATGCTACGCCAAAGAAATATTCCCGACTCATATCGATAGATATTCCCTTGAATGCAAACAAGCTTGTACATAAATTCTGTGAAATTAATGTTTATTCTTTTCAACATTTACCCTTTTTCTTAGAGAAGTATAACGGTAACGTTACGTTTCCATTCTCTTTCTCCAGCAGAGAATAAAGTTTCAAATGACAGAGAATATTTTTAATTTATCATTTAGTACATCTCCATTTAACATATTTTCGGCATGCAATAATATTCCATATAGATCTTGCCTTAATATAAAGTATATGAATTACATCGATATTTTTTCATTGTCGATTATTTCAACACCAGAATAATCTGACAAGACAATATTTATAATTAATCATAAGGACTTTTAGTTGTGTTAACATGATCATTCAGAGATGATAAATGGTTTCTAAGATTGCCGAGGAATAAATACATA
>NC_042997.1:222500-230000 GCF_006345805.1 Octopus sinensis | reverse complement strand
CGCCCGGTCTGGGAATCGAAACCGCCATCCTATGACCACGAGTCCGCTGCCCTAACCACTGGGCCATTGCGCCTCCACTCATCATCAATGTTCAACATAACAAGTACAATTCTCCTTCAGACTAATTCTTTCCCTCACTCTTTCTCTGTCTGTTTCTGTTTCTCTTCGTTTCTTTCTACTCTGTTTCTCAGTCTGTATTTCTCTCTCATTTTTTCTTTTCCCCCTCTCTCTCTTTCTCTCTCTCTCTCTCTCTCTCTCCCTCTTATGGTTTGTGTCCCTATTTCTCCTGGTTTTGTTCTTTCTATGTCCAGCTTACGACAATGTTTTACCTTTCTACGTCTGGCTACCATTCCATTAATGAAGCACATAAGCACACACATACACACACATACTCACACACATGCACACACACACACACACACACACACACACATGTACACACACACACACACACACACACACACACACACACACACACACACACATACACAAACTTCTGAAACAAATCTAGAATATTTTTCAGTTGCTGACACGAAAACGTTAGTTTACTCTTTATCTCTCACTTACTTTCCCTTTCGTCCCATCTTTGGTTCCGACTTCCCCTCTCTGCCTCCTTCAGTGTGTGTGTGCGTGTTAACATGTGTGTGTGTTTGTGGTTGCATGTGTGCAATCTACATACATATACAGTTGCATTGTAACATCTTACTAACCTCGACATTTTCACTTTACTTACTCTTGTATCATCGAAGACTGATCTCTTTCTCATTCTCTCCTCCACTTTCTTTCATTCTTTCATTCTCTGTCTCTCTCTCTCTCTCCTCTCTCTCTCTCTTCTCTCTTTCTCCCCTTCACTCTCATAAGCCCTCCCAAACACGATATTGCTCAAACAGTTTGTCTTACTTATCACGCTCTATTTTCTTTCTTTTTTTTTTAACGGTTACCCTACTTGTTATCTCAAGTTAATTAATACACTATTGTTACATTGGCTTTCCAGTTTGACAAAATTTCCTTAATCAACTGACCGCTTTGCCACTGAATTTTTAATGTGAGAAATGGGAAATCATATTATTGGAATTAGCACCTCTTTTATGGAAGGTCACGAACAAAAATGTTTAAAACAATCTACAGTATACTATTGCCACTGAATTAAATTAGAAAATTAGGCAACAATACGTAAAGCTAAAGGGTTCTTTTGTTAAGTTTCCAATTCATAGAACTGTCCCTGAAGGTATATGTTGGCATTGATTGCCGAGTGGTTAAGAACTTCACATTGCAACCATGTGAATTCTGGCTCGATCCCAATATGCTGCACTTAAGGCATATATACATTTTTTTTTTTATGTGACCTTCAAATGATAAACACCCCATGAGTAAGATTTGACAGGTGAAACAGGTGAAATGCAGAGCGGCAAGAGACTAACGCAATCAAAATAATGTTTTTTTTATTTCCCACAAGGGGATAACACTGGAAAGGATAACACAATCTGACTGGGATCAGATGGACGAATTGATATTACATTAACCAAAATAATGTGTGTGTATGTGTGTGTGTACTATTGGGGGCATTGATTAGTGTAATGACCGTTGCTTCCATCATTCGTCGCCCTTTTTAACGGGTGGAATTCTGTTGAGCATAGGTGAGTCTACTAATGTTTTGATGTACATTTGATAATGTTGTGAAACAGAATATGTTACAATTAATCTTTGTACCTTGTTTTATGTGCAACAGCGAAATTGTGACTTTTTTATGTGGCCAATACAAAAGTTGGAAAAATGAAGTTTACAGCTAACTCTTTTCCAATTAAAATGGTCAATAGTTACTTGTCGACTGAGTCATGTAGAATAATTAAGGCATTGCTAGTACCTTTTAACATGTAGTATCTAATGCATCTGTTGCAAATTATTTTTGGTTCTATTGTTGTATGTCTTGATCTATTAGTTCATTTTGAAAACCACAGACATAACTCGCAACTAGCATGACCTTGTATATCATGTTTTCATTAATTGTTTTAGGTCCCTATGTAGTCGCGAGCAAACATAGATAGGAACTCGGCCCTTCCATTCTTGATCCAGGATATGGTAGCTGGCGGTAGAGCAGGCTGCTCCATCACTTGGCTGCCACCCATTTTCAATGAGTCGACTGAAGCAACGTAAAAGTATTTGACTAGCTCAAGGACACAACGCATTCCCGCTGTAGGAATCAAGCCCACCTCCTTATGATCATGAGCACTAGGTCCTAAATAATAGACTGACGTTCCTGATTAGTGCCTTTTGTTCCATGGATTTATTTACTTACTCTACGTTCCTGGAAGAGAATTCAAAGATTCTTCTAAGTATGGAATTTACCACAAAAATGCTTTAATGTAGTGGGGGGGGGTATTTGCTTTCTCCGTGTAAGTATACTTATTTATTCGTGTGTTTGATGTAAAGGACATGGTGCATCTGAAATCTCAATCTCTAGAAGTCATTTTATTGTGTGCATGCCTATGTGTGTGTGTGTATGTGTGTGCATAAATGTTAAGAGAAGAATGAGAGAACGATAGAGAAAAGGAGGCAGTATAAGCTAATATATCAAACTATATCTTCGCTTTTCTGCTATACATTGCAACTCCCACTCTTTATTCTTCTATAGTCAACGCCGTCTCTTCTCAAATTCCTTTGCGCACAATAACACCCTAAGCGCTTTTCTTATTTATGAGACTTTTTTTTTTTACTCTGTATGATGAACTTATTTGTTACCGATAACGGTGTTAATTATAATACTATTGACGTAATGGCTTTTCAGTATAGCAATATTTCATTAATCAACTGACCGCTCGCCATTGAATTTTTAATGCAAGTCGTAAGAAATAATTTTCTGAATAGCACCTAACCTAGTATATGATGATCCACGCGTAAAAATTTCTAAAACACCATACTGCTTACTAAGGCGGCGAGATAGCAGAAACGTTAGCACACCGGGCGAAATGCTTATCGGTATTTCGTTTGCCGCTACGTTCTGAGTTCAAATTCCGCCGAGGTCGACTTTGCCTTTCATCCTTTCGGGGTCGATTAAATAAGTACCAGTTACGCACTGGGGTCAGTATAATCGACTTCATCCGTTTGTCTGTCCTTGTTTGTCCTCTCTGTGTTTAGCCCCTTGTGGGTAGTAAAGAAATAGGTATTTCGTCTGCCGCTACGTTCTGAGTTCAAATTGCACCGGGGTCGACTTTGTCTTTCATACTTACGTGGTCGATAAATTAAGTACCAGTTGCACACTGGGATGGATATAATCGACTTAATCCGTCTGTCTGTCTGTTCTTGTTTGTTTCCTCTGTGTTTAGCCCCTTGTGGGTAGTAAAGAAATAGGTATTTCGTCTGCCGTTACGTTCTGAGTTCAAATTACGCCGAGGTCGACTTTGCCTTTCATCCTTTCGAGGTCGATAAATTAAGTGCCAGTTACGCCCTGGGGTCGATACAATCTACTTAATCCGTTTGTCTGTCCTTGTTTGTCCTCTCTGTGTTTTACCCCTTGTGGGTAGTAAAGAAATAGGTATTTCGTCCGCCGTTACGTTCTGAGTTCAAATTCCGCCGAGATCGACTTTGCCTTTCATCCTTTCGGGATAGATAAATTAAGTTCCAGTTACGCACTGAAGTCGATGTAATCGACTTCATCCGTTTGTCTGTCCTTGTTTGTCCTCTCTGTGTTTAGCCCCTTGTGTGTAGTAACGAAATAGGTATTTTGCTCCTCTCACTACTACTGCTGCGGCTGCCAACAATGTTGCGGCTGCTGCTGTTGTCATTCCTACCGCTGTTAGTGTTTCCTCTACTGTTGTTATTACTGTTCGTTGTACTTCGTACCATGACAATCCTGTTCTTCTCCTCCTCCCCTTCCCCTGTATTGTTGCCCGTCATAGATTGAAGGGGAAAAAGTCATCATCTATTACCGTATTGGTAGGGGGATTTGTTTTGTTTTTCCTCAACTCTCAAGACGTGCTTCGCCATCTTGCTGAATTGTATTGATTTCATTAAATTTAAAAACCCACCGAATTTGTTTGGTGGGCCGAAGATCGCGCCTCTATTCACAACTTGGAATAAAAAGGTTATTGCAAAAAGACACCAGACAGGGTGTAAATAAATATTTTAAACTGAACTTACTTGGAGCGGTCGAAAACACTTTCGATGTGTTCCGCAGGAAATATAATAATAATAATAATAATAATAATAATAATAATAATAATAATAATAATAATAATAATAATAATTATTATTATTATTATTATTATTATTATTATAATAACAACAACAACAACAGCAACAACAACACCATCACCAACAACAACAACAACAACAACAACAATAATAATAATAATAATAATAATAATAATAATAATAATAATAGATGTCCTGATGCAGTACCAGTCAGTGGCTCTCATGGCTTCATATCTTAACTGATTGGAAGTTATCCTGTACATTGTTTTGTCTTAGTATAAAAGATGGGCTACAACAAATATTCTGCTCAGTACCACATATTTACTTGTCAGTTATTTCACCTTAACTAGTTGAGCATGTCCCTTAGTGATTGATGATGTGTGTACCTCTGATCACGCGCAGAAGCAGTGGGGGAGCATCATAGCCATGCGTTGAGAGGAATTGTTTGGGGTTTTGGATAAGTCACCTTTGGAAACGGGTGGTTCGTTCAACATCCTTAAACAACCCTTATTCAGGGATCTTTTGAACAGGATGCGCTACGCAATCTGAAGAAAATTCTAACTGGCCCCCATCTGCAAGGTCATGCGCTGTTTATCGTGATATGAGATCACCATGTCGCCTGGTGTACTCTTATCAGACGAGTAGTCATGATAGATATATTGGACTTCGTAGATTTTACCCCAGTGTCACTTTGATGTCATGCACTGCTCTCTCACTCAATAACAACAGCAACAACAACAACAACAATAATAATAATAATAATAATAATATATAATATATGGAACAAAAGACTCCGCCGGTTACGACGACGAGGGTCCCAGCTGATACGATCAACGGAACAGCTTGCTCGTGAAATTAACGTGCAAATGGCTGAGCATTCCACAGACACGTGTACCCTTAACGTAGTTCTCGGGGATAATCAGCGTGACACAGAGAGTGACAAGGCTGACCCTTTGAAATACAAGTACAACTCATTTTTGCCAGCTGAGTGGACTGGAGCAACGTGAAATAAAGTGTCTTGCTCAAGGACACAACGCGTCGCCGGGAATCGAACTCGCAACCTTACGATCATGAGCCGAATGCCCTAACCACTAAGCCACGCGCCCTCACATATAATATATAATATATAATATATGATATTATATCATTAATGTAAACAATAATGGCATAATGTCAACAACAATATTAGTAGTAGAATGTGTAGTATCAAAAGTAACAGCAACAAGATAATCTCTGCAACATTAATACCAAGCATTATAACTAGTAATTGTAGTTTTCTCTGAATACATTCCAAGGGAATTGACTACAGCAGTCAAGTAAGTAAAAACAATAATAATCTTGTCAATTGTCAGCCTACTTTCTAAACTTCTAATATCATCATACCGAATTCCAACTGGGCACGTGGAAACTATAATATCGGAGATATGAGGGAATATGGTTAACCTTCGCACCGTTGATTGCATTAGCTATAACACTTATAATTGCACTTATTCTTATGTAGTTGTAGATTATGTAAATATTCACGACCGCACCAGCTGTCCTAGCTCCCACGGCCCTAATAATAATATTGTTAGTAATAATATTAGTCATAATGCCCATTACGAAATATTGAGCAGTTTACAAAAATTTGTTGGTTTTGGCTATAATCAACACTCTCTACCGTGCTTAACTGGTACTAATTATGCTGGCAGACAATCGTCTCCTAAATTGAGTAACTTCAAAAATAAATCTTTATGTCCTCTTAACAGCTTGTGCTTGACACAAAATATTATATATAAATGTGATATACTAATTGATACAAATACTTTCACTTATATATGCTCAACCTCATGTAACTTCAAGTAGAGACTTTACAGCCTTTCTTTTTCCATTAAAAATCGAGATATTGTATGTTTGCCACTTGCAGGAAAAGTGTAGGAAAGTGTAGGAATGATAAGAAAAAAATTCAGTCCCACATTTCCTGAAATATTATGAGAAAAGGAACAGCAAACACAAATGAAGGCATGCATTGCTGCGCCAAATTGTGGGAAATCTTCAAACGTATCTAGAGAATGTTCTTCATAAATCAAGGATGCTAAGGAAAAGTTCTTGCATAATATTAGACGTATATCCGCATACTTTAAACTTGTTACGGAATCTGCATCTTGCAGCGCGCCCAAACCTTATATATGTATCCACTGTCGTAACTGTATATATTATCTAATTCTTTGAGTGGCTTCCTTCTTGCTTCTCTGCCATATTATAGATACCTGACAGCTGTTCTGGGACTGACATCAATTTGTTCTGCTATGTAAGAGGCTTTACAATGAGGATTATCCTCCACTCTTCACTTAACAAACCAAAGGGTGCTGTCAGAGGGCCCTGGTCGACGTGGCCAAGGTGATGTTGACTCCTTCCGCTTTGGTGTAAATTACACAATCACCCTGTTAACTGTAGAAAACGGAATCCTAAGGTTTTTTGCGATTTCACTATCAGATTGCCCTGCAGTATGGTCTCTTTGAAATTTGAACAGTTCCAAGACTTCTTTTGTCCGTGGCATGATTAAACAGTCACATACAGAACCTGAAGCATAAAAATGTCCATTAATAAAAATATAAACCTGTTCAAGTTAAGATAAACAAAATAATGTTTTATAGGGTATCTATTTACTTCTGTCATGTCTGTGTATTTGTGTATATATATATATATATATATATATATATATATATATATACATATATAAGCGTGTGTGTTTGTGTGTATTTGTATGTGTGCGTGCGTGTGTATGTGTGTGTTTGTGTATGTGAATGTGTCTGTGTGCAACTATACACGTCTTCACTTGTGTATGTGTACATAGATAAGTATACATAGATAAGTAGAATATGAACTCAAACACATAAGCAGGAACATGGAAATATGTGATTGGTTATGGATTGAAATAAATTTACAAATGTAGCTAGTATGTATATATATGTGTACATATATGTGTGCATACGTATGTACTTGTATGAATGTCAATATGTACATACATACACACATACATAAGTGGGTACATATAGACATGAGTGTAAATAAATGTATATTCAAAGGTATGTCTGTGCATATGAGTGCATGTGAGTGTTCTTACTTATAGGCATGCATGTATATCAGTGTAAGTACATATGCATATATAGATTACTTAAGTGTGTTAGTAAATGTATCTATGTATAAGCGTATATAGATATATGAACGGATATTTTTAAGTGCGCGCGCGCATGTATACATATGTGTGTATATGTGTAAATGAATGTATATATATATATATATATATATATAATAACAAAGGGTAAA
>NC_042997.1:200000-217500 GCF_006345805.1 Octopus sinensis | reverse complement strand
CATGATTATCCTTCTGGCAACTTTTTAAATCTACAGCTTACCTTTATTTTTACAGAAAAACTAATTAACATCGGTAGCTTTTATATTTCCAATAAGGATGCTGCGACAAGCTAATTAATTGCTTCAGGATTTAAAATAGGCTCGATGTAGGAACTAGTATTGCAAATTATCCATATCTTTGTATTCCTCTCCTTTAGTAAAAGCTATGAAAACGACTATAGCTTATATATGCGCGCGCATGTGTGTATGTGTGCGTGTATGTGTGTGTGTGTGTGTGTGTGTGTGTGTGTGGGTGTGTGTGGGTGTATGTGTGTGTGCAATATGATTATTAAGTTATTATCTTTAATAAGGTGCCGAGATGGCAGAAATTTTAGCACACCGGGAAAAATGCTTGGCAGTATTTCGCCCGTCGCTACGGTCTCAGTTCAAATTCCGCCGCGGTCGACTTTGCCTTTCATCCTTTCGGGGTCGATAAATCAAGTACCAATGAAACACTGGGGGCGATGTAATCGACTAGTCCCACCCCACCAAATTTCAACCCTTATGTCTTTATTAGAAAGGATTATTATTATCTTTGATTTATATATGATTCGGCCTCATGCAAATTAAAGTTTTCGTAGGCTTCTTATATAGACTTGGGGCCAAAGCAACCTGTTTCAAATAATAACATGTATAACCCTTGCTAAATAAGTTTTATGACTGTTTCTTTCGTCCGATTATTTCTATGTCCCCGCGCATGATACAGCCTTAAGACATACATGCATACATACATACATACATACATACATACATACATACATACATACATACATACATACATAGCATGTTCTATATTTCCACTAGGTCTGAAAGCAGTTAACCGGGGATGGAGAAAGCGGTACTGCATCATAACCAACTACTTTTATAGGAGGGGTAGTAATTTGCTCGATTTGGGATAGCCAGATCTTACTACAACATACATGTGACATGCAGGTCATATAATATTCTAGCTGGTTGCAAGTAACGTCGAAGTGAAGAAATTTCCTGAAGTAGAGAGCTCTTTGACCTGGCTTTCATTCTAAACCGTCGGTGTTGGTGGCCTATAAAAAGCTTCAGGTTTTATTCTTCTCTTAGAAATAACATTGCTACATAGAATCTTGTCAGCGGTAGATGTATATATTAATTTTAGAAATCGAAAGAGTTGTGAGATAGAGGTAAACGCACAACTATTTTCATATGGTTGGATATGTCTATATATGTCTATAATTTTACGAAGTTGCACTAACACAGGCTCGAATATATAAACACATGTGTAGGTACATATATATGTCCGTGTGCGTTTTCCCAGTAATTTATGCTGAGGTATTCATCGGATCAACAAAGCGGCAGTTATATATCAGAATATATTAATACTTTTATAAAGCAGAGGCACCCAACAGAATAACATGCAAACTATATATATATATATATATATATATATATATCTAAGTTGGCAGACACGTTATATATATATATATCTGAGTTGGCAGACTCGTTAGCGCGCCGGGCGAAATGCTTAGCGGTATTTCGTCTGCCGTTACGTTCTGAGTTCAAATTCCGCCGAGGTCAACTTTGCCTTTCATCCTTTCGGGGTCGATAAATTAAGGACTAGTTACGCACTGGGGTCGATATAATCGACTTAATCCGTTTGTCTGTCCTTGTTTGTCCTCTCTGTGTTTAGCCCCTTGTGGGTAGTAAAGAAATAGGTATTTCGTCTGTCGTTACGTTCTGAGTTCAAATTCCGCCGAGGTCGACTTTACCTTTCATTCTTTCGGGTCGATAAATAAAGTACCAGTTTCGCACTGGGGTCGATGTAATCGACTTAATCCCTTTGTCTGTCCTTGTTTGTCCCCTCTATGTTTAGCCCCTTGTGGGCAATAAAGAAATATATATATTATATATATATATATGTGTGTGTGTGTGTGTAATAACATATAAAGCACGCCAACACACACACACCACACAACACACACACACATACATATATATATATATATATATATATATATATATATATATATAATATATATATATATATATATAGTATACATTAATGTGGGCAGCTGGGTGCTTTATAAACCGCATAGGCAAAATTTAATCGTCACTAGTCGTGATTCTATGTGTTATAAGGATATATATTGCTAGAAATAAGAGTTGAACCACTTATGACTGTGCAAAAGCACATTTATATATACTGACAGGGTAGATAACTCCCCCATGAGCAAATCGAAGCCAGAACAATGGACAGTTTCATTCAGATGGGAATTGTCAACAAAGTCCCTCCATCGTTTGCATGGCAGAGTTGACATACATACATACATACACATACATACATACATACATACATACATACATACATACATACATACATACATAAAAAAGTTCTTAATCAGTTACACACACATGCTAGAAGCTTCCAAATTGTGAAGACACTCTTCCTTAGAAACAGAACATGACTGGGTTTATAAAGGAACCCGTGTAGCAACAGAAAATTATCATTCTTACTGTCAAGCTTTATCTCTCGTGGTACTTATCGACGAAATAAATAGCAACGCATCCAATGAAGTGTTACGAATCCATATAACTGCATATGCAATTACCGGCTAAAAAATTAATCTTAAATTACCAATATTACCTGTAATATTCAATTGTGTTTTATCTCCTGTTACTTTGAACTTGTGCCGTCATTCATGTTTAACTGCTGTACATGTAAACATGCAGCTTCATACAAATGCTACATTACACTCATACACACTATACCCATATATATATATGATCCGTTGGTGTTCCAGATTTAGTTTGGATGATATTAGGAGAATATATACCTGTTAAGACAGAAGCTTAATATGGATCCCTAGCTCCAGCCTCAGCTGTGAACTTTCAACCTAAAGGATGACCAATTATAGCACTTGGTCACTGTATCTCTTTGTTTAGATTACCAGTGAACTAAACCCCTCATAATATATATATATATATATAAGCACGCATGTATAATATACATATACATATATTTTTTTGCAGGCATACATACATACATCATAGACGCATTGAGAAAAACTCCGTTTCACGGAGAAAAAGCAGAAGAAATTGACATAATGAAGGAAAAATGGAGATTTGAAAGACCTTCCAAAATATCTGCATCTGATATTCTCAAGTGTATATATGCACAAACAAGGCGGCGAGCTGGCAGAAGCGTTAGCACGCCGGACGAAATTCTTAGCGGTATTTCGTCTGTCTATACGTTCTGAGTTCAAATTTTGCCGATATCGACTTTGCCTTTCCTCCTTTCGAGGTCGATACATTAAGTACCATTTACGCACTGGGGTCGATATAATCGACTTAACCCGTCTGCCTGTCCTTGTTTGTCTCCTCTGTGTTTAGCCCCTTGTGGGTAGTAAAGAAATAGGTATTTCGTCTGTTGCTACATTCTTATTTCAAATTCCGCCGAAGTCGACTTTGCCTTTCCTCCTTTCGGGGTCGATTAAATAAGTACTAGTTACGCACTGGTGTCGATGCAATCGACCTAATCCGTTTGTCTGACCTTGTTTGTCCTCTCTGTGTTTAGCCTCTTGTGGGTAGTAAAGAAATAGGTATTTCGTTTGTCTTTACGTTCTGAGTTCAAATTTTCGGTCGAGGTTGACTTTCAGCCTTTCGGGGTCGATTAAATAAGTACCAGTTGTGTACTTGGGTCGATCTAATTGATTAGCGCTCTCCCCAAAAATTTCGGGCATTTTGCCTAGAGTAGCAAAGAATAAGCCCCCTACATGTAGAAAGAACACCAATCCTCGACAAGGTTAAAATACAATTGACATTTCTACTGCTGCAGATGATGGAGCTAGAGTGAGTTGGTATTCATTTTAGCTGAGTATACTCGAGGAACTTAAACTGAAGTAGATTACTCAAGAACACGACGGCCAACCGGTGAAGGATCGAACCCACGATCTCATACTTGTCATCCCACGGACTTTCACGCGCAGATAGAAACATACATACCTAAACAGATAGATAGATAGACAGATAGATAGATAGATAGATAGATAGATAGATAGATAGATAGATAGATAGATAGATAGATAGATAGATAGATAGATAGATAGATAGATAGATAGATAGATATTGTTCTGAATATACCGATATACCGTTTCAGACTTGAATAATAACAAAAAATAGTTTTAACAATACATACAGCACTCGATATAGTGATGTAGGGTAATGTATTTGTATTTGTAAAGCAAAATTGAGTCAACTTATCACGTTAGTTCGGTCTTCACGAACTGCTTATCTCAACATGGTATTTTAGAATATTTTTCTATACCATCTGGAGATAAGCGGGTCCTAAAGACGGAAACAGCAATATCATTATCTGCCTACACAAGAAGTTAATTCGTATCGTATTGGTTATATGAATCTATGTATCTATATATGTGTGAATTTATCTATGTACACATATGTATGTATATATGTATACACACACATATATATATATATATATATATTATATATATATATATAATATAATATATATATATATATATATATTATATATATATTATACATATATATATATATATATGTATATACTGATATATACATATGCAATGTATTCATATATATACACTTATATATTATATATATGCACATATGTATACGTATGCATATATGTATAGTCGTGTTATTGCATCTCTCTCTCTCTCTCTCTCTCTATATATATATATATATATATATATATATATATACACGTATGCGCATATACAAGCGTTCATACTTATATAGGGACTTAGGGAATGCATGTGTATATACCAGCATATGAATGTATTTGAGTATATGTATAATTATACAAACGCACCCAACGGTGGATATATTGTAATAATATTTTGTAATCATTGTTCTATTTTTCTTTCCTTCAAATAGATGTTTCAAAAATTAAAAAAAAATTATCTTGACAGATTTTCGAGATGGAAAGAAATGATTTTCGTAGTATATATTATTTTTATCTGCGTATTGCTTTCTTTTAAAATCTTAGTTTTGTTTTCCATTTTAACTAAAATCGACAAGAAGAAATATAAAAACACGGATGAATTCCATTAGGAGAAATAAAATGAAAAGTTTAAAAATAACGTACAAAGAAACACGAAGCATACAATTAAAAAGAGTGACTTATCTTGCAAGAAGATACACACATACACACACACACACACACATACACGCATACATATATGTATATAACTGCATATATATGTTGTATAACTGTATACACATATATGTGTGAGCATACTTATATATACGAGCATCTATACATATAAACACACACATATATGTATGTAAGCACACACATATATGTATATATGCATATGTTTATTTATGTGTGTATATATATATATGTATATATGTATATATACATATATGCGTGTGTGTGTGTGTATTGTGTTTTATGTGTATGCATATATATATGTAAACATATATATATATATATATATATATATATATATATATATATATATATATATATATATATATATACATACATACATGTATATGCATATATATACATATATATATATATACATGTATACGCATATATGTATATCTATGTGGATGGGTGGATGTGTTTATGTATATGTGTGTAAATATGTAGACATGTGTGTATGCATATTTTACTTGATATCTTCATTAGAAATATATCTATTCAGAAATATTCTTGTTTAATCTATTATTGTTTATTCTTAGTTTTTCAAGCGAGATGCTGAAAAATGTTTTGAGAAGATATAAACTAACGAGATGAACCAGTTATATTTAATCACTGTTTTCTGTCTTTAAGCAACTCTACCATCACCTGCTCTCTAACTCAAATTCTTATTGCATGGCCAGCTGCAAGTTTCTTACACGTCACGTTTCCTGATTCAAAAATAATAACTTTCAAAGCGATTTTTTTTTCTCTCTTGTAATGATTACTTTACAAGATAAGTGTATATTGGTTTCTTTTCTGTAATATTGTAAAACAAGCTTTCAGCCATTTAGTGAACGTTTCAAATGACGGAAAGAATAAGATAGGAATATATCTATAATATTTTATAGTTTTTGCTTGAAAATGCATGGTCTCATATAACTAGTTTCTATGTAATTGAATGATTAGTTTCGAAAATTATTCTTTCTCCTGGTTCAGGTAGCAACAGGAAGACATGTTTAATGATTTAAAAGCGTATTCAGAACGACTACCTTCAACCGATTTACAGAACAATCTACTTGCTTAAATCCATCATAACCTATTTCATATTTTCCATATCAGAACACAGACGATAAAAAAAATGCAAACGCGTTAATATTTAACGATTTAGTATGACGTAAAGTACACTTTTAGTTTAAAGTCTGTAACACACTAACTTGCTTTCTGAATGTGGTGCGAGAAAGTAGGATAAATTAGTGTTAAGTTATAGGAAATATACATGAATAGAAATGTTATTGCATGCTTGTTCAGCAATGCTATTTGCTTAAGAAATAAACAGAGCATCTACATACATACATATGCAAACATACTTATATATGTATAGGTATATGTATAGTATATATGGGGTATGCATAAGAGTTGGTTATACTGGAAAATATATTCAGCAGAGTAATACCAAAACAGGAAGTTGGAAATTACAACCAAAAATTTTCCAATCGCCATTTTTGATATATAACTTTTACTTGTTTCAATCATTAGACTGCGGCTATGCTTGGGCACCGTCTTGAAGAATTCTTTTGTCAAATGTATCGACACCAGTACTTATTTTTTAAAGCATAGTACTCATTCTATCACTCAGTTTTGCTGAACGGTTCTCAAGTGGTGATGGGAACAAACACAGACAAGAACACACACACACGGATATACGACATACTTCTTTCAGTTTCCGTCTACCAAATCCACTCACAAGTATTTAGTCTGCCCGAGGCTATAGTGGAAGATATTTGCCCAAGTTGCAACTCAATAGGACTGAACTCCGCGCCATGTGGTAGCGAAGCAAACTCCTTACCACACAGCCACGCGTTCGCCTAAAAGAATATATATATCCCCTTCTCCCCCTTTCGTGTTTTGTGTCTCTCATCCTTTCTCTAATTTTTTCCTCTCCATTTCGCCGTTCTCTGTCTGTCTCTTGTCAGAGCTTGTTCCTTCAGCGTTCACCACTTCGCCTCATTGAGGCTTAGCAGTCCTTCCTATTTGTTTTCACTGTCCTGTTTTTCTTTACTAAATTTGACCATCCGCAAAATCCTAAATTTGTCGTGAATTGCTAGAAATACGGAGTAGAAAAACAGCCGACATTTGATGAAGGGTCGTTCTTTATGTTGCTTGTCTTATTTTCCCTTTGTTTCTTTTCTTTCGTAGTCGCAAAAAAATGCTCGTATTCCATGTTTTCGTATTCCGTATCTCATGCTCTTTACGTTCTGTGACGTCCTGTGTCGATATATGCATATGCATATACAATATATATGTAAGTATGTACATATATGTATGTATATATGCCTATATATATATATACATATATATCTACATATTTATATATTTATATATATATATATATATATATATATATATATATATTATATATATATATATATAATATATATATATATACATATATATATGCATATATATATGTAGATATATACATACATATATACATATATATACATATATATACATATATATACCTCTCTCTCTCTCTCTATATATATATATATATATATATATATATGTGTGTGTGTGTGTGTGTGTGTGTGTATATATATATATATATATATATATATATATATATATATATAATATATATATATATACATATGTATATATACATGTGTGTGTGTATACTTAGATTACTTAGATAAATTAGCTATGGCTATGTTTCCACAACGATTAGTCCAGGCCATGTCTAACTTAATAGCACCACTTGATAGGATTAGTTAAATCCTTTTTATGTCAAGTTTTGTGGTATCATGGTCAATTCAAGTAGGGGATTCTTTGGTAAGTGAGTTATAGATGGTTTATCTGGTATTCCTTGAAGAAATGTGTCCAAATTCTGTTTAAAGTTGATGATATTCTTTCCCTCTTTCGCAATGCTGGTAGTATATTTTGCACACCGTACAAATGATGTATCGCTCACCTGGAGAGAATAGAGTTTCAATTTTACATGAATAGAAATGCCATTGCATTAAGTTAAGTTAACATGTTTGTTAAGCAATACCATTTGTTTAAGAAATAAACAGAGCATCTATATACATACACGAGCAAAACGCCCCCTGTCCAATGGACGGTGCTGAGTTGTCAAACATTTAAACCAAAATTTCTCAAAACAACTTGTCCGACCGTCCCATAGGCCTCTGCTTTGAGAAATACTGATTTAACCTAAATTTGAGACGCCAGCAAAAGAAGAAATAAAGATAGATTTTTTTTTCTATTCCAAGAAAAACGATTATACAAATGTACGTTCCCGCGGCTTTATCGATCGCATTCCCACCTGGAATCGATTTTTGTAATTATTTCACAACTTATAATACACGGCCTGATACCGTCGGTATCTACATATCAAATTTGAGCGCAGTTGGATGGAGGATGCCTGATATCTTAGACGACACACACACAAACAGACAGAACGGATTTTATATAATAGATACGCAATTATACTTATGTATGTATAGAATGTAGATCACGTTAAAATCCAAGTTGTCCTCTCAAGCACGTCTGCTTATGTCAGTGTTGTATTATTTCAGTATTCTAAATCTCTATATAATTGATATATTTGTATGTAATATGCACAAGAGTCAGATATACTGGGAAATATTTTCAGCAGAGTAATATCAAAACAATGCTTTAAGGCGGTCCCAGTAATCGAGATCAGTCATACTCTTAATGCTTTTAGTGAATGATCTTTGGGGTGATTCAATTTACGAAATGTTTTGTTTTGTATGGGGAGATGTGGCCGTACAAAGGAGGAGAAAGGATGTATGATGACAACTTGTGCTCTGAAACGGAAGGTTCTTAGGATCCAAGAGCTCCTCTTACATATTATGTCAACCTTATTGTTGATGTGGGCACTCCAACTGAGATTGTTGTCAAAAATTACTCCTATGTCTCTGATATTATTAGATGCTGTGATTGGTTCCCCTGAAGGAAGAGAGTATAGCTGTCTTAGCATAGCCCTTCTTCCACAATACATCATCTTAAAATTTCATTCCTTTATTTGCATTTTGATCTGTCAAATTTACTCACAGCATCAGACTGGAGTTCAGTTTGTCTTCTTCATTGATAATTTTCTAGAGCTTTGATTCATCAGCGAATATTTTTCACTTCGCTGTGTTTTATGACGCTGGAGCGGTCGTTTATTATATTGATTATAAAGAGAACCTGGGCCCAAGACAATCCTCTGAGGGACACCACTGGTGATTTTTACTGGGGTCGAGTGGATTTCACCGATCACAACATGTGCTCTCTTCTCCAGGAAATACTCAATCCAGAGTAGTAGTTTTCCACGGATTCTAACATTTGACAGTTTTGTCAGTAGGATATTATGGTCGACTGTGTCGAGGATTATTTATGGTCCTTGATTACTAGTTTTAAGCTCTACTGTAAACTGTTTAAGTTTATCTTAATTCGTAGCAAATAGATTTTATTACTTTCGTTTTAAATAAATTGCTAGCTGCCAATTGCGTTGTATATATGTCAATTGCTTTGTATATTTATAACCACTTACCCTCGATATTTTTTTATTTTTCTTATTCAAAATTATAGTAATGATCACCAAGTCTGTCACTGTCCATAGCAATGTAATAGGATATCAGATTTCTTTACACATGATACTCTAAACCCTGCACGACGCGACAACGATGGCTTAAGGTTGATGACTTAAAATAGATGACTTAGTTCTATAATAATGCCATATTGACCAAAGTCCTTTGTTCCTTTTTCTTTGGCAGTTGATTTTTTTTTGCGGTTTTGAAGACGATATTGTAGGGTTGCGGTTCTATATTTTCATTTGAACTATCGATCGAGCCATGAAACCACCCAAACGATTATCTTAAACAGTTCTACATCTGAAACAGTTCTAATTGTGTATAACTCATTATTTCTGCCTATTTTAGGATCTAGTCTTTCTTATTTGCAAAATAACCACCCCCACCCCCACCTTAATTTTGCTCAGATCGCTTTCAATTTTGGTGTATCGATGCAACTCTGGTTACGATCAACCAGTTCCTTTATTTCGTAAATTAAAGAATCTGATATTATTTAGCATTAAAGTTAGGAAATTTGGGTAATTTTAGCCAACAAAAAGACATCGTGGCATTAGCAGCTTGTTACCATGACAACCACACGCTGCGTTGTGGTTCACTGTTGTCTGTGCCGGGATTGTCTATGTTGATTTTTCTCACTTAATTGTTCAAAACACGAGATTCTTTTCACCCGTGTGTATTGTTTTAATTTTTGTGTATATTAGTATATTACATATTTTTCTGTGCTTCTTTCTGTATGTTAATAGTTTTCGGTGCTTTTTTTCTTCGTGTTAGTATTTTAAATACTAAGTTGACCCCCGACTTGGTTGGCTATCTACGCCTATTTATACCGAGCACAAACTTGCATGAAGTACAGACGTCTGCGTGTTGTTTAATATACATTTCAAGAAAAACAGCATTCTTATATTCAATAAGCTTTGTGGCACCCTGGTGGATAACGTAAAACCGCCTATAATTGTATAGTTATATATATTAAATACCAGGGTGACCCACGACTTGACTGGTTATCCACGCCGGTAATATCGAGCATAAACTTACACGGTGTGCCTGTATGAAGACATGGCTGAGGTGGAAATGTGTGGCAATCATGCATTTCTTAAATGAGAAAGAACTAACACGCCATCGCGATTTTTCCACGTTTCTTTTCAATTGTTTAACGTTAATTGTCACGACAACGAAACTTCTAAGGAAGAAAACGTCCACAAAACCCAACGTCCAAAGTACATGTGGTGTATATATAAACAATATATAAATATATATATTGTCACGTATGTTTGCCATTTAAATATGGCTAACCCCTAGGGGTGGATGGTACTTTAGTTTGTAGCCCCAGGAGGACACCTCCTCCAGCTGGCTATAGACACACTTTCTGTGCCCTATCAGTATCTTGATATATATATATATATTGTCCATGGTAAAAAAAATATGTGTAAATTGTTAAAATATAGCTTTCTTAATCGTGCGTTTTTCCCACCCACCACCGAGAAATTAAGTTAGGATATAAATGTGTGTGTGTGTGTGTGTGTGTGTGTGTGTGTGTGTGTGTGTGTGTGCATGTTTCTTCCAACATGATATTCACTTTTTCAACATTTGGGTTCTTAAGACATTTCTTATTACCTTCATTGTTTTAAAGTATTTTTATTGCCAATTAAGGGGATTTCCCCCCCACCCAACATTAATTGATGTAAATATAATCAATAATTCAGCATTAATAATATAAGGCGCGTTGCTAATTAAGAACATTTCGAAAAACATATAAGATACAGGTATTCTTTTTCTTCGGACAAATTCTTTGTTAACAAGTGTTATTCTTACCGTAGTTTACAAATCCAAGCATGAAATTTTAACTCAACTTTGAAGTCTTTGAGACAGACGCCTCTCCTTCACGCACACACGCACACACATGCACTTATATATTAATGATATACACAAATACATGACAGGTTATCATAATACTGAAACAAGCATAGAGTAAACACATGCAGACAAATATATTGATATTACAAATTTACAGAAATAATAAAACCATACAATCAATGAAGAGACAAAAGAAACATTAAGACGATACATGTTGACTTTATTAGGTATTTCTGTTTATCTAGAAATCTACAATGAACAGGTCTAAACTCTAAATTTCAGATGCTAAACTATAAATTTCTCAGAGTACAGTCTTAAAGTTGACACCGCTCTACAAAACGCAGAAAATTGCTGTCTCGCTATTGGCTAAAAATATACAGTTTTTCCGATTTTTAAACCTCCGTAAATTTTTTCTCCACAGCATCATACCTTCAAAGCAATGAGACTGGAAGGCTACATTATTATAGTCGATTTTCAGATTTTTTACTGTCTTTTACGAATGAAAAAAACTATACCTATTTTGCATGAATGTGTGTGTGTGTGTGTGTGTGTGTGTGTATTCTTCTCCTTATGGCGTATGTGTGTTCATAACAGACTCACTTCACTTGCACAAAGGATTTTTTGATACCAGGATTTCTTGATACATGTGTATCTCTCGTTAGTCAATAACATCCTGGACTAATGAATCAATTAAGAACCGAAGGTTCTGTTTATAATTTAAGCCAACCAGACTAACGGCGAGTTTGGTAAGGATAGGTTCTAGCAGTCACGTACGTTGTTAGAGAGCAAAGTAATAAAGCATGTGACAGAGTCTTAAGTGCTCTGAAGAGTCTAGAGGAACATCATCATGTGACACATATATGCACGTAGTGGTGAACTAGACTGAATAAGATGGTTTATTTGGATGTGATTTACGTGGATATGAACCGAATAGTACCTGTGAGGGTATTCTACGTGAGAGCAATTCTTATGAAGCCATCGTGTATGATGTGCGGTGGACAAGTGCCTTCCAAGTTGAAGATTCTTTTTTGCGAGGAATCATCAGAAAGATCAGCAACATTGTTGTAGGCGGTGTGGGAGGGTCTTGTAGGTTGTATGACGATAGAAATCATATCAGATATTTGAGATGATGGTATATTAGAGATAGCAGCTGACTTATCTTTAATGCAGGTGCCACTTTCTTAATAAGGATTACAAACATTGAATAATATTGACAAATATAAATCCGATTATCACAATTGAAATGCTTTTACTTTAAGTTTCTTTCTGCCAGTGCTCATCTAGAACTAAAAAAAAAATTCAGAGAGAAATGTGAGTGCCAAGAATGCTTCTAAAAATTTAGATCCTCCTAAATAATGCAATGGGGCGAGGTTGATTGTGAAGACATTATCACCTAATGTGACAGAAGCTACTATAATCACTGGATGTGCCTCTGGCGCAGAGGTTTTCATTCCAAGAATTCCAATAAAGGCAACAGACATGCCATTTGAAGTACAATTCCCAGTGCGACTTTGCTTTGCAATGACTATTGATAAAGCTCATGGCCAGTCTTTGAAATCTACTGGCTTGCTTTTCTCATGGTTGCTCCAGGGTTGGTGGTTTGTAAGACTTATTTGTCTATGCTCCAAACCAGAAAACAAAGTATGTTGTCTACTCAGAAGCTCTTAGGTTGTTTCTTTTGTAGAATTTATCTGTACTAGAATTTATCTCCTTTCATAAAAGCGATAAATTTTGTATTTTTCTTAATTATTATTATTATTATTATTATTATTATTATTATTATTATTATTATTATTATTATTATTGTTGTTGTTGTTGTTGTTGTTATTATTATTATTACTATTACTATTATTTTATATTATGAATTCAGAATCGATTTCTCAATTAAAGAATAAATTGTATCCCAATTGAAGAATAAATTAAATTTAGAATAGCAAATTTCTATACAGCATATTTTGCTTCTTCTTCCAATAACGGCGGGTGCCTCTGCTAGTGTAACATATAAGATTATTTTATCTTGGAGATAAACAGAATGTATGCATACGTGTTTGTAGAAGGTGATGATTTGTGTCCACATTGGACCGGAATAAACGAAAGTTCGACAAAAGAAGGGATTGTTTATCAGTAGGCTGAGCATTTCAATAAGTTTCGAGTTATTGTTGTTTGTTTTTGTTTGTTTGCATTAAGTTACTTGGAAGATGGAACCAAGAGTTGTTACTAAAAACAAGTTTGATACTTATATGTTGTCCATTGATATATTCGTAGTCCTGCGTAGGGTTCTGGAAGATTTGCACCCTCTGAAACACCAGTAAGTAGCTGTAGAAAGAAAAGGGCCCAAGATTATGCGACAGCTAAGGCAGCTTCCGTAAACGTTAATTCCTGGACTACATTTTTGAAGTATCTTAACAGGATCTGTTGAGAAAACTTTTGTGCCTGTGCCTCAAGAGAATACAGTGTCACAAGATCGTATTGTTTTACAAAGGAGATACTTAGTCCAATTTCTTGTAAGAAATATAACTTTGCTAAAAGCATGCAAAAGACAGGTCAGTTCATGTGCCACATCTATCGGAACTTCGACTCACGAGTCGTTAACAATCTTGGCATTTTTACAATATTTCGTTCCGTCTTTTCTGTTAAATTTGCTTATCAAACATGATGATGTCTACTGCTACAAAAAACACGCGGCGCCAATTCGTTAAAATACACGTCTCGACAAACTCTCAGCGAAGAAAGGTTGTCAGATGTGGCACATGAACTGACATGATTCATCTTTAAAGCCATCGTTGTAATCTTTAAACTCGAACTCATTTTTGACTGTTAGAATATATGTCACTTAAGTCAGAGGTCTCAATGTCTTAGAATAATCATGATTTTAACGTCAAGGTATGCTTCTGAACCTGAAAAGACGGTCAGCGGTGTAATCCTAATCTGTTTCAAAATGTGTAGGTGTTTCAACTGCCTTAGGGCAGAAGTTGTATATTGATTTTAATTTGTTATTACTATCTCTCAAGCGACTGCAACTTTGAAGTAACCCTATTGTAGATCCAATTTAATGAAACAATTGCTTTCATTCATTTTCAGAAAATAGGTTTTCTGCAATGAGCAGAAGATACTAGCTTTCCTTTAAGTGCAATTATAAAGCCATGGAGTAATCAGCTCGGAAACAGAACATTTCCACTGGGATTCTTCATTATGTCGATATTCTCAGCTCAAGATAGCTGATTCATGGATTTTATATTATCAAGATTTATCAGTTCATTTCTACTTTGCTTTCAATGCAGCAAGTAAAATGTTTCTAGGTTTATATACTGGTTTAGCTGAAGTACAGCGTTATGATGCTTGTGAAATTGTGTTGTATAAGATACCGTCGTGACGCGTATTTTTACGAATTGGCGCCGAATGTTTCTTGTAGCGGTTAATGTCATGTTTGAGTAATTGACGTCAAATCGATCGTTTAAAGGCCTTTTTGAAGAGTTCAATAAGTCTTTCAATATGTTCTTAGGAAACTGACCGATTGATACCACACAAGGACAATTGAAAAGAACACTTATTCACACACAAACTTATATACCGGCTGCGGCTCTTCTTTGGATGTTTTCTCTCTTTGCGACTCCGTTTTCGTTTTATATGTTTTCACTTTTCAATTTCTTGTTCTCACCTCACCATCCGAACTTCAATTCACGAGTCGTTAACAATCTTGGCGTTTTTACAATATTGCGTTCCGTGTTTTCTTTTAAATTTGCTAATCTTATCAAACATGATGACGCCAACTGCTACAAAAAACACGCGGCGCCAATTCGTTAAAACACGCGTTACGACAAACTCTCAGCGACGAAAGGTTGTCAGATATGGCACATGAACTGACAACAAACTTATTTTTAAAAATATTTCATTTTCTCTAAATTTATCTACTCTCTAACTTTGTCCAATCTTATGGCTTCTTCCTCCTGTTTCCTTTCCACATCCTGCTGAAGTATGCGATCTAGATCAAGACTTTTCAACCGACGCCTCCCCTAACTCCTACGATTTCTTTGTCTGAAGAGATAGGTAGTTCTTCTTCAAATTGGTCTTTATCAAAGGTACTATCTGCCAACATATCTGAAGGCTTGGTATCACTTGAAAGCAGTTAATCCTCGGCAAGGTCTTCCAGAGAAGTTTTATCAGAGAGCAAAGAATACCCATCTGGATTGGTGGTGCTTAAGAAGACATGTGTTAATGCTACATTAGATGTGTCTGATTCTTTCTCATCCATGTTGTCTGTAGTATGTTCACTTTTAATAATATCTTCAGTAGATTGGTTTTCTTCCAGATAGTTCTCTTCACAGAAAGCTTCAATGTTTACCAAGGCAGCTAGATGTTCTGATTTCTCTTCACTTCCTTCGGTACTTTGATGATTTTCCTCACTTTTCAGAGCCTTTGCACTTGCATCGTAAACATCTCACAATCTTGTGTGTACTGGTTTGCTTCAGTACAAGATGGTGTATTAAATAATGAACCTTCTCGGTTACTTCTTTCGAGGCTTCTTCAATATTTCCCACGCGAATTTGATTTTCAAAGAATTCGTCATATTCCTTGAATAGTTTTTGGTCTGATGTCAGTCGTTGAGAAAGCTGTTTCAAAAGATTGATAGTCAATCCACGATTAGGTAATTTCGGGTAGCGCGGTTTCCAGAGGTATTGAACTTAAAATCTACCTGTGATTTCATTGAAACGAATAGTAGTCATCAGATATTTGCGGCTTGTCCATGATCCACAAAATTTCTAGCTTCCATAGACTTCTGCAACTCAGTGTTAAAATTTTCCTCACTACTTGGGCATTTCCTTTCTGTAATTCTGTTTCCAAAAAGGTGTTGCAAGGACTTTTTTTTTTGGCAATTATTTTCCTGAGCGGTTGGGGATTTTCATTGGTCGATCAGATGCTTCTCAGCTGCCTTTGCAATTCGCGTTTAATAGTTGCATTTTACCCGTAGCGCTCTTTCAAAAGTTCACTTGCGAGCTCAAAGATTTTAGCCATTATATTCAAACCACCGATCGTTTCTTTTGCTTCACCTTTGATCAAACCGTACAAATAACTGAACTTCTGAACTTTAGGTAGCTCGTATTCGGAAGCGTCATGAACTGCTGATTTCAAAAGTAACTAAATAGTTGGCCATTCGAGTTGGTCGCCATTGAAAGTTCGTAATCGTATCTCCGGTAAGCTTATTCAGGTCGCAGACTGACATAATAAAATAATAAATGCGCCCTTTTAAAGCCTAGCCTGGGTCATGGGCCCGGCTTCTCGGTTTATATGGCGTATGTGTTCCCCAGTTGGACGGGACGCCAGTCCATCACAGCGTTGCTCATTTTTGCCGACTGAGTGGACTGGAGCAACGTGAAATAAAGTGTTTTGCTCAAGAACACAACGCGTCGCCAGGTCCAGAAATCGAAACCACAATCTTACGATCATGGTGCTGACACCCTAACCACTAAGCCTCGCGCCTCCACACAGACTGATATAATGCTTCAGAAAAATAATGTATCTCCGTATATACCAGTTGTACTGATTCTTTCCGAAGTCTTCTTGAGTAGCTGATGAATATGCATCGTTTATATGTTGATTAAGAAATATAATCATATTCTCAACATTGTAATTTCATCGATGGTTACCATGAAAGAAACTTGTAATCATCTTGAGACACATCTTTAGTTGGGTATGACAATGCCATTCTGATCATAATCAATTGTTGGACTCATCTAGATTGATTGTGCTATGTCACGCTAAGTCTTTCTATCTGAAACAAGCATAAAAGGCAATATTGTATCTAGATACAATTCTTAGTTGTTAAGTATTCCGTTCAGGATATATACATCCTGTGGTAGTTGAA
>NC_042997.1:175000-195000 GCF_006345805.1 Octopus sinensis | reverse complement strand
CGTGTAAAAAGTCAATAACAATGAAATATATAACAAGAAAAATGCCTAAAGGAGGCAAGCAACTCACGTCTACTAATGGAGACCCTACGAAAAATTCACGAGCGCCCCGACCACTAGAGCAAGAACCCTCTCGCCATCTTTCTTTCCCTCTTCAGCCTTGGAAACTCAAAACCGTATGTTCAAGGTATCCCTCGAAAACGGACCAACTTCGCCACATTCACCCACCTTTCACAAATTTGCTGGAAGTCAGCACTTCTCTCTCAACCCTCACTTTCCTTGATGATGAGGAGTAGGCCAAAGGGGAAATGATCTGTCTTCAGCCTTTTCGGTGTCGACCATCACATAACCTATTTCGCTACAGCCAGGAGACAGATAAAATTTGTCTCTTCTTGCCGGCCAAAGGAAGGCGGTGTGGCAATCCTCAAGATGGAATCAGTCGACAAGCAGACACGTTCTATACGTGGCAGCAGGTGTTCGACACAAACCCATACAACAAATATGCTGGGGCACTGAACGAGTGCACGCAGAATGGTTTCGTAAATCTGCGTACATTTCGGACAGGTCCGACTCACGGAACTTCCGTTCCTGTAGAGTTTATCTCTGACAGGCAAAGGCCCTGGTATCACTGATAGGCCAGGGATTAAAAAGATTGACGTAACTCTTCAAAAAGGTAAACAGACAAGACAATGAGCGCGATGCGATTGCAATAGATATTTCATTGGTAGAAACTATATTTCGACAGCAAGCCTGTCTTTGTCGAATTAAAAATTAAAAGTGATAAAAATTCAAAGTTATAGAAATTCAAATCTAAAGCATGTACGAGAGCAACCAGCGTCCGCACGTTGATGGAATGACATCATCAGACTTTAAGTTTCAATTTTATAACAGGTGAAAAAAAGACAGAAAAAAGGAGAAGAAAAGGAAAGGGAAAAGAAAAGGATAAAGAATATTTAATCAAACAAATTTGTATAAATTTAATGATATTCTCCTGTCATTTGATTCATTCCTCCAGAGCGTGATGTTAATAACATGCAAACATATTTCTCCACGTGCATTTTGAGTATTGAAAGTAAAGCAGATTGAGAATATTTTCTGAGAATACGCACTTTCAAAAGTCATTTTCAAAATTGCAACCGTCTGAAGCAAAATTTTCGGCAAGTTCTAGCTAACTACTGTTATTGTGTCTGACCTCATATCTGTGTCCATGAAATCTTTTGTTTAATTGTTCTGTTGTACAACCAACATAAATCAAGTTGTGTTTCGTGCGTTCTACTGTCTACAGTAAATGGGAATCTGTACATGTCCCACCTTCTGTATAAATCATTACATTTCTGACTAATGTCGAGCCCTAGGAACAGTGAGTAAAAATCTTTGAGAAGTACATGAAATAAATAGGGACTGCAATAAGGGTGGAGTACTAACAACACTGCTTGGAACCGCTCGAATACTCTGGATGGTGCTCGAAAGATAAGGGTTATTACCTTAGTTCACTGGTAGAGAACAGCTGGCAGCGTAGTACATCTCCAGCGCTAGAAGCTATGCAAAGACAATAATAATATCAGGCAGTGGTTGTCACGGCTTCTGATCTTAACTGATTGGAAGTGTTATCATGTACATTGTTTTGTCTTCGTATAAAATATGGGCTAAAGCAAATGTTCTGCTCAATACCACATATTTACTTGTCAGTTGTTTGTCTTTAACCAGTTGAGCATGTCCCTTGGTAGCTGACGACACGTGCCTCTCTAATCACGATCAGAAGTAGTGGGGGAGCATCATAGCCATGTGTTGAGAAGAATTGTTTGGAGTTTGGATAATTCACCTCATGGAAACATGGTGTTTCATTCAACATCCTTGTTGTTTGTTTGTTTGTTTTTTGCTCGTTTTTTTTTTTGTCCTGATGGAGAGTCTCTGTGGTTCAAGGATTTTGGACGTGGTGCTATTTGGACGCTAATGTCTCTGAAATCGGCAATTTCGAAACTTGGAACAAACACTGAAGTTCGGTCTAAGTTTACGAAACACTTTCAGGATTTCATTGGCAACAGCTGTAGTCAAGTTTTCATCTATTTAGGCTTTAAAGAAATAGAGGTGGTGAACACAAGGCGAATCGCCTATGGGGCCTCACTCGGGACTGCAACTGAGCCAACGGTAGTCCGGTGCAATTTCATCACATGATACTACATGTCGTATCACACTGGTACTACAAAGGATGATTATGAAAAAATAGCCTGCTGGTAAGTATCTGGTGAACTGCGGTCTGTCGTAAGCAATCCATGAATCTTCGCATTATGGACGTTTCAGATGAAATGTGCAATTTATGCAGATGTTTTTCTCTTTTTCTTTGCATGTACATATAATGATTACATTTGTAGCAGCCCATAGTGTTCGCTAATAAACCTATCAATATATTCTATAGTAAATCACAGCAGCGAAAAGAAGCAATACTAATACCAGGAATTTGCAAAGAGATTCGTTTATTCAATTTAATTGGCTTATTCAGTTTCATTTAGCCAGGGATAATAATGTGTTTACAAGTAGTATATTCATGGATAGCTGAGGATCTTGCGTAGCTGCTAGCAGGATTCAAAGAGAGTTGGAATATGCAGTACATACAACTACTCGTTCTTGCTTCTATGAACATACTTTGTGTATATACGTAACATAGTATGAGCTAATTTTTATAGATATGTTATATATCTCATTATACGAGGGAGAGTAAAAAATTATACGCACTCTTGTTTTTTATTTCCAATGTATTTACACAAAAGTAGGGGATAAACAACTACGTCATTTTTCTATACAGTCTCCTTTCCTTTTCGATGCACTTGGCACAGTGGTCCACAAGATTGTGTATTCCCTCCAAGAAGAAGGTTTCCGGTTAGCAGTGCATTTATGCACTGCTACCTTCACATCTTCATCCAGAGGAAATCGACTACTTCGTAAACCATCTTTGAGCGGTCCAAAGATATGATAGTCGGAAGGAGCGAGATTTGAGCTGTAGACATGCTGTTCCAGCACTGCAAAACCCAATTGGCTAATGGTTTTAACGGTCTGGGGACCGTGTATGTGCGTGCATTGTCATGCAACAACAAAACTTTCTCCTACAATAGGCTTCGACGTTTGGTGCAAATTGCTGGCTTCAGTTTGTTGGCCAGCAAAGCACTTTACCTTGCATTGTTGATCGTACATCCCTTTTCCAAGTAGTCTGCCAGTATAGGCCCTTTTAAGTCATCAAAAAGATTTAGCATCACCTTCCTGCGGAAGACTGAATCTTGAATTTCTTCGTTACTGGCGAGCCAGGATATTTCCAGTCCATAATCTGTCTTTTGGATTCTGCCTCATAATGATGGACCAACGTTTCATGTCTTGTGATTATTCAACTCAAAAGTTCCCCGCCCACGATTAAGCGTTGGCAGACTTCAAGACGTTTCCGCTTGTGCTCTGCAGTAAGCTCTCCTGGCATCCATCTTTCATAGATTTTATGGAAACCGAGCCTATCGTGGATGATTTGATAGGCAGAACCATAACTGATCTGCAGAGAACAAGCTACCTCAACCATAATAATATGCTGGTTCACCATTACAATCTTCCGAGCTTGCAGAATCCTCTTGTCAGTGGTGGAGGTTGACGGACACCCTACTCTCTCTTCGTAGGTCATGCTTGATCAACTCATACACACACCTACGACCAGAGAAATCGGATCTCTGCTCATTGTTCTTCTTTGGTACACATTCCTAGTAGAGCAGCCATGCTTATACTGTAAAACCAGAAAGAAAAATGGCGCGATCAGGCTCAAAATATGGGCACGCATGCGCTGAGGGCAGTGTGATAATAATAAAGATATGTTATGGCGAAAGAGCGGATAATTGTTTACTTCCACTGTACCAATATACACATATACGTTCATTAGTGAATAAGTGTGTGCGTGCGTGAATGTATGTATGCGCGCTTGTGTGGGTGTGTGCGCGCGCGCTCAAGTGTGTGTGTGTGTGTGTGTTTTTGTCCTGAAATTTCGTTCTCATAGGAATGCAAAATGCTTGCGTTGTGTGTACATAAATTTTAACGAAACTCCTACATATATACATACCCACATGAATATACATATATACATATGCAATATACATATACACACACGCACACACACATGCACAAACACATACACGCGTATTTGTGAATGCCTTGATCAGTGAATACGTTGCGTAAAACACTATTTGAACTTAGAGCAAGTATTGGGTTTCCTTACTCTAAGTGGTTTAACCCGAACTCTCATAGTCATGTAATGCACAGACTTTCCTATATGCGCCTGAGTCTATGCGTGTCTGTCTTGTGTTTGTAATACGTATGCTACAACAATATACATTTCCTTGAAAATATAAACATACATATATTCTTGTACCTTCTTTCTCTCTTTCTCTCGCGCCCTTCCCCCCCTCTCTCTCTCTTTCTCCCGCGCTCTCTCACCCTCTCTCTGTATGTATATATGCTGTGAATATATTGTCGTCTGAATTACGCAAAAATGAAAATAACACTGACATCTCATTGTAACGGAGATATTTCCCAAAATTACATAAAAATATCTTGAAATACTAAAGAGTAAATTTATTCAATAAAATCGCCACTGGCTTCAACCACGCTCCAGACGACATCGGAATCTCTTGCAGCTCTTCTCGGCGGTTTCCTTGTTTAAGTTGGTGAACGTTGTCATAATCCTTGTCTTCCTGATGTTACAAGAAGTCTTCTTGTTCTCCTGCTCAACTGCGACTCACACATAACAACCAAGAGGGTCGCAGTGTGGAGAGTTAGGTGGCCAGATTTTAGGGGTGATGTGGTCGCAGAAACTGTCTGACAGCCATGACTTGGTTCTTCTGCTTATATGGCATGGTGCAGAGTCCTGTTGGCAGACATAGGGTCATCCAGCAGCCACCCTCTTGACGCAGGGCAGCAGTACTTCTTCTAGGCACTTGATGTAGGCCTTGGTATTGAGTGTGAGGCCATATGGGAAAATGAATGGAGGCATAACGTCGCCATCACTATTGATCACTCCAAACACCATGCTGTTGACTAGATGGTTGATTTTTATCACTCCTCGGTACATGTCCTCAGATTTCACTGTTGATACATGTCCTCAGACTCCACTGTCATCAGATTGACACCCGAACACTCTGAAATGTTTGTATTGGAGCATGGTTAAATTTTTTTGGATGGGTGAATTGCATCATAGTGCTGTTTTTCTAACAGACGGTACCCAACAGACCCTACTGTATTGTGTAGTCAACAAAATAAAAACTATCTCTGTATATATATATATATATATATATATATATATATATATATATATATGCATATGTACCCAACTGACCCTACCATACTGTGTAGGCGACAAAATTAAAAACAGACAATGCGCATGCGCGAAATGAAAAATGTAATGTGACAATTTACCTATCGCATTTTGTATATACGTATATGTAGATAGATAGATAGATATGCACTTATATATGTATTCATGTGTGTATTATATATATATATATAGATAGATATATATGTGTTTATTTATATATATATATAGATATATATATATATATATATATATATATACCTACACACATATATACACATATAAAATGTTTATATATATATATATATATATATATACCCACGCACATATATACACATATAAAAATGTTTATATATATATATACACATTCGCACATACATATATCAGCTGGCGTATATCTAAGCGAGTGTGACAGTGTTGCACACGTACCCACTCTTATTGCAGTACTTAAAGATTCTTAGACATATAATCTATTCCAATAAGCAACAATTATGTTGATCAATACTATTTGATATTCTAGTTTATAATAATAGATGAAAGACATTATTTCTTTGATGATCTCCGCTCTTATTAGATAAAGGGGAAATAAGTGTATACCGCACCCACCCCAGTTTTAATCACTCTTTACCAATTCTATGAAATGGAGTATTGTAGTTGTAACTTTCAATGACGATAGAAAAAACACCTATGAAATTTGCAAGTAATTAAAATGCGATTTTACACACTCTCAAAAACGGAAAGGAATAAATAACAAAAATATGGCTTACTGGATGCAAAATATATCATTTAATATCATAAATTCTTTATGAATATTCTACTGAATATCCAGTAAGTTAGAGAATTACATTAGTAACGTTAATATGTTCATTCTCAAATTATAATTTTGTTATATAACATAGCAAAAATATAGGGTAATTTAACTAATACTGTAGTAACAATTATTTGTTTTAGACTAACGGTTTACTACATGGTGAAGATAACAAAAGCCTGGTTTAAATTATTCTTGAATGCAGCTTGTGATATTAATGTGTGGATTTTAAGCAAGGTAAGTACTGTCGTATTTATAGTTGTATCTATAATTTAGACTCCTCATGATTTTCATAATACTAATGCAAAACATCTGGAATTACCTTCAACTAAGCTTTCTACGTATGAAATCTGATAGCATTACTTTGAATTATGAAGCATACTTTTCGGTGATTTGATAATGTAGGGGCTGAAGTTATTTCTTGCCACATAAATACTGCATATATGAGGTCAAGGTTTTTATATCATATTAAAACTAGAATGCCCGTGTCGTCAAAAATAGCAGCATTTTTATTAAGGCAGTAAATGGCGCGTCAAAACAATGGGAGAAGCCATTGACAAATGTCGGTAGGTGAGTAAATATTGAATCAGCTGAACGTTCAGATGCTTAGTAACATGTCGACTGAAAATATTACCACCCATGCAATGTGTGTGTGTGTGCGTGTGTGTGTGAAACATCCGCTATCTCTATGCTCGCATGGATCTGGCAGATTTTGTATAGCCGGCTCTCAATTCCTTCACCAATTCTCATCTATTTCCAAGTAAAGTGATATATTTTACTATGCACAGACATGATTACAAGGAAGACTGGAGATAACAGTGATAGTTTTGAAATGCGATGGTAAAAATCTTACATTATGCGTATAGGCGCAGGAGTGGTTGTGTGGTGAGTAGCTTGCTAACCAACCACATGGTTCTGGGTTCAATCCCACTGCGTGGCATCTTGGGCAAGTGTCTTCTGCTATAGCCCCGGGCCGACCAATGGCTTGTGAGTGGATTTGGTAGACGGAAACTGAAAGAAGCCTGTCGTATATATGTATATATATATATATGTGTGTGTGTGTGTGTGGGTGTGTGTTTGTGTGTCTGTGTTTGTCCCCCTAGCATTGCTTGACAACCGATGGTGGTGTGTTTACGTCCCCGTCACGGCAAAAGAGACCGATATAATAAGTACTGGGCTTACAAAGAATAAGTCCCGGGGTCGATTTGCTCGAGCAAAGGCGGTGCTCTAGCATGGCCGCAGTCAAATGACTGAAACAAGTAAAAGCGTAAAAGAGTAAAGAGTATATTTTTGATATTTAGATAGATAGATAGATAGATAGATAGATAGATAGATAGATAGACAGACAGATAGATTGATAAACATATGTAGGTATGTACCTTCATACAAGGAGATAGAATTGCGTCACTAACACAAACACACACACACACACATATATATATATATATATATATATATGTGTGTGTGTGTGTGTGTGTGTGTGTGTGTGTGTGTGTGTGTATTTATATATGTATATATGTATGTATAAATATATCGGGGAAAGTTTTCTTTCAAATATAATGAGACATCATTAGCGATGTTTCACCCTCTCGTGGGGCCAATAGTGTTATAACAAAATTGGTCACCATTATCACAGAATATTGCTTGCAACCATGATGTAGATGTACTTATTTGAGCTTTTATCTACTTCTACATCTTATTTTATGTAATTCCATTCCTCCAATGTTATTCCATTCTTTTTAACCCTTCGCTAACGTTTGCAGACTATCACTGCAAACGCATTCACGTCAAGATGTTTTTTTCATATCCTTATTATGGAGTCTCGGCAATCCTCTTCCGCAGAGTCCACATTTTGGTTCACTGTTAAACAGACTGGAGTACATCCGAAATACCTGCCCTACCCAGATAAATTGAGATTTCAACACGATATAATTAACCATATGTATCCTTTGTGCCCGGCAGGGTTACCTAGCCAGAGATATAGTTCCGCTAGAAAACAACATTATAACTGTGTGTAACACGATTTTTGTCCTTAGGTGATAACTTTTTATTTTTTTCCTATTTGTTTACCCCTAGGAAATATGAAAAATGGCTAATATTTCCTTCAAACTTTGCTTTTGTTATATTTATTCAATACCCAAATAATCCTTCGTAACACATGGCTATGAAGCTCCCTTACTACTGCTGCTCATGATCAGAGATGCTCATATTGTCAACCACTAAGGGACATGACAAGTGGTTATGGTCAAGTAACTGACAAGCAAATCTGTAGTATTGAGCCGAATATTTGCTGTAACGATATTTCTGCTTCAGAAACTGAGCGTTGACTCTGTTTTAAATGTAATACAATCAAAACATTGATTTCAAAATCACAAGAGCCAAGTTTGAAGGGAATAGTAGTCATTCCCTTTTATTTCTAGATAGGAGCGAATAGGAAATAAGACTTACAAGCCAAAGATGTAAAAAAAAAGTAATTAGTAGCTGATGCTCACCATGTGTCAATGATACAGTGTACAGTCAGACCACCAATGGTACCCATCACACATACCCACACACACACACACAGAGAGGAACCAGTTTCGTCAGTAACCACCTCGGATTCTGGGTTCCATAACCTGAAAATTCTTTGTAATTTGGGTTCTTTTCACATCTCAGATAAATAGTTTTGAAAATAATTCCAGTTTCTAAAACAATAATAGGCCACGTGTATTTGTATAATATGTATATGTCGCTATGTTACTTTTGAATAGAGTTAAAAAATGATGAGTGGGATTTAAACAAAATCTGAATTCCATTTGCCGCCAAGCTTTCTCGCTATATTTTTTGAAGCCATATTAATATATGAAATAATGACACAATCAACTGATAATATCTGTCTTACAATATCTAAGGTTATTTCTCAGTTCATATACATAAAAAATTCTATTTGAAGTCTTTGTGAATGAAGAAACACTCATTTAAAATTAATATAATAATTAATATCTATGTCATATATATATACATATGTGTGTGTGTTCATATATATATATATATATATATATATATGTGTGTGTGTGTATGTGTGTGTGTGTGCTTGTGTGTGTGTGTGTGCGTGTGTGTATGTATGTATGTATGTATGTATGTATGAGCGAATTCCTGCACCGTAAGTTTGCAGTAAATTTACCAATGAAAATCAAATGACCTCCGTATATCATTCAGGATGAAATAGACTTTAATAACGAAGGTGATAACCGATATCTCATAATTGATAAAGGCATAGACATTTCAATTACTCAAATTTTTACTATTTTCCGAGATACTTGGATGTAAATACTCATTAATTGGTAGACGCGTTGTTAGCTACAGTAATTATCAAGACTGGAATGTTTTCTCAGTCTTTGCTATGCTCTCTATTTACCTTGCGGGGAAAGAAATATTCCTCTGGAAAATATACATGATTATTCTTTCATGACATGCACTATAAATGTTTCATCATTAAAAAATGATGTGCATATATTGTTCTTTCTCTCTTTGGGCTAATCATGCTGTCAGCATATTGCACTCGATTTACAGGCCTTCGTGAAAGTTTTACTGCCTTAATCTTCTCGCAGCAAGAGACAATGAGGGTTTACACTTATTCAAGAAGGTATCGTGAAAAAGAATTTCTAGACTTGCCCAAACAAAAATGGCTTTCTCAAGAAAGACCTTTTTTAGAGTGACAGAACAGTTTGAACTTTTACTCCTTATTACCGAAATGCATGGAAAGCTGTAAAGGCCGATGGCATCAAGAGAATTTATATGCAATCATGGAATCAAGTACACACTAATGTTCTTCAATATGTGTGAGTGTTAATTTTCTGATTGTTGAATTCTGTTTTGAAGATTTCAGTTTACATCATCTGTGTTTAATCTCATAAGAATTTAAAACTCTCTTGAGTATCTTTATTGAATGCGAATTACTGAAAAGCATTAAATTATCAGAAACTGGCACAAGCAATGAAATAAATTACAAAAATATTAATAAGAACCTTTTAATGATGAAATCAGAGCTAGACGATTTAAAACTGTTTGCTTTGCTTGGAATTCCTTGTAGAACATTTTATTCAAATCACAAAAACAGTTTCCTTTCATTGAAGAGGGGAATTATCGCTAAATTGAAAATAATAAACGGGAATGTAGCTTGTGATTACAGCATATTTCTATGTCTCTGATTCTACTAGCAGATCATTTCCCAGCAACTGCAACAGAAATCATCAAGCAATTCACCTCACCCTGCAAGAAATATTTCTGAATATACTAATACAAGTTAAAAGACATGGGAGATGGACTTCATAATTTAAAATATAATTCGTTATCAAATTTCAAAATAATTTATCTTGTTACATTCGTCAGCAATTCGTTGAAATAATATTTTCTCTGATGAACTCTAGCAAAACAGAAAACAATAGAACTTTGAAGGCCGAAACATTAAAGATACATAACATGCAAAGCAAGTAATCGTTTATTTTTCGCAATGCTTTATGTCTCATTTTACAAAAAAAACAGCATAGTGTGTTGGTGAACAGTCAACGGCATTGCAGAGCATAAATTTAAAAGTTGTAGTGGAACAAATACTAGCTGATATAAAGCGCTGGAAGCCGTTTGAACAGTGGAAAAGAGATACCTATATCATGGCGATACGTTCAGGATATGTAGACACTGACATCATGACAACTGCTAATTGCTCTGTGAACACTATAAAGACTGTAAGACATGGCATAGACAGCAACGGAGACTACTAACCGTAGCCAGCAGGAAATGATACAGCAGGCATTCTGACTACGTCCACAGTACGGAGTTCGTCCCCCAATCGCTAAACAGTGACTTAGGTTCAATTCAGTCAGCTAAGTGAAACTTCTGGAGATGTAGTGAATGCTGACTGGAAAGGGTTGCTACTGAAAAGCTATATGTGTGGCAGCAGGACTGGGTACTTGCCACCCCTCCTGGAAAATATTAGAAGTAGTTGTCAGAGAATTTCTACAACTACATTGGCCTCATAATTCCCCCTATTATAATCCCATGGATTATGTGTGGGGTGCGGTTGACACCAATCACTTTGCCAGTAATACCAAGGCCGAGCTGGTGCCAAGAATCAAGGACATGCTCGAAGATCTTCCAAGGGACACAATGAGGAATGTATGAGCCAGGTTCCCGAGCCGTCTAGAAGCTGGAGTGGAAGCTGAGGGTAGCTAGTATTAGAAAGCTGCTATCAACTAGCCATAATCAAATGATAGTTTTCTGATATTTTAAAATACTTTAATTTTCGGATTGGACAGCGTGTTATTACTTTTCTTATTCCCCTTTTATGCAAACTACCAAATTTAACCTGAACTTTGTTTAATTACTGTCATGTTAATAGAAATATTATGGTATACATCATGTATGAGTCGGGAAAAGGACTTGCAAGAAGTGCATGCAGCTGCATTGACAGCTAAACCGTACTTACATTCATACAAATAGAAAATATCAAGAGAAGAAATAATCATGGTATTGCGTGAATATATATATATAAATTAAAATCACAATAAGGGTGAAAAAATTGAATATTAATTAATAACATCAATTCAAAACACCAAGTGGCCTAGCGTATAAAAATATGTTCTCAAACCGGCAGTAAATTACTGGGGTAGTATTTACATCCGGATATTTAACGCGCCAGAATGAGGGCATTTGAACGTAACTGCGAATATAATCGACTGTACCGTTCGTCTTTGTTCGGCTTCGTGTGGATTTTGCCGTTCGGTTCAGCAAATTATATTTCTGATATACTCTACTGACGATTCGAAAATACTTATGTAAGTAAAACTACATAATCTATTAACGATGAAACAATTGTATAGAGTTAATCTATTTTTTCGTTATTTTTCATTTGTCCTGCTCGCTTACATTCTTGGCGTGTTGAATTAATTCTTGAGAACAATTCTTTAGTGGCGGATTCCCTTTGCGTATCTATATCTAGCGTTAGAGTGACCACATGGTGGACTCTCTCTTATTATTTGTATATAAATATATATATATATGTATAATACCACTAGATTTCTTTTTCGCTTGATATCTTTATAATCTGAGAGTTTATTTTCAGTTTGGCTGAGGGTTTCTTGAAAATTTCATCGGAGGTCCTGGTCTCTTGAATCTATGCACCATACAAAAGACTAGATAGTAATATTGCTCGATACATTTTGTGCTTTGCTACCAGTTGTATTCGCCTATCACTGAAGCAGTATTTTCTGGAATGTATATACATACATATAAGCATACACAGAGATACATATATATTCATAGACAACTCCAAACACACACTCGGCGACGTGTTGTGTTCCTGAGCAAAACACTTCATCTCATATTTTTCCAGTCCACTGAGTCGAGAAAATGGAGTAATCCTGCGACTAAAGTTCTTCAAGGAGATGCCCCAGCATGGCTACAGTTTAATTATTGAAACAACTAAAGAAGTAAAGAAACAAATAAAAGGTATATATATGCTGCTAATGTGATGTTACTTCAATCTCCAACCTTTAGGCTGAAATGCATAAAAGAATATACAGATGGTGGCTGAAACTCGCGTATGAGTAATTCCATTGCATGTCTCTTCTCTTACACGTAAGTATCGTGGATGTTGTTTTTCAGTCAGACTATAGGCCTACACTTGTTTTTTCAGATGTGGTAATGATGGACTCATCTTGCGGATGGAAATTAGAGTTTACCACCTACGCTGACGCATGTCCTTATATCACTATGGCATTTTTCATTGAGTGTTTTGCCCTTATTAGCATTGGCCAGCCATAGTAAGCAACTTACAGCAATGATCTTGAAAATCAAGCAACGCCCATGCGTGAATCTCTTAAATTGAGAGAAAAGCTTGACACAAGATTAATTCCTCTCTGTACTCAACATTGGATGCAAACAAAAGAACAATTCTATATCATTGGATCACAAAATTCGCAGGTGTGTTACAGCAAAGTTTTCTTTCTCCAAGAGAGAAGATATGTATACACATATCTACACACACGCGCACGCACACACACATACACACACACAGGTGTATATATATATATATATATATATATATATATATATATATATATATATATATATATAACACTTACCACACAGGCACATGCACACACCGATACGTACGCATACATAGTCATCCATGAATACACACATATGAATATACTCTTTTGTGTATGAGCGCATGATATAAACGAAAAAAAACTATTAAAAAATTGGTGCTTTACAAAGGAAGTCTCTTGCGATATGTATTCTGTAGCAAAAACCAAACACTTTCTTATCAACGTTGTCATCAAAAATATAGTTAAATGGTGATTCCCTTGTTGAAATCAGTAAATTTCGACGTTATATTTCATCACGTTTTTATCACAATATGAAGGCAAATTTCTTTTCTTTGTTAACTTTGCCTACAATAAAACAGTAGTTAATTTTTGCATTCCATTTTTCTAGTCACCTTTCTAACATTTGTATAATGTCAAAACAAAAATCTCTCTCACTGCTCTTCCTTCAGCATATATGATTTACAATAAAGTTGTGTGTGAATTATGATTTCATACTCATATTCCATTTCATATACATCCTCGAGTAAAGCCACAAAGCGATCTTTATAGTTTTCAACCTTGGTACTACGGAATAAATCTATTGGAACTTCAGAAAATATTTCACGTTCATTTTCCTCATTTGTCTTCAATGTGTGAAAAAAGAACTGACGTTTCTTTCGCTGTCCGATGTACGGATAATAAATGTCTTGTTTTTCATCTTTTCATAAGTAACATATTGAATTTTAGGTTCGGCCTATATTAAAGAATATTATTCATTCTCCAGTGCTCACTCTTATATTGTTTCAATGCTTTGCTTTGTTTTATGCACTCTGTTTGGTGCAATATTTCATATGAGTGGAGCAAGGTCTCCTTCATCATGTACTACACTCCCGGAATCTTTTTCATGAGGATATTTTTCCTTAATATTTTCTCAAACTTCGATACTCCAGTAATATAAATATAGCCAACAAATACATACTTTATGAGTTCTTAGATATTTTTCTACAAATGAAAAGGCGTTTATTCGAATCTGGTTATTACTAGACGACTAAGAGGCAGGAACTTTAGAGTCTCATTATACCAATGCAATAATAATTGTTATTAAAGCAGAATCTATTTTCTTCCTTTGCTCTCCATTTCGCCTTCTAGTGTACATTTTAATTTAATGTTTTGAACCCACACCTATGTGTTTCATCCAGTGTTTTTTAGCTGTTGTAATGCATATGTGGAAATGGTGTGAATCGGTAGTGTTGTTCAAGACATACGTTTGAATTTCTCAAATATAAATGTGGTATCCTGAAGTCGTTTTAGTGTTCTGAAATCATTTATAATTAAGAGAAGCCAATCTATTACAATTAATTCTTGAACAGCGTTCTTTCAAAATTAAATATGGTCTCTCTGATGATGACATCTTCGTTAACGTAATCAGGCCAGGCTATTTTAATATGGATCGTAGACAACACTGATGAAGTTGCTAGAGCAGCGGCACATGCTAACTGTATAGAATCCCCGATTCGAATCTATACCAAGGACTGACTAGTCAGGTCATGTAATCATATCTGTTACCTCTTACATGTTTCAGTCACTTGTCTGCCGCCATACTGGGCCACCACCTAAAATAATATTTACATATAATTTCATAGGGTCGGTTTCTATGGCGTATGTATTTACTCCTGGATAAGATTTTTCATCAACTCAGTAGACTAGAGCAACGTGAAACGAAGTGAATATATGTAGGATCTAGTAGAAATATCAAGAATGATTTCTCAATACAATTTAGAGGAGCAATCATCAATGAGTAGATGGCTATAAATGTTTCCACCATCGCATAGTTGTGGTTGCCTTTAGCACTGCCAATTCTAAGCTGTTCACTGAACGGAAGAATGGCACCTTATCGTGCACAAAAGAACACTTGGGCGATCGTATCGAAGACACCTACAGTGATCCACACCACTGCCACTTATTAATAGGCTAAAGCATCTCTTAGAACCTAATATCGAATTTCAAACTGGGGACAACAGGGAGAAAGGTGAATAATGATTTCTTGAGAAAAGCTAGAGCAAAGAGTGCTCCGGGAGTTAATGGCGTCTCGTATAAAGTATACAAATATTTCAATCATCTGCGAAAGAACCTCTTTTTCCTACTCCGACAGCTGTGGCGCGAAGAAATTCTTGTAGAGAATTGGTAAGACAGAAGGCGAGTATATGCTGAAACATTGTCAGATGCAAATTGTGAAACAAGCCGAGGTTGGATTAACAGCAACTGATAACTCAAATTGATAACCTGCCGAAGGAGGTCAATGCAGGGACTATAAAATAGTTTAGACCGATATTCTTATTGAATGTGGAAAGCAAAATCTTTATGGGTATTCTCTCAAGGAGAACAGTGGCATATTTACAGAGTAATAGATATGATGATCAATCTGTTCAAAAAGCCGGAATCACTGGGGTCCCTGGATGCGTTTATCATTGTTTTTCGATTTGGAAAGCGATCTAGGATGCCAAACAGAACAAGACAAGTCTGAACGTGGTATGGCTTTACCTAGCTAATGCATATGGCTAGAGCCACACCAATTACTGATGATAACCATGGACCATTTCCACATTCCAAACAAGGTAACAAGATTAATGAGGATATATTATGACAGTTTCCAGATGAGGTTTACAGCTGGACATTTTACAATAGATTGGCATTGACTGGAGATTGGCATCGCTGCTGCCTGCACAATATCTGTCACGTGGTTTATCTTAGTCATGAAGATGATTTTGAAAGCAGTGGACATTTCGGAACAAATCAATCATGTAAAGTCACTTTAGAAAGGCCTTCATAGATGACGTGACACTTCTAGCAACAGACAATCAGATCATGCAGAGTGCCCTCTTGATGCTAGAAGAGCTTGTGAAGTGGTCAAGGATGCGATTCAGAGCAAAAAAGTTACGTAATCTGACATTTATTAAGGAAGTGCAAAAAGAAGTATAGTTTAAAGTTTCAAATAGCTGAAGAAAGCATTCCAACAGTCAAGGAAGAACCCCTCAAGTGCTTGGGCCGAGTATATGCTGAAACATTGTCAGATAGGAGTCGCGGGATGATTATTATGAAACAAGCTGAGGTTGGATTAACAGCAATTGATAACACAAAGATACCAGGTAAATATAAAATTTGGTGCTTACAGTTCGGCTTGTATCCGCGACTTTCATGGTTACTTTTAATATACGAGGTAGCATTGTCACGAGATCAAATCGTTGAACAAAAATGTAATATATTCATTAGAAAGTGGCTAAGCCTACCTTGGATACTGGACAGTTCAACTCTATCGTTAAAAAGGCTCGTTGCAGTTACCACTGGCGTCAACAGTCGAAATTTATAAACTACGGAAAGTACGAGCTGTGATGATGCTGAGAGAGTCAAAGGACATAAGAATCAGGCGTAACCCACCAGATGTAAAAATGACCAAGAAGTGCAAAGCAGGAGCAAAGACTGATGGCATTCTCTGTTCTCTTACACACCGAGATATGATGGGTGCAGCATAAATTCATCGGAAGGGACATGGTTTGGGCGCAGATCAGCTCAGACCGTTTGCAAGTATGATGCGGAGTGAACGCAGATCTGTTGTTAGCAACCGCGTCAAATCAAGAGCAACAGAGAGAAGAGAGCTTCATTTGATCCAATGCACTCAACAAGGACAGATGACGAGATAGGAGGTACATCTTGTTGAGAGAAAAATAAGCTGGAATGAGATATGAAGGTGGACTACATCATGGTTAAGTATTCTGATTCGTTCACCCTATGATGTTTTGCCATCGCCTACAAATTCTCTCAGAGAATGATATATACAAATGCAGAAGGATAGGAACACTGAAACATATATTTTCCAACTGTTCGCTACCATTGAATAGATATATATGGAGATAAAACCTGGTTCTTAAGGTTATATTCAATGCTATAAAGAACCAAATAGCTTTCATCAACAGTGGGAAAATACCGTTGAAAGAACAAACCAGAGATTTCATTACCTTCGTGCGCCCAGGACAGCAGATCCGTTTCAAGAAGAAACTTCCTGTGAGCGATGAAAAGCGGAACGGCTATTGGGAGGTGGCTGCTGATTTATCAGGGTGCCAAGGATTCTTTCCCATCCCAGTAACAAAAACCTAAACTGATATCATGTAGTATAAAAGAAAGAAAGTGCTGAATCTAGTCAAATTAATGGTTCCTCATGAAGATAACATGGATGCCGCTCGGGCCCGCAAGATTGACTTTTATGTAAACCTTCTCGAGGAATGTGAAGACGCAGGTTGGAAAGCGGAGCATTTTCCAATCGAAGTTGGATGTAGAGGATTCGTTGGACACGGTGTGAGGTGACAGTTGTTATCGTTAGGCCTAACACATCGTAAAGTAAATACCACCAGGAACGATATCCAAACTACAGTGGAAAAGGCTAGCTACTGGCTTTGGTTAAAAAGAGACGCTGATCGATGGCTAGAAGGGTATTGAGCTTTATTATTTGATAACCAGTTGATCTAGCAAGCGGGGCTTCATACCGTTGAGGCGGGGGGTTGCGCAATGATGCTATCGAGAGGTAGGCCCCGAACGGTGCGCATTATCTCCTGACGACCCCATACACTCGCTGGCTTCCGGTATGCGGAGCTTTCGACAGGTAGCACTTGCATGTGCAAATTGTTTGCAAAACATCAATTTGGAGTGTATTGAGTCTTGGTTTGTGATGGTGTATAGACAATAACTAAAGGTAGCTGAAACCAATCTCCAGTTCTTCAGATTGATCGTGGAATCAAACGTTTCCGTAATGTTCTGAAAATAAACCACCGATTCACTGAATGAGTCAGCAGAGTACAATTAGCAATACGTGCTAAACCATTATGTGATGCAATCTATTTAGATGAGTAACTATGATATCCTCCCGATTTCTACAATTCTTTAACTGCAAATATACCAACGGTTTCTCTGTTTCGACAAAATACACGCTCGTTGCAGACAACATTCTTCTACAACTGAAATGTAACAAAAAGGAACTCTGTGGGTCACACACCTTCGTAGGTTATCAAAGTGCCAGATTTTAATACACTTCACATAATCCTTTTTTTTTTTTTCAGCGTACTAATTCATATCAAAAATCGGTCTCCCCCGCTGAAAAGAATATTTGTAGACACTGTTATCCGTTCTGAATGGAACAGAAGAATGTTTTAGCTCAGATTCCGGACCGGTATGAGAAAGAAGTGGTCCCCATGTTGTGAGCTATTTAGTTATATAGAGTGGTGATGATTTTGCTTCCGATCAACAATTTTACAGCCTGTTGTTCCGAGACATACATGTTATCCAAAGCCTCTTCACTATTACTATCAAGATTCGTCTCCCTGTCTGTACTTGAAGAAAACTTCACACTTACACAGCCATTATTGATTTAACATGACTGTAGTCATTTCGAATGTATGTGTTCTATAATAGAAGGATTTTCAATAAGACGTGTTACCTATCAAGTCTAATGAAACCCACCAAATTGTGGTGAATGGATATATTTGTTGGCGAACTCTATTACGTCACTCTTGGGTCCTATTTCGATTCAGATGCCTCGTCTTTAAGCGTCTCATAATGTGTAATTTAGCACCAGTGCCTACTCAGGTAAACGGCATTTAACTGTCTTACTACATTCCGCTCCTATATTCATTAACCTGGGGACACTCAGCGTAGGTTGCAGCTCGTGTGAGGACTACAAATGTTAATTAACATAAACACCTCCATAAAGAAGAAATTTGTGTTGATTAATTGCTTTCATTGCGCAATAACAAATTCCAATATTAATTGAACGATTAATTAAAAATGATGCAAGTATTGCCATTTGCGCACTAACACAAATTTGAGCTTTGTTTTTGAACTGCCATTAAATAGTTTCAATTTAGTTCACAGATACTAAAACCACATTATCTCTAACAAGCCAAAAATACATGAAAGTTCAAAACTGAAAACGCTTTAAATTTGTAATAAATATTTCTTCTATCTCATTGCAATAAAGAAAAACAAACTTCGTCCCCGTAAAACGAAACTTTTTTAGGTAGGCAGTTCAACGTTGATCACATTACCGCAGTAGATTGATGTTGTAAATTAATGCCAGCTCGCTACATCACTCAGTTCTAAATATAATTAAAAAAAAAACAAGTGGGGCTCTAAAAACTTGTTCGTCCAAATTTCATTCTAAAATTTATTAAATTTCAAAATTTTAATCATCGTTCTGAGAACAATCTAAACCAAATGGAGATAGATGTTACCAGGAGATAGTGAAAAGTTCCTGGCTTTGGGTAAAAGAAAATACAAGAAGCAGTTAATTACCATTTTATTCAATGTATCCCCCTCTCGGATTCCGAGAGTTATTGCAACAATCATTCAGTTTTTCTAAACCCTGTAAAAGAATTTGGAAGGTCACGTCTCAAACTAGGCCCTTCGTGAAACCCTTAAAGCCAGAAACTTTTCAGCACCACCTCGTATATATCTCTCTATATATAAACGGCAGTTTGTCTGTCTGTGTGTCTGTGTGTCTGTCAGGTTGTACCCTCACCCTGACCACGGCTTTCAACCGATTCTAATGAAACTTGACACACACATAGCCCAATGTCATAATTCAAAACTAACGCAGCGAAAATTTGAAAAGTTCTCCCAATTCTAAAAAAATCGATAAATTCGACATGGGGTCGAGAATCTAAGCTTTTTATATGCAACACATTTTCTGTCTAGGGGACACAACTCGACAGCTAGGGACAGCTAGGAACATCGTATACAGAGAAGT
>NC_042997.1:140000-170000 GCF_006345805.1 Octopus sinensis | reverse complement strand
GAGCGTGTGTGCGTGTATGTATATGTGTGTGTGTGTCTGTGTGTTTGTGTGTTCAAATTTAACTCGTGATGCAAACCGTCAGTATTGTCCCCTATTTCAGAATTTTACTCCATGTCAGACGTTTACTGATCAGATGTGTTAATCTTCCATGAATTATTAGACACATTCATTCCAGGGATTATATATATATATATTATATATATATATATAATATATATATATATAACGGGAAGCTTTATGAAAATAAACAAAAGACGAAGGCAGGTGGAAAACAAACGAACAATTGTATTAGTATGGCGCTCAGGAAATATAAATAAAACAAGTCTTTAACGTTTCGAGCCTACGCTCTTCAACAGAAAGATACACAGAGAGAGAAAAACACAGAAAGAAGGAGAGAAAAAAATGCGTGCAGTAGCTAACGAATCAACATGGCGATCTGATTTCGGCCAGAGGTCAAAGATCAAACATGAGACGCGAGAGCGAAATAAGGGGAGATAATAGGGTTGATAAATGGGTTGAGGGACCAGCTAAAAGTGCGTGGGAGGGGTCTGGATGTGTGTATGTATAGGGTTGGTGTATGTATTAGTATGTATAAGGGTGTGTGTGTGTGTGTGTGTGTGTATGAGAGAGTATTAGTGCGTAGGATTGGTCTGGACGTGCGTATGTATGGGGTTGGTGTATGTATTAGTATGTATTAGTATGTATTAGTACGTATTGGTATGTATAGGTGTGTGTGTGTGGTGAGAGAGAGTATAAGTGCGTATGCGGGGTCTGGACGTGTGTATGTATAGGGTTGGTGTAGTATTAGTATGTACTAGTATGTATTAGTACGTATTAGTATGTATTGGTTGGTGTGTGTATTAGTATGGCACATCAATGTGATGTGATGTGTAAAGTCATGTGGTGTAGTGAGGAGAAGAGGGGGATGGGGAGAAGAGGGGGAGAGAAGGGGAGGGAAAGAAGAGGGGGAGGAGAAGGCAAAGAGGAGAGATGGGGAGAAGGAAGGGGAGGAGGGGGATGAAGGAGGAAAGAGGGGAGGGGGAGAGAGAGAGGAGAGAGGGAGGGAGTGAGGGGCAGAGGGAAGGGAAGAGGGAGGGAGAAAGAGGGAAGGAGGGAAGGGGAGTAGGGGTGAAAGGATGAAGGACTGAAGAAGTAGGGGTCGGGGGGGAGAAAGGATAGGTGAGGAGGGGGGGAGGGGGGTTAGATGAGGAGGGGGGAGAGTTGAGACCAAATGGCGTATAAGAGCGAAGAGAGAAGATTAATTCCTGTTCACGGCGCAAACGGGAATCCGGATGGCCTCTGTGTAAGGACAAACCGAACACAGATAGGTGTTGCAAGGAGTGACCGGTGGAGCGGAAATGGCGTGAGACCGGTGTGTCGTTCGCAAGGTGGATGTCACGAAGGTGTTCCGCGAACCGGTCAGCCAAGCGGCGTCCCGTTTGTCCGATGTACAAGGAATTGCAGAGAGAGCAAGAGATGCAATAGATAATATTGCTGGAGGTGCAGGTGAAGGAGTGGATGATGGGATAGGGTCGATGGTGGGTGCTAGTGAGGCGGGTGGTGTTGGAGAGGTAAGGGCAAGTGCGGCAACGTGGGCGGGAGAGGGAGAAGGGGACCCGGGTTGGGAGGTAGGGTCAGGGAAGGAGCTACGGACCAAAAGGTCTCGAAGGTTGTGGGCTCGTTTGAAAGAGGGGAGGGGTCGGTTAGGGAAGAGGTGTGAAGTGGACGGGTCGGACTGGAGATGACGGAAAGCTCGAAGAATGGTGCGTTGGAGACGTAGGGTCGTGGGGTGGTAAGTGAGGGGAAAAGGGAGGCGGGAGACTACAGGGCGGGTTCGGGGAGAGAGAGTAGATACACGGTCCACGGACCGTGCTCTGGCAAGGGCGGTGTGGATAGTGGTGAGGGGGTATCCACGTAGGGTGAAGTGGTGAGCCATACGTTGAGACTGAGTCTCAAAGTCATGGTCGTCACTACAGAGCCTACGTAGACGGAGGAATTGGGAATAGGGGATGGAAAGCTTGGTGTGTTCTGGGTGGGAGGAAGAGAAGTTGAGGTATGAGTGTGAGTCTGTGTGTTGTAGTGAATGGAGGTGGTAAGAGTGGAGTGAAGAATGCTAACCGAAATGTCGAGGAAGGAGACAGAGGTGTTGGAGATAGTGGAAGTGAAGTGGAGGGCTGGATGGAAAGATTGGACGAAAGAAGAAGGAAGGAATCTAGATGTTCGCGGGAGAGTGAGGTGGCACCGATAATGTCGTCAATATAACGACCATATAGTTCAGGAGTGGGACCAGTGAAATTAGAGAATATTTGGGCCTCAACATAGCCAACGAACAGGTTCGCATAGTTGGGGCCCATTCGCGTTCCCATGGCCACTCCCGAGACCTGATGGTAGAACTCGCCCGCGAACGAGAAGCAGTTCAGAGTAAGGACAAGTTCGGCCAGACGAATGAGTGTGGAGGTGTCAGGTACAGGGTTAGAGCGGAGGTCAAGAAAGTGTCGAAGGGCCTGCAGTCCTTCGTGGTGAGGGATAACAGTATAGAGGCTTTGGATGTCCATAGTAAAAAGGATTTTGGAGGAGCCGGGAGGAAAGGAGAAAGAGTTGAAAAGCCGGAGAGCATGGTTGGTATCGTGGATGTGGGAGGGAAGAGATGCCACTAGGGGGGCAAGGACACGGTCGAGGTATTTAGAGATGAGCTCCGTGGGGCAGTTACAGGCGGAGACGATGGGGCGGCCAGGGTTGTTGGGTTTGTGGATTTTGGGGGGAGGAAGTAAACGGTGGGGGTACGTGGGGTTCGCACAATTAGTTGGATGCGGTGCGGGGGAGACGGGAGGACGAGATGAGGTCTTGGACAGTAGAGGATACCGTCTGTTGGTAGCTACGTGTGGGGTTAGAGGGCAGAGGGGAATAGAAGGAGGTGTCATTGAGTTGGCGGAAAGCCTCGGCCCTATAGAGGTCCGCGCGCCACACCACTACAGCTCCACCCTTGTCAGCCGGTTTGATGATAATGTCAGCGCGCCGTTGGAGGGAACGAAGAGCCAAGAGCTCAGCCGGGGAGATGTTGAGGCGGCGTTGGCGCCTGGAGAAGTTGAACCGCTCCAATGCACGCTGACAAGCGCCCGCGAAAAGATCCACTGCTAGGATCTGGCCAGGGGCAGGCGTCCACGGGGATGGTCGGCGGCCCAGGCCAGTGAAGCAGTCGTCCTCTTCGTTGGGTGTGGGTGGCGAGTCGTGGTAATGCGCACCCAACCGGACACGGCGCACAAAGCTGTGGACATCAACTCGCGTCTGGAATTCCTTACAGGATGGAGTGAGGGGGATGAAACGCAGACCCCTACCAAGGACGGAGCGTTCAGCCGCAGAGAGGGGAAGATCGGGGGGAATGGTAACAACAGACGGAAGTGGAGAAGGGGTGGGTGGAATAGAAGTAGGAGGGGTGGTAGGTCTCGTGGAGGTCTGAGGGGGAGGGATTGGGGAGGTGTGCGGGGGGGGCGGGGCAGTAGGGTTAGGTGTAGGTGGATGGAGCCTAACGGGACGGGAGAAGGGGTTGTAGGGAGGGGCAGTGGGGTTAGGTGTGGGTGGATGGAGCCTATCGGGAGGGGAGAAGGGTGGTGGAGGAGTTGGGGTAGCGGCGTCGGGTAGGGTGGAATGGAAGAGTGATTGGAGTTTACGAAGTTTGGTATCAGAAAGAAATTGATGGAAGAGTTGATTCAAATGGATAATGAAGCGTAGCGTGTTTGGAGCATAGAGAGGCGGCAGAGAGGAGAAGAAGGTGGAGAAAGCAGGAGGAAGAAGGCGGTTGATGGCATGTAGTTTGGAGAGGTTGGAGCGAATGGTGGCCCGCATAAGGCGGTAAGATGTGGTGCGGAGTATGGGTAAGATGGAAGAATCATATATATATATATGAGTTTCTAGGGTAAATTAATTTGATAATCGGGTATTCCGGAAGATACAGCTTTGGCCATACATACAAAGGAGTATATATCTGAAAAGAGGCAGAAGAGGTAGTTGCTGGAACAAGATACTCTTTTCTTCTTTACAGTTGTATAATAGCCTTTTGACATATTTATTTAACTGTAATATTCACTCTTCACGACTATGAAAATTTTTTTCTATAAAATTCATATGTTCGCGTACTTATGTTTCTGCTTATTTGAGGGATGGGGGCGACGGTATACTATGCTACTGCCAAATTCCAAGTAAATTGTCAGTCTAAAATGATAAGCACTTATTCAAAATTTGCCACCGAATTCAAGGCCTTAAAATTTCTGGAACGCTACAGCACCTGCAGACTCAAACATCTTAGATTGAATACAAAGAAAACCATTCGACTAATTCGCAAAAGTTGAATAATAAGAAGGTTTCAATAATTAGATTATTTGATCTCTCTTCTAACTGTCTCTGCTTTTGCAGCTACTATGATGTCGCTTTATACATTTGTAGATATCAACATTCACAGTATTTTTTCTCCGAGCACTAAGCGGAACTTTTGATGCTTTGAGCAAAAATATTTCAAATTCAAAGATACAGCCTGGCGTTCAGACTTACATGCTGCTTACCAGGCACACGTTTTCAATTAAAAAGTGCTTTTGTGCTGAGTATTTCATGAAAATTTATAATAAACTGCAAACATCAGTCTACATTCTTATCAACATTCGTTTTGTTGATAATGAAAGAACTCTTTTTAATCGTTTTAGGTGTGAAACACGATATCTAAGATAAAACCAGTTTCCAGTCTTGATTAGCCCGTATTTTACACACTCATATACGTGCGCGCACACATTCACAAACACATGTACACACACCTATGTATGTATATATAGACACACACAAATGTATGAATGTATGTATAGACACACACACACACACACACACACACATATATATATATATATATATACATATACATATGTATAGACATGCACACATATTTATGTATGTATAGGCACGCACATGTACGTATGTATATGTAGACAGACAGACAGGCCGGTAAATAAATAGATAGATAGATAGATAGATAGATAGAGATAGATAGATAGATAGATAGATAGATAGATAGATAGATAGATAGATAGATAGATAGATAGATAGATTAAGGATTACATGTGATTTCTTTTAGAACGAAACTGGGGTATGTTTGGGTGTTATGTGTAGCAGCACAAGCAACGCTATAAAGGCTGTGGTATAATGTTTTTGTGCATAGCATTTCATACCCCCTCAGACTTTCTTTAAACACTGTATCTTAGATTACATTATGCGATGAGTTTTAAGACGGTTACGTATAACTTGAGAAATATTTAGCTTCTATTTTTATTCAGTCGTTTGATCACAAGAGGGATATCTTCGTATAATTAACAGAATATCCATCAACTATTCAAGGTGCTTGTATTGTATTGATTCATTCCTGATAAAAGTTAATACTGTACCCAGTAGGATTAATAACAACATAAGGCACAAAGCAAAATACTTTTATGTTATCAAATCCAGAGCTGTTGCATTGCTGTTGCAACTCATATAAATTGGTATCTTTAGACTAGGTAGAGGGCAACATTTCATGGGAAATATAGTAGATTGAATGAATCCCAGAATACCACTAGAATTTCTTCTATCGATTCTAGAACGATGGGAGGCAAATTCACGTCTGCAACATTTGAACTCATGGCATAAAGTATGTGTGATATATTTATCTAGACCACCTACTGTTTCCTCCTCTCATTCATTGTAACAAGTGTTATATATTAACAAGTGCATTGATTGAAATTGGTTTCAGCTATATATAAAAGCTATCGTTCTGTTAATGTTATTAATGCCATTATTCCCCACTATCATTATATACTGGAAATTTTATTCTTAAACATGTGTATTCTAGCGGCTCGTTCGTACTAATCTCTAGGTAAGGGTTAAAGAAATCTAATTTCATGGTTAATGATTCTTCCAATTTTAAGGTGGAAGGCAATCGATAAACACAGAGGTAATCTATTCTCACAAGTAATGTGGGCTAGTCGCTCTATAATTATTTCCAACTCATGATTATCTTTGGCATTCATGTTTTTATAAGAATATCAACACCATTGTAGAATTTACCATGAGAGAATTTACCGACCTGGAAAATAGATAGTGAAGCCACTGAAATGAAGCCGCTACAGAAACGGATGTGATCCGGTGTGATATGAGTAACTCTATTTCTACTGTGATTATAAATTACAGATAATCAGTAACTCTATGTTGTTAGGATTCAGAAATTATATAAGTAGTTAAATAATTAACTTACTGTTTGTCATAGAATAGCCTCAGAAAAGAAGCATATTTATTAAATGGTAGTTGACATCAATGTGAAGGCAACGTATACACTTTTACATTAGTAATTAACTGATATCCAAAATTAGTGCCAGAGAAATAATTCTATGTCAAGAATATGGTCTATGTTAGATTCTTCTTTGAGATCGTATAATGTATAGCTTTTTCATTGAGCTTTCCTAATCTATAGGCTTCTATCGAGACACAAGCTCATTGAGAACATTAAATGAGCAATTCTAGCCAATGAGTATTACAAGCTGAGTATTACTAATTATTATCACCACGTAAATTGTTGTGATGTATCACATAGTGTCAGTTTATAATAATTGTGACAGATGCAATGATACTTATCTTAGATATTCTAACGGGTAACTCTCACCTTGACACAGGAGATCTTAGTAATTCAGTAACTAAAAATGTATATCTTTTTATTTTTGTGGTACTATTAAGTGCTAATTGCATTAGCATTATTAATGATCACAGCATGTTGGAAGTAGTGAGAAAGAAACTAATTTGCATAGAGAAAAATAGGATGTCTTTAAATAATACAGATGCTAATCAAAAATAAAAACAAACAACCTGGATATTTGTGGGAAATCAATGAATGCTATAACGTTCCATTTTACAATTCTTAACATTGCCGGGTCTTATGATTAGAAACAAGACAGGAAACCAACAAAGAATACTAGTCCAGAATTATAAAATAACCCTTAATAACAATTAAATTTGTTATCGTTCAGGTCACTGCTTGGAATCGAACTCGGAATCTTGGGGCTAGTAGCCCGCGCTCATGTCCGTGACGTGAATAATAATAATAATAATAATAATAATAATAATAATAATAATAATAATAATAATAATATAATAATAATAATAATAATAATATAATAATAATAATAATAATAGAATTTGTATTCCTAAATGTAAACATTTGTCATCACATTTTTATGAAGTTATAATCACCATACATCGGCGTTTATCTATCCACTGTTAAATGAAAGGAGTTATAAAAGAGTTTAGTATTTTCATGTACATTGAGTAGCTATTTAACCATTATTTTAAATGAAAACACATTCGTCCACCATCAACTGCTAATTCTTCGGGAATTCATAAACACTGCGATTAAAGAATTGCATTCCTAACGTAAAACAGTTTAATCCTTAATGTTTCAAAACAATTTTGTTTCTATAAATGACGTTTAACGATATTCGAAGGGTGTTTAGAAGGCAAGAGAAGCGATATTGTCAAATTCTCGCCCCACTTTACTATCTCTCTCTCTCTCTCCCCTCTCTCTCTCTCTATGTATATATGTATGTATGTATGTATGTATATATATGGGGGGCGCGTGTGTATATATATACATATATACACACACGTACACACACATATGTATATGTCAATATTTAGGTCTAGAAAAGCACCCAAAACAGTATTTGGGCTTTATTTCTTTTCCCTTTGGCCTGCAGGCTCATGAGGCCACAACATTTCGCGATTTCAGTGAAGTATAAGTTGCAGAGAACAGGAGACTACACACTAGAGTTAATACTACAAGGTTAATACTTAAGCTACTGATGGTATTGATTTCAGTTTAGTAGACTAAAAGAAGGTAGAAGTGAAATGCCTTGCTCAAAGATTTAACATTTTACCATGCCTGGAAATTGAAACCACGATTTCACACACAAAAGGTCAAAAGCCTAGCCATTTTTAAAATCGAATTTTGCTTGAAATCACACCCTATTTTCTACTGTGAACATTAATTCCTTAATTTATTACTCCCAAAGTTTACGAAATAGCGAGTGATTACGTAAGAGAATAATATAAACGTTGTATCAGATATATATATATATATATATATATATATATATACACGCGCGCATACACATATGTATATGTCAATATACACTATATATATATATATATATATATATATATATATATATATATATATACATAGTGAAGGCGGATGGCTCAGTGATTAGAGCGTCGAGCTTACGATCGTGAGGTTGTGAATCGTTTCCCGGACCGGGGTGCATGTAGTGTTCTTGAGTGAGACACTTTATTTCACATTCCTCCAGTTCACTCAGCTGTAGAAATGAGTTGCCACATCACTGGTGCCAAGCTGTATTGGCCTTTCGCTTGGACAACATCGGTGGGGGGAGAGCGGAGGCTGGTATGCATGAGCGCAAACTAGGTTGTGCGTTCGCCGGTAGGCGACTTTCCGTCCAGAGTGTACAGAGTCGAGCTCTTGTGAAAATATATATATATATGTGAATGACTTTTGTCAACGTTATCCTTTTTATTTTTCCTTTTGACAATTGATAGCCGTTACTTTTTAGCTTACCTTAGAAGCAAATTGCGCGTAATTTTGTTTACAGCTATTAATTCAGTATCAATTGTAACATGGAGTGCAAAATCGAACATTTTCGCCATATTTTGCTTTTTTATTTGCCTAAAGGCAAGAAAGCTGCTAAGGCTCACAAAAAGACGTGGGAAGTTTAAAGTATTGATTGCTTAACAGAACGCACGTGTCAGAAATGGTTTTAAAATTCCATCCTGGATACCTACTGGAGTTGATGATGACCGAATCAAAGTTATAATTGAATCTGATTGTCATATAACTGTGCGAGAGACTGCAGAGAGTTTACATGTATCATACATAACAATTGAAAATTACTGAAAACGTCTTGGACTCGTTAAGAAGCTCGATATTTGGAATTCTCATTAATTGAAAGAGATTCACTTAACACGACGAATGAATATTTGCGATATGCATCTCAAACGCAATGAAATTGCTCTTTTTTTAAGCGAATCGTCACTGGTGAGGAAAAATGGATTGTCCTCAATAACATCAATCGGAAACGATCATGGTCCAAGCGTAAGGAACCAACACAAATCCCATCGAAGACTGAGTTGCATCAAAAAAACCGTCATGTCGTCAATTTGGTGGGATTACAAAAGTGTTGTGTAGTTTGAGCTGCTTCCAAGAACCCAAAAGATCAAATCAGATGCTTACTATCAAGCACTAATGAAACTAGAAAATGCAATGAAAGGAAAATGGCCAGAATTGGCAAATCGTAAAGGAACTGTGTTCCACCATGACAACGCTAAACCACACATATCTTTGCTAACTCATGAAAAATGATTGGAGCTTGGTTGGGAAGTGATGTCACATCCACCATACAGCCCTGGCCTTGCACCATCAGATCAGCGCTGATGTTGCACCATCAGATTACCATTTATTTCGAAGTTTTCAAAATTCTTTGAATGGTAAAATTTTCAATAATTATGATTACCTGAAATCGCACTTGATTCAGTTTTTGGCTGATAAGCACCAGAAGTCCTATGAGCGCTGAATCATGAAGTTTCTATGAAGATGCCAAAAAGTCATCGAACAAAATGGGAAATATATAATTGATTAAAGTTCATTTATTGTGTGAAAAAAATAGACTTTTATTTTCACACTAAAAAAATGAAATTACTTTCTTACCAACCCAATGTTTGTGTATTAAGGCTAACATTGGTTTCATGTTAAGAAAAAAATCTTAATATCTTAACATTTTTTCCAGCAGATCACATGACGGAATGGTGTTTGTCTCCTATTTGGTAGTTTACATCCGAAATACAGTGGAACGCCATTCTTCCATGCGATCGGCTGGAAAAATTGTTAGGATATTAAGTATTTTTCTTAATACGAGACCAATGGTATCCTTAATAGATAACTAAAGGAATTATATCCACCAATGCTGTTTTGAGCACTTACTCTCGTCGTTCGACATAATCTTATATAAATACATCGGTGCCCCAGCATGGCCACAGCTCGTGAGCTGAAACTAGATAAAATAAAATAAAAAATATATATATGCATATACATATACATATATATATATATATATATATATATTATATTAAATTAGAGATAAAACCACTATTAGGCAAATCAAACGGTGAAAAACATAAGCCAATACATAAAATTAATTTAAAAATATAAAAGTTAAAAATTAAAAAATTATTAAATAATTTAAACTTATAAATTTTAAATATATATGTACAAATATATATATACAAATATATATACTCTTTTTACTCTTTTACTTGTTTCAGTCATTTGAATGCGGCCATGCTGGAGCACCGCCTTTAATCGAGCAACTCGACCCCGGGACTTATTCTTTGTAAGACCAGTACTTATTCTATCGGTCTCTTTTGCCGAACCGTTAAGTAACGGGGACATAAATACACAAGCATCGGTTGTCAAGCAATGCTAGGGGGACAAACACACAAACACACACACACACACACACACATATATATATATATAATATATATATATATATATATATATATATACATATATACGACAGGCTTCTTTCAGTTTCCGTCTACCAAATCCACTCACAAGGCTTTGGTCGGCCCGAGCCTATAGTAGAAGACACCTGCCCAAGGTGCCACGCAGTGGGACGGAACCCGGAACCATGTGGTTGGTAAACAAGCTACTTACCATACAGCCACTCCTACGCCTATATATATATATATATATATATATATATATTATATATATATATATATATATATATATATATATATATATGTATATATATTATATATATATATATATGTGTGTGTATATATATATATATTATATATATATATATATGTATGTATATTTTTATATTTATATATTATTTTACTTATTAATTAATTAATTAATTTATTTATTTTTTTATATATAATATCAAAAGTATTAAAAGTTTAATGTATGTATATATATATGATTTATATGCACGTATGTGTCTTTCATTGGGAGAGCTCAACCCGGTCGGTCACTAACAAAGTAACAAAACTTGTGAGTTAAGAGAATTCACGGTGTTTGCAAATATGAGGTTAAGTTGGTGTTTTGGTTTAATTGTTAATACATACACCCAAGTGGATGTTTCTATTCACATAAAAATCTCAGATGGAGAATTTTTGGAATGTCTTACAAATCTTCACTGTGCCACTAATATATGCATTTGGGATATTTTCCACGTCAGTTTCTTTTGCTCTTTCTCTGTGAAACCGAAAAATTCTAGGTTTTTGTGCAAATTTGTTGTATGTATGCATGTATTTATGTATATATGTTGTATGGATGGATGGATGGATGGATGGATGGATGTAACCGGTACAAATATTGGAAGACTCTCTGAATCTCTTACGATTGATAATCTGCATCCTTGCGATTCATTGAAGAAAGCTCCAAAAGAACTGGACAAAACTAAATAATGAGGTAAATCGGATCAACTGAAATCTTTGAAGGCAATGCTTCGGTGTGTGTGTGTGTATGTCTGTGTGTGTGTGTATGAGTGGATGCGCGCGCGTACATGCATGTATATGTGAGTGTGCGGGGGTGCGACCAACTGAATCAGAGCAATAAAGTCGTATTGTGTGTTAACAGTGTTTCATATATCTGTAAACAATTTTGCCATTTCCATTCTTTATATCCGTCGCTGTGACGTCGTTTACTTAAATGTATGTAAATAATAATATTCTAGTACAACAAGACAATTTATTAATTTCCGACTTTGAAATGTGATGCAATACAGTTACTGAAATAATGAATTTCTCTTTCCTTTAAACAATCCGTGTAACAGCTAAAACATTGGAAATTACTTCTATCATACTTGCTTACAAGATGACCAATATAACAATCTTGCAAAATTTTATTTCTCTGTAAGTTACATTAATATATGAGCGGCTTTTGAACGGATTGTGTTCGACCACAAAGAGAATAATGTATTTTATTAATATTCGTTCGGGTATTGGAACGATGGCGTGGACGAAACGCCTAAACATGTTACTGAATTTAGTTCCAATACGTTTTGAGTTCAAACAATTTAACCTTTTACCATTCATTCATTTATTGAAAACATACTTGCTCTGTACTGACTTCTATTTTAAATCGACTGTAGCCTCCATAATGCGTGTCTTTGTGTCGGTCTTCGAAAATATCCATAGAAATGAGTAGGCAACATTGACTGGTCAAAAAAAGCAACGCGTAGAAAATAATTTTAATTTATTGTAGGCAATGAAGAAACAGTGGAATTTAAGCTTGAACATTTTAATATAAACACGTGTTCCTTTACATATTTAGTTCCTAGTTTTCTGGTTATAATATGAAAATGAACTCATAGAAACAAGTTCCCTTTCAAACATCATGATTGATTGTACTTTGGAATAAATCAACAATCTTTTCCGCTTACTAGAATTGATTTTCATTTCCGTTTCCTCATGCATTTAATCACTGTCAGTCTATCTGTATGTCTTTTTCTCTATATATACCTCTAACGCTATGTGTGAATATATATATATATATATATATATATATTATATATATATATATATATATGATGTATGATGATGATATAAATGTACCGAAGCATAATATTATCTATGATTTTTCTGTACAAATCATAGTTTTTCCATTTATTTTCACATATAAATTTACGCTATTGAAAGGGGAGGTCACCGTGACATTCACAGACACCCCGATATAGCTGAGAATATTACTTTGGTGTGAAAGGAATTCCAAGGAGATGCCCTAAGAAGGAGAAGGAAAAAAGTTGTGGGTAAAGAGGAATGGATCTTGGTGTCATGCACAAAGGAGTGAACGTTGTTAGAAGTTGCAATAACTAGCTCGTTAATATACAGAAGGAAGATTCTAGCGGCAAGACGGAAAGTTGGTGTTATTTGATTTAATATTGTATGAATAAAAGTAATAACCACCCGTATGCTATGAAACCATACAATATGACAGGAAGAATACAATCGAAGGAATGAAAGGAGAAATCAAATAGTTGAGTAGTTTATCTCAGTGATTTTCATGGTACACTCTCAAATCCTTTTTTTAATGCTATGTAAAACAACATTGATTCTTTACAAAATACATAGTAAAGAAGATCTCTTAGAAAACTATGTTAATTGTCAGTGAGGAGGTAAAAAGGCACAAGTTGTTGGGCAAGATTGAATTTTTTCGTGAAGATTTGAGATACAGGAAATGAGGTAGATTGGCGAACGTGGTTAGTGGTAGGCCAGGGAAGTTTGAAATGGAGTGCAGCACATCAATCATGGGGAATGTTTGATAAAAAAAAGTGTGAATGTTGTATTTGATTAAAATCTATCCTGATATACTTAAGAAGAGCGCATGTTTCGAAAGATAGAAGTAGCCACCTATACTGAAGAGTTTTCCGAGATAACTGTGGCAACATTTAAGTGCGACGTTTGAGGATAACATTGGTAGAAGATAGATTTGACAGCACATTGGCAGATCTGCCGTTCGTGTTTGTTTTCAGCAAGCGGATGCCCTTTCATATTTAGAGTATATCATCACGTGTTAATGGCAACCGTGGGGTTAAGAAGGAACATTTTGGAGACTTGTCGAGTTTATTTTCTTTGGGCATGAACTCAAAAGGTAAAAGATATGTGAAGTGTTCCTCTGCAGCCAAGCTATTTATTTGTTGTTCTTGGCTGGAAAGACTGTCAAGGAGCTATCTGCAAAGTTAGTGAAAATGTTCTGAGTAAGAGACCAGAAATAACTATTGTAATTTGGGAAACGGTTAACGTTTGTCTCAACGAAATGCAAACCACTTCATTTTGAATGATGACTTTTAACGAAATATTAAGTTAGTAAACGTGTGTACTAACCCGTGTTCTTTGCTGGTAATGCTGCAGCAAGAGTTACTTGTGAAACACTAAAATACTATCTTAAGATGATGGGATTTGTTTGCCCTATGCATATTTAGCCTAAAGCTGGCAGAGCTCCGATTGGTTAGCTGCTTTGAAGTGCATCACTTTAAATTGGCAGCGGTCGGATGATACAATTTTTCAATGAGACGTTCGTTCCCTTTGTAGTGAGTATTTGCTAATCATAGAATTTTATTAGTGTTTATGCGGATGTTGCTGAGTGTCTTCTTTCTGTTATTTCCTTTCTACAATTGTTAATTACTTGCGTTACATGAGGAATGATGGTAAATATTTTGCTATGCTTTTCAGCTCTTATTACTCTATCTACGGACAGCAACCGGGCGAATCCATTTAGCGATATTAGTTACCCTTAATTTTAAAGTAGTAATAGTAGTAGTAATAGTAGCAGCAGCAGCAGCAGCAGCAGCAAGTAGTAGTAGTAGTAGTAGTAGTAGTAGTAGTAGTAGTAGCAGCAGCAGCAGCAGTAGTGGTGGTAGTAGGAGGAGGAGGGTTAGCAGTAGCAGTAGTAGTAGTAGTAGTAGCAGCAGCAGCAGTAGTAGTAGTAGTAGTAGTAGTAGATGTAGCAGCAGCAGCAGTAGTAGTAGTAGTAGTAGTGGTAGTAGTAGTGGTAGTAGCAGAAGCAGCAGCAGCGGTAGGAGGAGGAGTGTTAGCAGTAGTAGTAGTAGGAGTTGCTGCAGCAACAGTAACAGCTGCTTCAGCAGCAGTTGTAGCAGTAGTAGTAGTAGTAGTAGTAGTAGTAGTAGCAGCAGCAGCAGCAGCAGCAGGAGTTAAATTTTTGGAGCCAATTTCTTCATCATATTAAGAGAAAACCTTTATAAGTATATCGAGATAGATTTTAGGGTTAGGGTTAGGGTTAGGGTTATATACATGCTCTGTCTTTTTCAAGAAACTTTCTCTAAGATTGCTTTACCGCTCACCATTTCAAATTGGAAGGCAGGTTGACAACGATGTGTGTTTGGGTGGATGTGCGTGTTTATGTGCGGAATAATGCAAATAAGGCTCCGTTTTCTAACATAAACATACGGAAAGAGAAAGATATATCCATTACCTCAGCACACATCAAAAAATCAAACAGCTGATTACACCTAGTATTATAACCCGATTTCATTCGGGTCTACTCGGGTCACATTTTAAAGATGAGGTATTTAAAAAGAATCGAAAATTTTATTAAAAATTAAAAAAGAAAATGATGACAAAAAGCACTCGTTTTGTCACAGTGAAACTATCGTTTCCTAGTAGCCTGAAGTTCACGACAAAATATATGTTTATTAAGCACAACAGCCTGCAGTGCATGTCGCTGGGCATTAAAAGCCAATGGCACAAACCTAGAGGGACTCTTGGCCCCCTTGAATCAATAAAAAATCCCTATTTTTGCCGTAGCAACCACATCTTCATAGCTTGCGAATTTTAACCATCGCGGGTCTCACCCTCACCACGCATTCAGTATACCTGCCAATTTCCAGCCCGATCCTAGCCTCGGTTAGGCCGCCATTAACCGTCAAAGCAAAATGTGCATATAATTTTCGTTCAAGGACTGTTTTATAGATATAGATTAAATATTAATTAACAACGGATATCCTGCCGTACTAGTGGACCGAGTTATGGAAAACAAAGATACAAATGTAATACAAGTATCAAAGACTACACCAAATAGAAATACACAAACCACACATAAAATCTATTACGTGAACCAAATGCACAAAACTATCAAACGGATGAACATATAATAACCCTCGTAAAACGTAACAAAGAGCATCTTATACGACAATAATATACTGCAGAATATTAGAGTATACTACAAAAGCACCGAAACAAGAACCTCTTTATTAAAAACACACCACAAACATGTAAACCCATGAACAGGGTACGTATGATGAATGTAACCTACAAATATTACTGTAAAACTAACAGTTGCAAACTTTAGCAGCTACATTAAACAGACAAGTACAACACATTCACAGAGGTACACTACGCACTTACAACAAGGAGTACTGCAAAATATTACACCACAGAACATGAAATGGAATTAGATAGGAAAATGCCTACTTTATAAATCATTGAAATATAGAAAATTAATTATGGAAACTTTACTCATATTGACATGTGCCTACCGACATCAGTTTAAAATTTGACCACCACAAAAAATACATATTTATACAGCATTAGAGCTTTTTAGCTCTCATCTTTAGCAATGTAGGTGTTATCAACACCCTAGTCATATTAAGTGACAATCATAGTATTATATACACCCAATATATACATATATTTACACATACATAGATGTATATATACACATACATATACTCATATATACATACACATATATACACATATGTGTGTGTGGGGAGGGCGTGTGTGTATAGTTGAAACTTACTGAAAAAACAAAAGATGGAGACAGGTATATAAACAAGAAGCAGGTGTATTAGTTTAACGCTCGGGAGGTGAGATAGTGTTTTATGTTTCGAGCCTACGCTCTTCAACAGAAAGGAACACCTGGAAATAAACAGAGAATTAAAAAAATCTTGTGGAGTTAGCGGTCAATTATGGCGATTATATACATATACATACATATATATATATATATATATATATATATATATAATTCATTTGGGAACTGGTTCTCGAAATACATATACAGCCATAAATAAAGCATGTAAATTTAGAGTTGAAAACCCCTACTGGGAAAATAAAGTCAAAGACTGGCCGTTGGACACATCCCATGCAGACATGGCAGCTGAATTTTCTATTCAAAAGGGTTTTTTCAACCCAGTATTTGCTTTCTATTATTCCTAGCTTTATAGATTCTTCGAGAACCAATTCTAGAAAAAAAAAAGAGTTATTTCACGTTCTCTTGAAAATTCCTTACAATGCGAAAAAGGAAAGTCAAGTAACCTTTATATATTTCAAACACAAAGGCCAGGCAGAATTAATAGCAATGATTAAGTACCACGTATATTTTATCTTCCTTTTTTTTGTTACTTTTGTTTGATTAGCACTCCTTCCTTTATTTTTAGAACTTCAGATTGCTTTGGAAGGTAATGAGCTCTGAACCGCCTTCCTACTAAGCCATAAAAACATGTGTGTATTTGTTGTATATCTTGTGTGATCGTTTGTTTGTTTGCTGGTCTAAATGTTTAACGTCATATGTGCTAGAGAGCATTGTAAATTTTGTGGTAGCATAAAAGTGAGAATTGCTTGTATTTGTTGTGAAAATGAAGAAGTACAGTTATTTGCGTATTCAATATCGAATACTTAAAAGTTAGGTTATTGTGAACTTGCACACAATTGTGGTTTTGGTAAAATAGTTTCATGTTGTTTATATGTGGCACTTTTACTGTCATTATCGATTCTATCACATATTGTGGTGCAGTTTCCTTTCAGATCATTATATATCTTTGTGTATTTTTTTCCAACTTTCTTCCTTCTCTCTATCGCTTTTTCAGTTTCTGTATTTGTGTGTATGCGTGTTATGTAAACAGAAGTATCCCTATTCGTAAACCACTACAATTACTTGTCTTCTAACATTTTGATAATATTCTTTTGATTTGGAGCAAACACATTTCTAAGTAGCAGGTAGAGACGATGAAATGACACCAGTGTATTGCCTGTTTTATTTTATCAATCACACAAGTAGAAATCGAAACGTATTTATGGTGAGGATTTTCACTTCGCATCCAATGAGACGGCAGAAAATTTAGCTGAGATATCTATATTACACTGCCATACCAATTATTTTAGCACTCGTAGCATTTGTTTCATTAATCCCAGATACAATCATTTCCACAGCATATACAACTGAAAATGATTTAATATATCTATATTACCAGGGGCGGCTACATATTTCATTGGCAGACCAAGATGCTCTCATGGAATATGACCAAATAAGGACCTGGCGTTTCATACACGTCCATCATCAGTGTTACTGTGCTTGGATCCCATTGGTGAAGAAGCTTTCATCTTTTCGGTCAAAAACGTCATCAACAACTGACATGACGTCACATCACTGCGATACTGTTTCCCAGTGAAGTATTTTTTCATTTTGAGGAACAGATTGTAATCAGATAGAGCCAAATCAGAATAATTGGGCGGCTGATCAACAAGTTTAAAACCATAGTCACACACAGCAGTCATTGAAAACAAGGACTTGTGTACTGGAGCATTGTCCTGATGAAAGAAGACCCTATCGTCAGTATTCCTTGGCGTTTGGTCTTTTTAGCCTTTCGTAACCTCAACAGGTTGTTGTCATAGTTCTCATCATTAATGGTAAGGCTTTTTCGAAGAAAGTCAATAAGCACTATGCCTCTTACACCTTAAATGACTGAGGCCATCACCTTCCTTTCAGATGAAATGAATGAAATGATTTTGGCCTTCTTTGGAGCACTTGCTGAAAGTGATGAAGCCAATACTCATCTAAGTTTAGGAAACTTCAAGGAAACCAGATGTATCTATCTCAATCTGGTGCGCTTTTGATCAAGTGTCAGAAGACGGGGCATCCACCAAGCAGAAACTCTCGTCATGCCAGGTTCATCGTGAAAGAATATTCACAACTTTTATGGGTTATTCTAACAGCACTGAATACGATCAATGTTTATCTCGGTGGTGGCAGGACATCCAGACGGGTCGACCAATACCTTGTGAGTGGATTTGGTAGACGGAAACTGAAAGAAGCCTGTCGTATATATGTATATGTATGTATGTGAGTGTCTGTGTTTGTCCCCCTAGCATTGCTTTACAACCGATGCTGGTGTGTTTACGTCCCCGTCACTTAGCGGTTCGGCAAAAGAGACCGATAGAATAAGTACTGGGCTTACAAAGAATAAGTCCCGGGGTCGATTTGCTCGACTAAAGGCGGTGCTCCAGCATGGCCACAGTCAAAATGACTGAAACAAGTAAAAGAGTAAAAGAGTAAGAGTATTGCAATGCCCTTGAACAACGCTAACACCATTTAAAACACACGCAAACATAAACATGTAGATGAATGAGTATGAATGCTTCCTTTTCGGTTGTCTTCCTTTCTTTTTAATTTAGAGTTGATACTGACCGACTACCTGCTTGGTAGCAAGGTTGTGAAGAAAAGTGTTTTTCATCATCCTTTAGATTTTAAGAATGTGTTGCAGATTTTAATTAGCCCAGATATCGTGATCATTTGTAGCGTATGAATTAAGGAGTTACATTTTCTCTACAAGGACTCAAAGTCAACTATAATTTGCCCCAGGGGAATTGATACGTATTCTACTACTGCAATAATAGTAGTTATGATGCTGAAAGTGTATCTTGGGTACTAGATATGCAACTTTTATATCAATGGTCTATCAATGTTCCTTTGTATTTTTCTGATCACATTGGTGTTCAGAGGGAAGCTGATTGCCACAGCAGAGTATATCTTTTCTTGAGATCCCACACAATATCTAGCCAGTTGTCTGAAATTGTTAAATTCCATCAATATATTTTTTATACAATCGGTCACAATACAGTCAGTTTGTATGTATGTATGTATGTCATTATTCAGTTTTACTTCAAGATTTCATCACAATAGAGAAAGAGTCGGTTTCTAACCTAGATTCAATGTTCCTTCATGCTTCATTGGAATTTCAACAACATCAACAGGGTATTTATGTATATATGTGTGTATACGTTCAGTATTTGGAGTCAGTGCATGTGCAGATTTGTATGTTTTGTCTTATGTATGTACGTACGTATGTATGTATGTATGTACGTACGTATGTATGTATGTATGTATGTATGTACCTACGTATGTATGTATGTATGTACGCATGGAAAGCTAGATGGATAGATATATGCATGACTTTGGAATCTATATAAGTTTCATCTGCTTCTATGCAGAATTCAAGCAATTCACTACCAAAGTGGCAAGACATTGTTAAAATCAAGACATTCTTTCAGATCCCTAGTTATCGGATTCGGTTGATGTGTGCATTTGTTTATGTGTATGTTGTATATAAGTATATTGTGTATGAGTTAACCAGACTGCATACATGTGATCACCTAAGAATCTCAAAGCTGAGATCCTGTGAAATTTTTTACAAATTTTTACTGAAGTTCTAATTATTTGTGTCTGGAGAATATGAATCAGTCCGTTCTGTTTATCTTTGGCGAACCATAGTTTTTCTATGTTGCATTACAAATTTGTTATGTAGACCAATGAACTTTTGGTTATAGGTGAAAATGAAAGCCATCGATTCTCCACAGACATTCTTTTATTCAGTTTTACTTTACGAGACATTTACATCTTCTGGACATCTGAATTCTAATCCAGTGCATAACCTTTGTTCCTTGCCTCATGCAATATCTGACTATTTGTGCTTACACCGTGTGACTGTTGGTATTGGAATGCTCCATCAATAATCTTGATTTTTAAAGGTCTGGATATATTCAAGTGTCGGAGTGCTTTGCTATTGCGGTCTCGAAAATTTATCTTGTGTATAACATTGTCGATGATTTTAGCGACAACGTCATGTTCCGTGTAAAAATAGCATGTTGCAAACATTCTTGGACAAATGCTGATGATATATGTGATAACAACCGCACTGGCGTTCTTCTAATCAGAAGTTTTATCACTCGCATTTTATATCTATATGGCTATTCATTGTTTTCAGTGTATCATTATGAGTGCACGTATCGTTCGTGTTTCAATAACGGTCGTTATCTTTCGTTATTTTTATCTCAATAATTATATCTAAATATGGAGATATTATATCACTAAGATTTTCATTTTGCCTATTCTGCGCATTGAATTTTAAGACATAGTTGTGTTCTAAGTCATACACTAATCACTCGACATCTTCCAACATGCACAAAATGAATGGTAGCAACATACATGACAAAAATTTAATGTTTCTAGATTCTTCCATCGTGGCCAAGTTGGTCACAGCAAGCATAAGTCCATGTTAAAAACTCATAATTAACTCTCATGTTTTCGAATAGCATGCTTTTGTGCAATGGAAATGTCTTTCGTTTCCATAGGATAACATTACTCTGCTCACTGGTAGACTCGTGGGTTTATTCACGCTGTCTTATTATTGTTTCTACCACAGGGACAGTATGGAAACAACTTTCTATGTCTAACATTGCCTTGTTCCTTATTTCTACCAGAATGAAGCTTTTGGATGATTTTCTATACTACTCTGTGTAATTTACTGTAAATCATACACACTCGCAGACACTAACACACATTCACACACATGTATTCACGCACACACTCACACACACACAAACACACACTCACACACATATATATTCATGCAAGTCTGCATTTATAATACCAAGAACTGGCACATACAATTTAATAAATGTGTGTTAGTTACAGATATATAGATACATTCTTTTAACGGTAAAAAGTGAATGCACGCGCGTCGAAAAATGCATAAATATTATATATTTTATATGTGACAGTACAATAGCTTCAAATTTTGATGTGCTTAACTAAAACGTGAAGACATGTAAAATTCATTTTGACACGGAGATCTGTGTTTCTTATATCTTGTCCATCCTGCAGTCCCAGAGAAAGAATAATATGTAATGAAAACAGAAAATTCCATTTCATATAGTGTCTTGTTTTTGTACCTGTACAACTGCACAGAATGCAGTTATCAAACACCAGTGAACAGTGAACAAATGGTGTAATAGTATAAATGATATATAGATGTATATGCACACACGCACACACACACACACACATATATATATATATATATATATATATATATAGGTACAGGACGTCACTGTGTAAATACCATGACGCAAGAAGCCAAACGAGCAAAGAACGAGAGAAAAAATGGAAAACAGGACAAGCAACACAGAGAACGACCCTTCATGAGTTTTCAGCTATCCATCCACTCCTCATTTCGAGCATTCAATGACAGTATGAGTCTTGGAAGTCAGTTGGTTCCACAAATTCTGAAGCAAAACTTTGGATCTATAGAAGGTAAAAGTTGGGATCAAAAACAGAACAGTGGAGATATAGAAGGAAACCGAACGAAAACAAAAATAGAGGGTCGCTAAACGAGAACGAGAGAAAAATAGTAAACGCTGGGAGAAAGACTTTCCCTGAAAAGAGAACAGACAGATGAGACAGAAAGAAAAACTTCCAATCGCCAGAACGTCGTGCAGGAAAAGAAAGATGGTTACGTGAGGAAGCGAAAGATGGACGATGGTCACGTGTGAGCAACGAGAGAGAGGGAAAGGAGTCAGAGGTGGAGAGAGAGAGGTAGAAATGGTGAAGGGGAGAAAAAGGAAACCAGAGGAAGATGGGGAAGAAAAGAGTATAGAGCAGAGTCGCTCAAAAGGGTTAAGACAAACTTACTTGGAAATGGTGTAATAGTATATGTAGTTTTAAGTTTTGTTTCATATCTATGGTGTCATATGTGTATATTGCTATATATATATGTACATTGGCATACATATTCTAGACCTAATGAACAACAATTATATGACTTCTTGAGGAACCTTCCTTCTCTGACATTTTATAATCTCCATCCGAATATTGCACTATATTATGGCACCAGACAATTTCATCCAATCATTTATGCCAACTAACATAATCGTCTAGAATTTCTTTTCAAATAAAGATTTTTCATTAGACATTGGTATCTATAACAGAATATTCTTGGAATATCTGCATAAACACTAAGAAGTAATTCTTTTCTGAGAACCAAAAAAGGAAAATAACACTATAATAGTTCTAATTACTAATCACTTAACTCTTTCAGCTTCAGCAGCTATAAAATACAAAATTTGAAAATTTATCCTAGAAAGAGGACAGATATTGATAAAAACAAGAACTTGGTAATTAAATACAGTAGACAATATATAACAACACCACTATTTCAACTCATCTATAACAGGAATAGGGAAAAATCATTAATTATATTTTATCAAAACTTACAAGACATTCGTTTTTCTCATAATATAAATTAAATGATAAATTGTTCTTTCTCTATTATATGCCACAAAAACGATATACTTTTTAAATTGAATATAAATCTTAAAGTACATATGTTTCATATTTTAAACAAAACCAAAGAAAAACATTATATTAAATATATTTTCCTAATTTCAGTCTCAAAATTTATTCTAAACAGTAAATAATGTATATCGCTGAAATCACTTTTCTGGCAGACACTATATATAATCATCAACGCAAAAATACTTGGTTATCTTATTGATACTTTTCTTTCTTTTTTTAATTCATTTATTTATTTATTTATTTATTTATTTAGGTTTGTTTCTGAATTAAGGAAAATCTATTTCCTGAAGAAATAAGTATTTCAACTACCTTGTTTATTTAACTTAATTCGTTTGTTGAAAAATGCTATTAGGTGTGTCATCAATATTGTTAGCATTTAACAGCATGCATCAACATATTAAAAATACGTGCACAGTCACACACAAATACACACACACACAAAAGAGATATGGGGAAAGGTATGTATACACACACACACACACACACACACACAAGCACTCACACACAACCATACAAAAACATACTCATACAAATACCCCATACACATTCTCCCTACACACCCACATTCAGGCATGTGTGAGTATTTGTGTCTGTAGTTCAATTTTATCGTAGTAGTAATGGTGCCTGCCATAACAAAATAGCAACATTTTTTAGTTATATTTGCATCTGTTTGTTCTAGAATTCTTTTTATTCGTAAATTTTGCAACTACAAGATTCATTTCAGTTGCGACTTCCACATCTGATAGGCCTAGATACGCAGTAACTTGAACAATCTGTGTAACTGCCTTAATGTTTTTATATCTTATCTTTGTGTTTCATGATAATAGAATTCAATGTAAACAAATAAACCACATCACATTATAATTAAAATAAATAGATAAGTTTAAAGCTACAATATGATGAATGATCTCGGTATTAGTTTTGTGTTTCTTGCTTCTCTCGGTGATCTGTCGTACAAAATTAGTAACGTCAGTCTACTAGCAAATAATATCCCGTATCTCTATTGGAAATTTTCATCGCCTAGTTGGTGATCAATTTTAACTATGTTGCCGTATTATTTAATTATTTAGACTAAGGAGGATAAATGTTTCTTTGTACAAACACAAAATACTTTTGAGTTTAGTAACAAGGAACAGGGTTTAAACTGAGAATAACTGATTTATAGTTACCAGTTTTTAAATTTGATTTTTCCTTTAATTTCATTATATTATTTTAGCAAGCATTTTATAAAGAGAAATCTTCGGAAACCCGGAATTACGAGGAAGTTCGAAATATCAATTCAAGGCAGATTTTAATACGTTTAGATATTCAATGTCTTCTCTAAAATAGGACCCTTCTGTTTAGCAAACGGAAAGCACTATATAGAGTTTTTAATTCCAAATATTGGTTCACATATAGTGAATTCATACTTCCCAATTTTCAAATAATATATATACGTGTGTGTGTGTGTGTGTGAGGAAGTGTGTGTATATGCACACACACACATACACGCGCATATATATATGTGTGTATGTATATATTCTTTTATTCTTTTACTTGTTTCAGTCATTTGACTGCGGTCATGCTAGAGCACCGCCTTAAAGGGTGTTAGTCGGAGAAATCAACCTCAGGACTTATTTGTTATAAGCGTAGTACTTATTCTACCGGTTTCTTTCTCCGAACCGCTAAGTTAGTTACAGGGACATAAACACACCAGCATCGATTATCTAGCGATGCCGGGGGGAGGGGGCAAACACACATACACATGAATATATACACACAGAAACATACACACACATACATATGATATATATGTATATATATATATATATATACATATACATATATACACACACGCATATATATATATATATATATATATATATATATACGATGAGCTACTACTTCCAGTTTCAGTCTACCAAATCCACTCACGAGGCTTTGCTCGGCCCGAGAATATATTAGAAGGTACTTGTCCAAAGTGCCACGCAATGGGACTGAACCCAGAACCACGTGGTAGTATCTATATATGAGTATCCACACACACACACACATACACATACACACACACACACACACACACACACACACACTATAGACACACACATATACAAATATATTGGTCTTATGTGTGTATGTCTATATGTATCTATATATCCCTGCTTGTATACATAATGTCCAGCAATGCGGAATTAGCTTTAAAAAAATTAAACCTGGCCAGAGATAAATAGTGTAAACACATTACAATTAGAATGAATGCAATCATTCTAAATGTTATCTAGTTATTCAGTATTACTTGCTATTGGGTTAAAAAAAAAACAGATTCTTCTTCCTTCTATCAAACGGATTTCGCTGATTAAGAATTACTTTTGGTATATCACATCCTGTTGCAATATTTCAGAAAAATTATAGTTGCAGCCATTAATTAATTTGATTGTTGCTTGAATAAATCGGTGTGGTCAAGTTGAATAATATTAAATCGAAACTGAATTGCAAATAACTACTCAAAGCTTGGCCCTTTCCGATCTTCTGTTAGCTTATTATAAGATGTTTGAATCATTTTTATATATGAGAAACGGAAATGTGAAACTCCTTGTGGTGAGTCAAAGTTTCACCTTCGAATTATATATAAATACTGCACCTATCTGATAAATCCGGGTTATTCAAAAATAAACTTTGCTATTAACAAACTTTTACTGTTTCAGTTCCGGAAGTTCATATCAATGACAAACATAGTTTATTAGCCTAACCACAAATTCTTCGTTCTTCCTTTCTTCCAATTTTTACAGTGTTATTTATTCTATATACAATATATATATTATATATATATATATACATATATATATATATATATAATATATATATATATATATATATATATATATATATATATATATATATACATGCATACATATATAATTCAAATATTCCATCCACATTTTCGTATCGTTGTTTCGTTTCTTTCATTATTTTCACATTATTTTCTACTTATTTTTATATCTTTTAGTAAGTCACTTTGCTTTTCTTGCTTCATAGTCTTACTCCTGTTACTATATTGTTGTGTAGATTTTTTTCAATAATTATTAGATATCAATCACATTAATATTACAAATGTAATATATTATTACATAATATATTACAAATGTTACGAATTTCTGTACCTTCTATTTGTGTTATCTTAATATTTTCTCTCGATCTTGTGGGATTTCTGATAGCTTTGACGATTATAAAACTCGTCATTTGACCTTTCTTACTTCATAAACTTCTCTCTTTTTATGTTTTAGTGTATAAACATAGCATTATGTAACTTAATAAGGATGTGTGACTGTGTACATGACCTTTTCAGGACTTCTGAGAATGGCGATATCACCGTAGATTATTTTCATAGCCAATACAATGATATTCTGGAGTAGGAAGATTGAGTCAAGGTGTTAGTGCAGACCTCGACGACGAAAACCAGTATGGATCAAAAGAGAACATACTGATACAACAGCTTGGAGGTGGTATGCAGTTAGGAAAACTAACGACAATAGTATGGTAGTAATAAAATGTACAGAGGGAATACATCATGTCTACAGACTAGATGATTTAAAATAAGTTAGAGAATAAGTTTTTTGTAATCAATTCAATGGCTTTCACAGTTAATCGGATTATTATTATTATTATTATTATTATTATTATTATTATTATTATTATTATTATTCAGTAGTTTTATTTTTATAGCGTGCTTTCACTTCACTACCGAGCGCAGCTCTGTGTGCCTTGGGTATGTGCTGTGATTTGTTGTGATGCTCTGATGGTTATTGTATGGAAAGTGTTCTGCGTAGGATGTGTGCAGTGCCTAGTAGTGCAATTTTCTGTATGTTATATGTGTTTGTAAGTCCTGGTGTTTTTGTTATGTATTTGTCTGAATATTTTTTATCATGCCTAATGCACCTACTATGATAGGAATTGTTTCTGTTTTCAGGTTCCACATTCTAGTTACCTCTATTTCCAGGTCTTTGTATTTTGAGAGTTTCTCCATTTCTTTTAGAGACACGTTGTCATCTGCCGGTATTGATACATCAATTAGAAAGCATTTTTTTTCTTCATGATCTCTGACAACTATATCTGGTCTGTTGGCCTTAATTTCTCTATCTGTGTGTATCGGCATATCCCAGAGTATGGTTGCTTTCTCGTTTTCTGTGACCTTTTCTGGTGTGTGCCTATACCATCTTTTTTCTGTTGTTATTCCATAATGTTGGCATAGCTTCCAATGTATGTAGGTTCCAACTCTGTCATGTCTGTGAATATATTCCTTCTTAGCCAGGACTGGGCAGCTAGAGATAATATGATTTATTATTATTATTATTATTATTATTATTATTGTTATTATTGAGTGAGAGAGCAGTGCATCCATCAAAGTGACACTGGGGTAAAATACACAAAGCCCAATGTACCCATCATGACTACCCATCGGATAAGTGTACACCAGACACTTGCATCAGAACCAAATGTGCACGACATGGTGACCTCATATCAAGATAAACAACGTATGACCTTGCAGGTGGGGCCCTGTTAGAATTCCCTTCAGGTCCAATAGGTCATCCGACTCAAAAAGTCCCTGAATAAGGTTTGTTTCAGGATGATGAACAAAAGACCCAAATTTCCAGAGGTGAATTATTCAAAGCCCAAATAATTTCTCTCAACAAAGGGCTATGATGCTCGTGATCAGAGATACATATATCGTCAGCCACTATTATTATTATTATTATTATTATTATTATTATTATATTATTATTATATTATTATTATTATTATTATTATCATCATCATCATCATTATCATCATCATCATCATCATCATCATCATCATCATCATCATCATCATCATCATCATCATCATTATCATCATCATTATCATCATCATCATCATCATCATCATCATCATCATCATCATCATCATCATCATCACTATTATTATAATTTTTTCTTTAGCACATGTTTTGTTGGAGTTCCTGGAGTCTTGCATGCGTAACGGGCTTACTACCCATTTCCTTTATATTCCTCTTGATGCCTTCAGATACTATTTCCAAGGGCCCAAGCAAAGGTGTATTTGCAGTGTCATAAGATAGTAGATTGCTACGTGCCCAAATGGTGGGCGTTTACAAGACTCTTTTCTTTAAAAAGCAAGATCGATACACGCAGATATTTGTTCCTTCAATATTCAATGAAAAATATCATTTTAATACACATAACTGAACTAGAAAATATGATCTCATTCAATTCGGCGAACAAAGAAAAAGCGTTATAAACAGCGCATAACAGCAACCCCTCTCCTTAACGAGCACTTCCACAAGTAAACAAAGTAAATAGATTATTAAACAAGAGACCGACATACCATAAACAAATTTTATCTGTGATAACCACGCAGCATTCTTCAAAACAATAGTAATTAAAGATATAATAACTGTTACAATCGGACGCTGTATCGCTTCTTTTGGTAATCAGCATGCATTACGAACTGCGTGATGTTAACAGACCATTACAAATGAAACAAACGAGAATATTTTCCTGCATATAAAATCTGCCTATACCAACACATAAGCTCATTCAAACGCCGTCACAAAGACCTCACAGATTCTCTTTCGAGAGAGGGTCAGTATATGTTTTATTTTGGACAGCCACTACATGTAATAATAGATCTATACGGTGCAATCTCTATTTGCATCATAAAATACCTTGTGCAAATAATGAAGAGGAATACAAATCTAATATAGAAAACGGAATCGTTATGATATGTTTGGTGCGTCATTCTAAGGAATCAGAGGACTCGTGACATTACAGATCATATCCTGTTTTTACCTGACATGTACACTTTTGTGTATGTGCAGCATACACATATACACCTTCGAGTGTGTGTCTGTGCGTATCAATGGTTTGTATTCATTCTCCATTCGCCAATCATATACACATATTCATACAAAGGTTTACACAGCCATGTTACCCACGAACGTCAGATAAATCATGTACTCTGTGAATAAACGGAGAAGAATGCCCCAAACTCCTGTTCCCAAATTCTTGGATACTAACCTGAAACCAGATACAAGTGTAGCTAAATGAAATAAGCACACACTTGCATACACATATATGCATATATGCTCACGTATATATGTGTTATATTTATATATACATACATTTATATACACACACATATATATGTACATGTGTATATGTATACACATATATATATACATGTATACACAAATATATATATATGTATATATATACACATATATATGTGTTGTACATAGATGCATGAATGTATATATATATATATATATATATATATATATATTCATACATCTATGTACAATACATATATATGTGTGTATATTTATGTATATATATATATATATATATATATTATATATATACATATATAATGTATGTATGTAAGTATATGTCTATCTATTTCTATCTCTCTCTCGTCCTCTTTTTCCCTTTCTCTCTCGTTCTCTCTCTCTCTCTCTCTCTATATATATATATATATATATATATATATATATATATTTACATTCATACATACATACATACATACATACATACATACATACATCATACATACATCATACATACATACATACATACATATATACATATGTTTTTACCTGACATGTACACCTTTGTGTGTGTACAGCATACACATATACACCTATGAGTGTGTGTCTGTGTGTATCAATGATTTGTATCCATTCTCCAATCGCCAATCATATACACATATTCATACAAAGGTTCACACAACCATATTACCCACACACGTCAGATAAATCATGTACTCTGAGAATAAATAGAGAAGTATGCTCACTCATGCATGCAACTAAATGATTTTCGTACAGAAATTATCTTATTTACATAGCCAAAACATCTTTACTGTCTATACACAACCGCTCGACCGTTCCGAAGTAAAAGAACTGAAATAATTTATCGCAATACAAATGTTCTTCTGTATGTTACTTATGTAAACAC
>NC_042997.1:117500-137500 GCF_006345805.1 Octopus sinensis | reverse complement strand
CTTTCTATGTCTACACATATATATATGTGTGTGTGTATGTTTTTATGTGCCTTTGTGAGTGTAGATGTGTGATTTTGTTTATGTGTCATATATAAGCCTGCACGTATGTGTACCTATGTGAATATGTTAACATATTTATAAAGTCATATGTTTCAATATATACATATTTTTTTATATATTTTCACATATGCAAATATATGAAATCTTACAAACACAACACCAGTATCTTATAATGAAATGCATAAGATATGCATACATCAGAATATAATATAGATTTTACACATTTTTAGATCTTAAAATGCAGATCAATACCTTATTGGCTTCTTCCGAGACCAAACCGAACAATTACCATTTTGAGTTTTTCATAAAGGATGAACTAAAATTTGACAATGTATTTACACTTGACATTTATCTTCTTCCCAGGATTTCCTTTTCATATTACATTCTTTATCAAAGAACACACTCGAACACATACCTAATGAAGCAAAGACGTAGATATTTGTATTCGAACAAATTCATGAGTACTCATAAACATATGGAAATAAACGTATGTATTTTCATCTAAATCTGTTTGTTTCGAAGTTTCGACTACAAGTACAAGCGTATGTAACATTTACATACGCTTGTACTTGTAACACATATTATATATGTGTGTGTGTGTCTGTGTGTGTGTGTGTGTATGTATGTATGTATGTATGTATGTATGTATGTATTTATCGCCTCTTGAAATTGGATTATGCGAGTAACTCTCATATTGGCTTTTGATGCTTAGTTGTGAATCTAGTCGGTTTAACGGTTCCTCATGAAGATAACATGGACGCCGCTCAAGCTCAAAAGACTGACCGCTATGTAAACCTCCTCGGGGAATGTGAAGACGCAGGCTAGCGGAGCATTTTCCAATCGAACTCGGATGTAGAGGATTTGTTGGACACAGTGTGAGGTGACTGTTGTTATTGTTAGGCCTAACTCATCGTAAACACCACCACGAATGGTATTCAAACTACATTAGAAAAGGCCAGTCACTGGATTTGGTTAAAAAGAGACGATGAGCGATGGGTAGAAGAATACTGAGTTTTATTTGATAACCAGTTGATCTGGCAAGCAGGGCATAATATGAGTGAGGGGGTGGGGAGGTGTGCATTGATGCCGTCGGGAGGTAGGCCCCGAAACAGCGCACATTCTCTCCTGATGACCCCATACGCTTGCTGGCTTCCAGAATGCGGAGCTTTCGACTGGCAGCACTCGCATGTGCAAGTTGTTTGCAGAACATATATGCCCCAAAATCAATATGAAAGTTGCCTGCGTGATAACCATCGCAGTATCATGTGTTCTAACTCAACATTTACTGATACGTGAGGACAAATGTGACCTTTTGGTATCAATAGTGCTTCTGTCACTAATAGTCAATTTTTCATAAACCCACTGGCTGTTCTCTCCATCAGTGCCTGATTAAACATTGCAATTCTATATATACGCCCAGTAAGGATATTGCCATTGCTACTAATTCCAACGCCTGAATGTCTACCATTGCCAAGGCCAGAGGAGGTTAAAATCCCGTGGTCTGATGATTTAGACTGTGGTGATAATGGACATTTGTAAACAGGAGTGTTTATACGAAACAATAGTTAATATTAGATTTTCTGTAATGGTAAGTATCGTAGTATTATGTGTTCTAGCACATCAACATTGAAGTGGGGATAAATATAACTGTCACTAAATATTACATATATATATATATATGCATGTATTTATGTATGTATATATGTATATATATATATATATATATATATATATATTATATATATATATATATGTGTGTGTGTGGTGTGTGTGTGTGTGTGTGTGTGTGTGTGTGTATATATATATATATATACATGTGTGCGTATGTGTGTGTGTATGAGTGTTGATTTACCAGAAGCGATAAATTACAGGATTTAGCACAAATGTAGAGTATTCTTTAATACATTATAACTGAAAGGCTCCTATTTCTAGAAGATAGAGTTGCTAGTTTCTTTAATATGTATATTTTCATCGACAGGTTTTACATTTTGAGATTTGCGTAAGTTCCTCTTTAAACTGCAATTACGTTATATCTGTGATTTCCGGTTAAATAATGTCGCACTGCCTTTTTTATTATCTGGAATTTTTTATGGTTCAGACTTAGTCTCCTGAACTACGCGCAGTCTCCTGGACTATGAACAGTATCCTGATTCAATGAATCAGACGATGATCAGATCTGTACAATGAAGCTCTGTTCTTTCATCTCTGAGCGTATGGTTTTGGGAGAAAACTTGTACAATCAGAAATTAATGATGATTTTAACGTTATATGTGTTTAAAAGTTTTCTATGTTTGTGTGTCAGTGAAAAATTTTGTCTGGTTCTTCTATCGAGGTTGTATATATGAAAAAACCACCACATCAAATAAAAATAAAAACCTGTTAGCAGAAGGTAATATCTAATATCCAGCTTAGATGTTACGATTAATATATTCAAAAACTTTCCAGCCTCCATAAAACAACAATTTCCAAGCATTTCAATAACTGTAATGTTAAAGGTAGCTATTCTTGCCATGAAGACATCGCCTTTCGCGTTACTCAATTCAGGTTACTCATTTCAGGTAAAAACATAGTCCTAAACAGCCAATTACTGCCGAAATCAGTAGGGTTTTTTTATCCTTTTTAACCCTTTTGTATCCTTTCTCTCTAAGACAATTATATATTGAACATCTTTAAGGCGTCCAAACGATACAGTTATGTAAACCGCGCTGAATAATCTTTGAAGGGTTGCTAAAATCACTATTTATACACAAAAACTAAAGTAAGCTGAATATCCTTGTCTCGTTTCATCTGGAATCTCGGGAACTAACGAACAAAATCTCACCAATGGCAAGATGCATCATTGCTAAAGCCCTTTTCGTGTTTCGGACATCAAAAACTACATCTTTTACCTAACTTTCCAGATATTAAGTTCCAGAATATAAAACAGCGAGCGATATAATTTAACCAGAAATCAGGAATGTACTAACAGCAGTCATCGGACAGTATTCTCCTACATAGTTTTAAAGTTCTTGTGAGTCTGCAATATTAACGTTTATTTATATAAGTATATAACACCCAATTCTCACAGATGTTGCAGAGCAAGCCAAAAGTAAGCTTCTTTACATCGAAAAACTCTATATGTGTGTGGGTGTGTACATATATATATAATATACATATATCCATGAATGCATATATAATTTTATGCGTGTATGAGTGTTTTAATTTCAGGTTGTTATATAAAAGAAATTAAGCATAATAACTACATTTACTCATAAGGCGATTTTAGTATAAAATCTTAGTCACCTTGTTTTAAAGTTTTGATGAGAGACATTCAAAAATAGCTGACTTACTCATTTAGAAACCAGGATAAACCAAACTTTGCAATTAGTTACATCGACGATCTAACTAACGAATATATTAAATATAAAACTGGCAATGAGAAATCTTTTCCAGACCAAGCTAGTACACAGGAAACAATATCATATACAACCTTTCTGCGAGGGAAAGTTTAGAAGCCTTATTCACCAAAGTTAATGTACTTAACAGAATTACCGAAAGAACATTTATTCATAATCCTTGTAAGACATATCAACACGCCGATCTTCTCAATTTCGTCAACCGGTAACACTTCTGTAATTCTAACCTAATTCCTTACAATTCCTGCAGTATTCCTCAACTTCTTTGCATTTTTTGGACTTCATATTTTTCCATTCTTTCATTTACTCCATGACAACCAGTACCACTAATACTATCATTTACAATAGCATTATCCTTCTAAACCTTATCATCTCCAGAAGCAGCATTATCATCATCACCAACAACATTAACAAAATGAAAAACAATATCCTCACATTATGCTCACTTTTATGATCCCTTTTTCCTCCTTATTTTTAATACTAATATCATGAACAATCGCATTATCACCTCCATAACTATTATACCTATCATCATCGCCATCAACATCCTTATCATCCTCGTCATCATCATCCCCACCACCACAATCATCGTCGCCATTAACTTCGTCAACAACACCAACATCACCCTACTCATACTTTACCACCCTCCTTGGTTTCATTCTAGTTTTATTGTGATCATTCTCAATACTGAAACGACAACCATCATCATCGCTATTATTATCATCACCCACAACATCATTACCATCATCATAATCATCACCTTTTCGTCACGACTACAGTTACCATCATCAACATTATCTCTTTCATAATCATTCTCTTCTTCTTCCTCATCATTATTGTCATCATCACCACATCACCACTACCATCATTCCTCACATCATCCCCATCATCATCACCACCATCACAGCTATTCCATATTTTGGTGTTGTCAGATAAATTCGTTCGTTTCGTTCCAATACCATTTGAATTAACACGGAAAATGTTGATAGTGTTTTATGGGGTTTTCTAGATCTATTCCTCCGCTCACTTTTGAAATTTCAATACATTTTACCTCTTTTCAGATATATGATGAACAAATTTATCTGACAACCCAAAGGATACATGCCATTCTAAATATATTATGTTCTTCATATTCTTCTATTATAGTTCTACATATTACTCCATCACTATAACAATCACCGATAAGTGCGCAAACAGAATTTCGTTTGCCAATAGGTATATTAGGAGCACAAGTATTCTTGTTATTCCTTGATGTGTTCTCTAACAAAAAAATCGCGTTTTGTTGCGCTAGATTTTATGAAACATGTTAACACTCAAATTTTATACTTACAGTTCTTTATCGTAAGTGATTTTGACTTGTTCCTCTGAACAGATAATTCACAATGCTTGTCTATACATACTGCTACATATATATACATAAATGCCTTCATGTTATTTACTTATATATATATATATATATATATACATATATTCGTGGGTTCTCTTTCCTCAGTGTACAGCAGCTGGCATTCCTTTTGTATTTATAGTTATATTTATATTTCTCACTTCCTTGTTAAGAGCATCATTCTCTCTCATTTTCTTTCTTTTCACACCTCTTTTGTCAAAGTTATGTGAAGTTTCATTTTCCTTTGTTGCAGTTACGAGATAATTGAACATTGTTTTATGCACTTCTTTTTCGCGTTTCTTGTCGATTTATCTAAGTGATTGTGTGTTCCCTACATGATATAGTAGGCGTTGTGTCGGTTTACTTTGTTTTCCCTACTTCTGTATATTGAAATTATTGCTTCGATTATTACCGTACTGTTGCTTCCGGTAGGTTGAATATTCGAACCGTTGAAAATCGCTTTATCTCTACTGCAATTCATTAATTCAGAACGAATCTGCTTTGGCGTGTGATAATATAATTAGCTTAAACTCCGTGGAGCAATATCTTTTATCAAGGATAATACCGAGGAGACCTTTATCCCATCACTGACAAAGTTATCTATATAGTACGAAGTAACTGTACTTTCGTTAACTATATACTCATTTAACTGCATAGAAATGCGCAATGGTAACACGCTTTGAGTGTTTTTGCACTTATAGATTGATCACGAAAGTTACGAGCTTACATGTCTATAACATGTGGAACTCCAAACGTGTGAATACGCGAACATTCGCCCTTTCTTCTGGCGATAAGGCACACGCTTCTCCTGAATACATGTAACTCTATTGCTATTACGTCCATGTTATTGCTATTACGTTCATGTCATCTTTCACTCATAATGTTGTCGTAGTCATCTCACATTAGATATTTAGAACAGCATTATCAATTGTGCTTATCCTCCTTCAATTACATTTTAAGGAAGGTTACACAGATATTTTGAGCATGTCAAGACCACCTAGAGTAACTTGTTAAAAATGTGTAGCACATAGTTTATTATTGCCATTGTGTTCTTATCCTAGAATAGTAAATTGAACGAAAGGTAGAATGGATTTATTAAACAAAACAAAGACATCTTTAAAATATAGGAAGTGATTAAATTTATAGCTGAACAGTAAGTAAAAATCTTGAGAAGTACATGGAACAAATAGATGACAGATTTAGCATTATATTTCGAAGGTAATTTTCTACTAATATTCACCGCACTATCAGTAGCCTCCCCTTAACTGTACAAAAGTTTATAGCCGTATTGGTTGCTAGTACTCATCTTACTTTTATAGTTTATTTATATTTTATATTATGTTGAGATGGTGTAGAAGGGCATAAGCAGCCTCGTGCCACTTAAGGCATAGTCTTCTCCCCTACACCATTTTATTTACTGGTGCGTTTTTCTTCTTTATTTACGAATACCCCTGTAACGGTCTTAACTTGCATTTGGTTCAAATATAACTGACCAATTGTAGAGATGGCAGGACTTTGGTCAGTTCCATTACGAGCAAGAGGTGTTTGGTTTCTAGAATATTTCAGTAAGTACACCATTATAAAAACTCTACGGGTTTGGATTTGGAAAAATATCAATTAGCTCTCTTTAAGTACTATTCGTTTTCTAGACATATTAGCGACACCTGATTTAACTTAGTACTAGTTTTATCCTACTACTATTTATACACTCTGAAACCCCTACATAAAGATATAACCCATAAATTATTTCTCTAGCACATTGGCTAGTCCACACTTTTGAATATCGACTTCAAGCTTGGCAATGCAAAATGGTATGATTCTAATATATTGAACCTTCTGTTCTCTTCTCGAAGCCCTGTTCTGTCCTCTTACCTCTTCCCTTCGTTTATTTTATTTTATATATGTATTTTGTATTTGTATTCATTCCGATGAAGCTCTATGTACTAGATCGAATGTGCTATAAAGATGACGAATATTATTTTGAGAATTTTCTTTGTAAGCACCGATTGACATCAGCAGCCGGAACGGCTGTAAGAAGTGTTATTTAAAGTTATGTTATGTTTTGTATTAAAAAATAATTAACCGATGTTAGTCAATTTGTTTGTTTGTTGGTCAAACGTTTTCTCCATTTTCTGCTTATTTAAATTTGTGTATATATATATATATATATATGTAAATAAATATATATTAAAGATACAACAATCTTTTTGCATGTGCCTATATATTAAATATCATTTCTATATATTTCTGGTAGATAACGTGATGTTTTGGCGCATCAGATCACTTTAGTTTATTCGAAAACCTGCGTGCTTTACGATATTTGCATATAAATATTCAACATATCTCTAGTATTAAATTCAAATTTGATGCTTTGAATCACAATATCTATATTTATTTTCATTTGCTATCTTTACATTTATTTTTCTATTTCCTATGAATATTTACAATGATTTATTTGGTTAAATTATAGTCTGTTTAGCCGTAAATATTATTTGCACGAAACGGGAGAAATGTTAGAATTATCCTAAACAATTATGGGAGAAAAAATACAACAAAATGAGTATATCCGTTGTTATATAGTTATTTAAAGTATATTTCTTAATAAAAATGACGAGGGATTTCGATTCATATAATACCTTTCGAAAGGTCAATATCTCAGAAATGGGTTTTTTAAAAATCTTCAGTTAAATGCTATTGTTTGGTAAAATTATAGATACAAAATATACAAAGAGACGGAAATATATTTGCATCGTGAAGAGCATGAGATGCACGTTCATTCAAATCGACATCGACGTTCTACCTATCAACTTTAAACCCATTCTCATTAAGATTTTGGAAAGAAACACCATACCATCAATACACATGATATCGAACGAATATGCTTTAAATTTTTTTTTATTTCTACAACGAATCCATAAGGGTGGAAGTATATCGGAGCTAAGGCATATGCGCTTCGTGGAGTATACATTCTAGATACACCAAAAATAAAATTCAAAGTCTAAAGCAAGATTATACACAGATTATGATGTTTCTGCCTACTCATAATTACCGATTAGAAGATTATTAACCACTTCGTCAAGAAAATACGTATGACTAAAACAAAATGGACAAGTATGTTGGATATCTGAACATTCATATTTTGAAACAAAATATAGATCAGAAAAATTCTGATGAGTGGTTTAACAATAGCAATAACAATATCAACAGCATAGAGGTTTGCACATGCACCTCAAAAAATGTCACGCCCAGTACGGAAATTTTAGTTATATCCAATGTCCAATAATAAAGAAGTGGTTGGCTGCGATGAAACGATAAATACTCCATATCTTCGCGCAAGTATTTTCCCATGGAAAAAGTTAGTATTAGTATACATGTGTTGACCAGAGAGAGAGGGTCCAGGCCGATGTTCAGGACAGTATCTGTCGAGTAAAGTAGCGCATATGTAATCGTATGGTTGGTTTTCGAAATCGAAGATGAAACAAAGCGGCAAACAGCTGTTGGGAGATGCATTCGCTTATAGGTTTGTACAGCAGTTCATTAACCCAGTGCATCACAAGACTGGCAGGAAGAAAGATTGTCTTAAGTTCAAACCACCTGATTCCTTAATTGTCATCTATGCATTGCAATACGAGTGGGTGGTAAGAGGGTAGGAAATGATATATGATTAAAGGGAGTACCATAGATTGTCACAAAAGTATAATCAATGAGGTTGGTGATGTAGGAAACAAAGACTATTTGTGACTCTTCTAGCAACACAAATTAGCATGTGGGATTTCTGTCCCCAGGAGAGAGGATTATAGAGTGATACTGAGAATGGCAAACAACAGAAGAAGCAGTAAGAATTGCAGGTGCTGAACAGTACTGTTTCAACAGCACTGTGAGTCAAAATTTCCGAAATGACAGAGAAGATTGCTTCGTCCTCTGCCACAGAATCGAAAAATGCCAAATGTCCCGCTCTAAACAATACCCTCCCAACTCTCTTGTGACGATGGAGAGAAAATAAAAGCTGGAGCGGTGTGACATACTGTTGCGAAGAAAACGGTAAAAAGGAAGGAAAAGTAAGAGGAAAACAATGATGGGAACCAAAATATGCGTAAAACGCACAAAAGGGAACTCGTTCCTCAAGAGGGCACGGTCAGAGGGAAATGATATATAAAATACTGCCAAACAATAAAATCTGGTCAAGACCTCATTAACGATTTGTCACAGCATGGAGCAGAAACGTAAATAATAATTAATGACTTGTAGCATGATCAATGCATAAAATGCCAAAGGACCGAATTGTCTAGGAGAATTAAGTCCTAGTATAAGGAATAACAAGTGAACAGTCATAGGTTGGTTTATCTTAACCAGACGACTGGGTTTTCAACGTTGTGAGGGTTAGTCACCCAATTTGTGTCTTCATTGTATAAATTATATTTCATTTTATTTTTAATCTGTCATTTATATAGTTTTATATTTATTGTGTTCTTTAATCCTTCACAAATTTAACTGTTTGTTGTTGAACAACTTCATCGCATCTCTACATGTTTTTGTAGCCTGTGTGTCTTAACATATGTAATTATGAATATTAACACTTATGCCGCCGGGGTCGATAAAATAAGTACCAGTTGAACACTGTCGTCGATGTAATCGATTTATCAACTCCCCCCAAATTGCCAGCCGTGCGCCGACGTTTGAAACCAGTATTAAATATCGCTGGAAGGCGAAAACACTATTAACACTTATTATTGTTAATGAAGTTGTTAGCTATTGTTGTCGTTGTAGTAAGGCGGTGGATTCGTAGAATCATTGCATATCTTTTCCGGCTCATTATGCTCTGAGTTCAAATGCTGTTGAAGGAATCTTTGCCTTTTATTCCTCTAGGGTGGATATAATAAAATACAAGTTATATATTGGGATCGATGTTAGCTTTTTAAGTAACTTAGAAATTATTTATATTATTTGCTGCTGACCTTTTCAATCATGGATTGTAACACACTTGAACTTCATGAAAGAATCCATGTTTGCATTTACTGTCATGCAAGGGCGTATTTAAATACCTGGAGGTCTGCCCAAATAGGGGCTAGAAGAAAAATATTTTCGTTAGAGTTTTGTTTCTTATTGGGGGCGAATTTCCACAAACTTTAAACACGAAAGAAAATTTTAATTTAACAGAAGATACTCCTTGAAATGGGAAATATTGTCACCTCTACAGAAAATAAGGCTTTCCTGGGGGCCCAACAGATATATTTGAAATAAAAACAACAGAGACAACACTTTCATCCAAAATTTATGCAAGACAAAAGTAATGAATTTTTTAATATTAGCAATAAATCTTTTTGACGCTTACCCCTTCACTTATAACTTTCAGCACCTTTGGTAATGCAAAGAAAGAATATCCTACTTTTATGAGATTAAATCAGTTTGAGTGAAGAGTAAAAGAATTTTCTTTCAAAAGATGCAACGAAAATTAAGCAAATGTTGAACAGCTTAGCATTTTGCCATCATTTTTCATGGAAGGACCAGGATATGAACATGAATACATTCAATGTAATTTTATTTATGTCAGAAATTTTATCTGCATAGTGTGTTCATTATCTTTACACATAATTAATATGAACTGAATTAGAATCCAAATTGTTTCTAATCCAACTATTTCAATATTTGCATGATGTGGTTGCTAGGGTTTTCCATCAGAAAATTATTAAATTTAAAGCTTTATTGTTGCAAGGCTCCATTATCTGTGTTCTAAAGATTGGCGGTAATGTTGCTTACCCATGCTCATATATTGCTTTAGGTGGGAGATCCGTGAAAGTGGAACTGATATTCTCTCAGCTGAAATACCAGATAATGACGCCGATCCTGCCTACTGTGAAGAAGTGTATATTTCATGGCCGATGTACATTCCAAAACGGACAATATTCTAGCACGAAAAGAAATAAATGCACAATGCGGTAGGCACATCCTTTTAGAGTTGAGACGCAAACCGGTCGCGATAGATATCCATCATACAATCGAAGGAACATATGCGATGTCGGATACACCATCACAATCAAACGAAGATATTTTATTATGGAAATAGGCATTTAATGGATAGTTCCCTATTCGCTAAAATTTTTAAAGACTTCTGAAGTGCATATCAATTTTGAATTCTGCCTTACTACAATTTTGAACTCAAATTTGAGTTCAGTGAAAGTTATTCAGTATACAGGCATACCTCACCCTACGTCGTTAATTGGTTCCAGGAGACACGACTTAAGTTGAATTAACTTGTCTCTAGGCTAGGCTTGGCCGAATTTACTTGTTTCGAGGCTAAACCGATAATAAACATTCCTAGTTCTGTACTTTATTTATGAATTCATTTTCAATAATACATGGTTAATGAAAACCTATTTTAAGCCTACAAACAATTTTTATTTTGTAATTCAGTACAGTAAAAATAAAAGTAATCTAAATTTATGAATACAATTATGCGTCGTTTACCGTACATCACGGACGCTTTATTTATGAAAGCGGTTTCCAATAAGACACGTTCTTTTGAGACCTTGTAGCTGGGAATATTTTTCTCCTCCATGGAAAGGAATAAACGGTCTGGCATTTTTTTCCAATACAATCCAGTTTCGTCTACGTTAAAAATCTGTTCCAGAAGAAACCCGTTTTCTTCGATGATTTTTTTAATGCATTAATAAATTCCGCTGCTGCTTGTTTGTCAGCTGATGCAGTTTCACCTTGCTTCTAAATGGAGTGATAACTTCTTCGCTTTTTAAATCTCATGAACCATCCTTGACTTACCTTGAACTCTACATCTTTCTCATCTGGATATTTTTTCTTCAGGTCCTCAAAGAGAACGCTTTCTGTTGAATGATTGACTAATATTAGCACGCTGACGATTCAACCTAACAATCCAAAGAAAAAGAAGACTTTCCATTTCTTCAAAGATTCTTCCTTTTTTCTTATTGATGACAGTGTTCTTCATCCCTGGGTCTTCGTGCTAAAATCTTGTCCTTATTATGTACAATCGTCGATACAAGTGTCCGACTCATCCCAAAAGATCGTGCAATTACTACCACTTTTTCACTTTGGCGTTTTATCATAGTCAGTTTATCTTCCAGCGTTATAGCATGACACTTAGCACTTTCACTATGCATTTTTTTAGGAGCCATGGAGGCATAAAATAAAGTCACAAATGAATGAGAATGAGAAAGTGGCCGATAAACAGACGTAAACAAATCTGAATTCAAATCGAGCAATCACGAGTGACAGCGACGCCTAATGGTAGATATTGGAACTGCAATGGAATATGAGCTCTGAAAGACATTTAAATAAGACAACACAGCTGATTTCATGATTTCGTTCACTAAGCTACTACATTACTTTATGGTGTGTTTTCTAACATTTACTGTATGTATTTTAACGATTTTATATGCGTTTATTCTTATTTATTGTAGAGTAACATGATGTTACGTGCTTTTAACGTTTTCTAGTGATCTTACGATTCCAGTATTTCTGGTGGACAGACGTAAAATCGATTAAAATGACTTTACTTGATTTTTATTTTTTCATCTATTATTTTTGAAAACCGACGTATAATCGAGAACGACTTAAATCGAAACAACTTTAGCCGAGGTATGCCAGTATGTTAAAATATATGAACAAAGGAAGGGGTCGAGTTGTTCATTCAGTCCAAGATTCACGCTCGAATTTAAATGATGAAATTACCAGAGCGTAAGATACATCAGCACAAATGAAAGAATGTGAAGAATTCTGTACTTTCCAATCTATGAACGCCACTCTAACGCAACGCAATTAAATGTCCCGATATCCAGATCAAGTATGCTTTGTTTGCATCATCGAAAGCATTTTATTCCCTCTTGCTAAATTAGGTATCTTAACAGAAGAGAGTATAGAAAGGTTTTGACTAGTTTATAAATTTGACATAGCTGAAAGAATGTTATGATCTTAGACCTTCGTTTGCTTTGAGTGCAAGCATGATCATTTTCTCTGAGTGTCTTTTCAGTAAATACAAAATATTTTTGCGTATATACTAATATATTGATTGGAAATGACAATGATCAAATCCCAGCTGAAAATGACAGATATACTAAATTTCCCTCAGTGCATCAACCAAGCTTGAGATGTAAATGAGCACGTAGAAGATGTATATATGAATATCTCTACTTCAAAAATGGATTTCAAAATGAGCTGTACGCTTCCTAATAAATGAAAGAGCAAATCAGATGGATTTTGTTCCAGGAGAGTTAATTATGTATAAAGCTTTGGAATCTATGATGAATCCCTCTGAATCGTTGAATTTCCCCATAGAGATTTTAAATGAAAGAGCATGAGCATTCTTCATAAAAAATGTGCACGCCACTCGACTTAGCAGTGGGATTCGACAGGTGATGAAGAAAACACTTCACGCGTCATGGAAGCAGCAATTTTGACATGTGAGATGTTTTCATTGCAGGTATTCCTTTGATCCTGACAGATGTGCCATTCAGATTTAAACAACACCAGTTTCCAGTAGGCCTTTCACTTTCAATGAGCATCAATATCACACAAGCTATCAAAGTTACTGAAATAAACTTGGAATTATAATGTGTTTGTCATGATTAATAAACCCAGGGAAAGCCGGTTATTGCAGCTAATGCATTCATAATTCAAGGAAAAAGAAATAATTCATATTTTCACGTGCACTTGTTCCAGATTATATTTCTGTTCAGTGTTTCTGTCTTTCCTTGTTTGTTTCAATATTCACTAATGGCAGTTGTTTTCACTTGCAAAAAATATCACACTGACTTTTTTTTTTATTTTCTTAATTATGTTTGTCTCAGCTGGTGTTGATAGATTTCTATCGATATCTCAGTTATTTATTCATTCCGCTTTTCAATGTAGTTGATTCTGAGCTATTAATTGATATTTTTCACTTGTATCCTTAAATCTTGTGTCTCTCGATATCTTCTTTAAATTTCAGAGAAGAGAGTGACATGAAAAAATATTGTTACCATAAATGTGGTGTGTTGGCAAGATTGGTATAGGGACACACAAAATGCACTGTGGTATTAACTTTCGATTTTTTATCTTCCAAATCTAAATCGTACAAACAATCGTATTTATCTTGTTTAGGTTGATAAGATCTAATGAAGTACTGCAGTAGGTATAGTTGACCTATGCTTTTGTGTGTGTGTTTGTATGGTCAAAATCATTATTTTAACGATATCATTAGGATGGTGCTGTAGCAGAAACACTAGACCACTGGACAAAATGCCTTGTGGTATTTCATCCGACTCTTTACATTCTCAATTCTAATTGCACGGAGATTAGCTTAGCATTTCATCTCTCGGAGTCGATAAAATAAAACGCCTGCTAGTTACGGGATCGATGTAATCGACTAAGCTTTATCCCCAAATTCTAATCTCGTGCTAATATAAAACAAAGCAGTTATTTTAAGGACATGGTCGCTATTTAATTACTCTTCTTTTTGAGGTTTACAGCTCTATATTTAAAAGATGAAGAATTATTTACATTATTTACATTTGATGGATATTTGTCCTCATCTTGTTTGTTGCTAACATAACATTTCGGCTGATATCCCAGGGAGCTTTCTCCAGGTGTCTTGTGGAAATTTTGAAACTGATGAAGGCTGAAGGATATATCAACCGAAACGTTGTATTAACAACAAACTAGATGAGGACAAATATCCGTCACATGTAAATAATGTAAATTATGTAAGTACGAGTTCCTCACTGTCAATTCCATACATCTTTTGTTCTTTCTTCTTTTTCTCCATAATTGTTAGGTACTATGAATCCTTTTTTGTATTTGTCAGCTATTTTTATTATTATTATTATTATTATTATTATTATTATTATTATGATTATATTTCAAAAGAATTGACGTAACTCTTCACAAAGGTAAACAGTCAAGACGAAGAGCGCGATTCGATTGTAAGATATATTTTATTGGTTGAACGATATTTCGACAGTAAGCTTGTCTTTGTCGAGTTTAAAATAAGAAGTGATAAAAATTAAAAATTATAGAAATTTAAATTTAATGTATGAACGAGAGCCACCAGCGTCCACACGTTGATGGAATTATCAGTCTTTAAGCTTCAAATTTATAACAGGCGAAAAGAAAAAGACAGAAAGAGGGGGGGAGGAAAAAGAAAAAAGAATATTTAATCAGCTTTGTATAAATTTGATTATATTCTCCTGTAATTTTATTCATTTCTCCTCGTGTATTTTGAGAATTGAAAGTGACGCAAATTCAGTCGTTTTCAAAATTGCAGCCTTTTGAAGCAAAATGCGCTGCAAATTCTGTCGAACTACTGTTATTTTGCCTGACGTTATATCTGTACCCATTAAATCTTTTGTGTAATTGTTCAGTTGTACAGCCAATAGAAATCAAGTTGTGTTTTGTGCATTCTGCCGCGTACACCAAATGGGAATCTCTACATGTCCCACCTTCTGTATAAAACATAACATTTCTGTTATGATTCCTGATGGAATTCATTTCACTCATGTTATTGCACACAGTGAACAGGGCTTACCTCACTTGCGGCTGGTTTTCAAGGCAGAGCGTGCAGATATTCTAATGTTCGTTTTCTGGGAGTCAGAAATAGAGGTCAATAATTCTTTTATATTCTTATTCTGTCTGAAGGCTACAATGGGCGGCTGAGAAAATATCTGTTTGAAACGGGGGGATATTTTTTCACCACATGCTGGTAACTTTCATGCAGCAATTCAAACGCCAGCGAAATTTCTGTGCCAGTTAATCACTGAAGAAATTCTGTCAGCTATTGTATCGTGTTTGTTAAATTTATGCGTGGAGGTTTAACTAACTTTGTCAATCTTAGCTTTTTTATTTGCTATGTTCTTTAATCGTGATTCACTGTAATCGCGTTTGATATAATGATGTGCAGAAGCATCTGCATGTTTTCAGTAACCCTCTATGTCAGTATAAATCCATTTTATCCTCAAAAATTGGGATTTCAGATTTGACCGAATATGATATGGATGATCGGAGCGGCGGTGGAGATTAATGTGGGATGACATGGGCTCGCAAAATAACTCCGTCACTATTCTGCCTCCATGAAACTTAACTTTTGTGTCCAAAAATTCAACGCTAGTTTTGAAAAACTAGACGTAAATTTTAAGTTGGACTTAAAACCATAGTTTTTAGCATAACAGTCACAGAGATGCAAGAAGTCAATTACACTATCCTATGATCCTTCCCAGACAAAAAGGACGTCATCAATGAACCATAACCAAAGTATTAGTTCATGACCATGAAAGAATTTGAATGTCTTCAGTAACTGAGTCTCGAATTTCGTCATGAAGACAAAGAAACTAACTGCCATGGGAGCAACCCTGGGGCAACCCCTCGTCTGGTGCAAAAATATTTGCCCAAACTTCATTATGTTACTTCCATCAACGTGTGGACGCTGGTTGTTCTCATTCATAAAATATCTACAGCAATCGAATCGCGTTCTTCGTCTTGACTATTATCATTATCATTTGGTATGCGTGTAGGATAGAAAAGTATTCCTCACGTGTCCATTTATGTCTTTTGGGTTTTATTTGCGGGGCATGAGGAACAACGTCCGGCCCATTATTTTGACGGTCGTCATTTTCGTAGGGTACCAGTCCGTTCATTTCTGTTGTCACATTGTTTTGCACGTGTAGTTTTTCGTACATTTTGTGTTGTAAGTTTAAAGTACGTACCTCCCGATTGTTATTCTTGGGTTGAATAATATCGGTGGTATTTAATTTCTTCGTAGTTCCTTTGTACATGGTGCTTGGGGTCGGGGATGATCTAGTGTTGATGGATCGTAATGTACCACGCATGTTTACATGTGTTGTGTTAGAGGTGGAGATAATATCGAGTCAAAATAGATCATTTCGTTTCGAAAATAGTAATAAATTTCAATGACTATTACTTACTCGGGTACAGTCCAATCCTTTGTTAGTAAATCTTTGGCTCCATACGATGTCCTTGTTTTCGATGTTTGTGGGTAGATTTCAGAGCTCTGTTTTATCGTACTTACATCTTAAACGTCCCCCGGTGTATCTTCCTTATATTATTATTATTATTATTATTATTATTATTAGTATTATTATTATTATTATTATTATCATTATTATTATTATTATTATTATTATTATTATTATTATTATTATTATTATTATTATTATTATCAAAATTCAGTAGTCTTATTTTTATCACGTGCCTTCCCTGCACTACCGAGTGCAATTCTGTGTACCTTGGGTTTGTTCTGTAGTTTGTTGCTGTTCTCTTATTTTCATTGTTTTGAAAGTGTTTTACGTAGGATGTGTGCGGTGCCTAATATTTTCTGGTGCCTTTGCTATGTATCTGTCTGAATATTTTTTTATCATACCTAATACGCTTACTATGATAAGAATTATTTCTGTTTTTAGATTCCACATTCGAGTTATCTCTATTTCCTGATCTTTGTATTTTGAAAGTTCCTCCGTTTCTTTAAGAGAAACATTGTCATCTGCTGGTATTGATACATCGATTAGAAAACATTTTTCTTGGTGGTGGTGGTAGTAGTAGTAGTAGTAGTAGTAGTAGTAGTAGTAGTAGTAGTAGTAGTAGTAGTAGTAGTAGTAGTAACAGCAGCAGCAACAACAGAGGCATCAGCAGCAACACCATGACCTTCGTCATATCGTATTTGTTCTGAACATTATAATTCTGGCGATAACCGAGTACCTGAACAGAGCCTGATTATTAGATATTTTTCTATGTATCAGCTCATAAAGAATGTTCATGACGTTTTGCGTTTTATTATGTTTTGCGTTTTATTATGTTTTGTCTATAGATACATAAATTCCAATTACTCATATATGCATTGACATATGCATTTATGAAAACATTTTAAGTTCCTCACTTACTGTATCTGCTTAATAGGGTATGCACTACCCCTAAATGAACCAATATTATACGTTTCGCCTCCTAAGGATTTCTTATTTTAGGATTCATTTTCTTAACCTAAATAAAAACGGATGTTAGTATCGATAAGGTGTTACCATTCACGTCCACATTTTCAGTATTTCCACACCGTTAAATTTCCATAATATTTCATCTTTGTTACAAGAGTTTGATTCTTTTGCCTGACGTATCATATCAAGTTGAATACATGCCATTCTTTTTCATTTTCGGAAAATATTGCTCTCTTCATATAGCAATCACATTGTCCATATAAGATATATATCTCAAGATTATCGTTATATTGCCCCTTTTTTTTTATTGACTCATGCGTACTGTTACACAATATACTACGCGTATTCATTTGGTAGTTGGTGTTCTAGTATGTCTGTGTAAAGAAATCTTAAAATCTTCAAACTTAAAATCTTCAAAGCCACAGTCGAACCAATTCTATTATATGGCTCAGAAACCTGGACGTTATCAAAGAAGCTTGAGAGGCGGTTCGATGGAACCTACACTCGCCTCCTTATGAGAGCTCAAAATCTCTCGCGGAAGCGTCATCCAACCAAAATGCAAATATATGGGAAACTACCACCTGTGTCATCTCTTGTGAAAGGTAGGAGAGTCCAGTTTGTTGGACATTGTTGTAGAGCTGAAAACGAGGCAATTTCTACTTTTCTCCTCTGGAAGCCATCTACTCGCGATACCAGAGGGCGCACACAGTCTCCTACCCTGTATCTCCAGGGATACAGGCATCCAGCAACAGGACCTCCGTAATGCTATGATGGACCGTGAAGTCTGGCGTAGCATGGTAAATTCCATTGTCTCGACCACGGTCGAACAATAATGATGATGATGTCTGTGTAACTATTTGACACAACAATATAGAAGACGCGCTGTAAGTCCTTTTTGATTGTTTCAGCAAAATGCTTACATGTATATCTTTTAGAGACTCTTGATGGTGTTTTCATGTTGCTCCTGTCAGCCATGATCAAGTTGACTTATAATATAAGGGACTTACTCGAACAATTGATTTTTATCCACAGATTCAGTGCTTTATATACGTCTAGTCTTGACATGTTGAGGATTCCACTACGTACTTTAGTATTCAATAGTGAATGAGAGTTCGCGTTTTTGTAGAATGTTTCCTGTGTCTATGCTGTTCTTTAGCGCCAACTCAGAACTGATAAAGCCGGTAGATGATAAAAAGTCCATCCAGCTATTACCGCTCCATTTTTTTTTCTCTCTGAATTATAGCCGGCACTACATTTTACAATACATCCCCTAAGACAATATTAAGATGGAGATATATAGTTGAACCGAAAATATAGTGGCTTATTCTGTAAGTTCGAGCGACCACATAATATTTTTCAGATTGTTTCTGTAACTTTTGGTATTGTGAAAAACATAGGCGGGAAGGGATTAAATTGGCTGGAAAATATCAGTTACTGTTCCTTCTATTTGAATCTCTAGTCATGAACATAGTCTTTAAAATTGATTATAGCTGTGCTACTACAGTTGTGGGTATGCGCGTTTATCTAGAATGATAGCAGAGATGATGTTTTTAGGGTCGGTAGTAGTATTTTGAGATGACAGAATTGTGTGTATGTCTGTCTGTCTATACGTCTATCTGTCTGTCTGTTTGTGTGTATGTGTATGTGCGCGCGCATGTGTAAGCGTGTGATTTTGTGCGTGATTGAACATAGAGTATTATCGGTTGCAGAAATTTGTGCTTAGTGTCATATCGGACGGGTGGCCCGCGCATGCCCAATCTTCCATTTTCAGTATTTTTCTGCTATTTTGAACATGTATTTGGATGCAGTATATATGCGTCGTATTTATTGATGTGTTGTACATGTTTTCAGAGAGTTTTGTACTTTGCTATGCACGTGCATATCAATGTTAAGGATCAATTCAGCACTGTCATCTTCCTTGAAAGATGTAAGTTTTACTTATTTACTATTTCTGAATAATAGCAAATGGTATGTCTAGAATCTCAAAATGGACGTATGTATCGACTACAAAACAGCATTCTAACCTCCCACAAAATACTACTTAAAATATACAGAAAATATACTAAAAAGTATAAATCTAAAACTAGTAATGCAGGAAATAAGTCGATATTTAGTACTGAGTTACTACCATTGTTTTACAGCTATCAAACTGCTGACTGTTTAGACTTGAGCTGACAGCAGTGACTATATAGTATTTATGCCACAATATTATTCAGT
>NC_042997.1:67500-112500 GCF_006345805.1 Octopus sinensis | reverse complement strand
CCAGGTATCGGTTAATAAGATAATTCATTCACTACTCAATATATATATATATATATATATATATATATATATATATATATATCTATATATATATATATATATATATATATTATATATATATATATATATATATGTATGTATGTAGTATGTATGTATGTATGTATGATGTATGTATGTATGTATGTATGCATAGATGTTTTACTTCCGGATATCGAGTTCATTGCAGATATTAACTTGTTTTATGTCGCACATGATTGATTTGCTTTGTATAGTTTTAATGAACACCAATTTCTGGAAGTACTTTTTACATTTAGCTATTGGCTTAATATATATACTATACGTTTTAGTATGCACTGTATCTTATTCTGTTTGCGCTTGTTGGTGCGACTTTATTGTGTGGTATAGTATTATTATGTTTGATTTCACTTTCTTTTGAGTGAATATTATGTATTTATTATTTGACTTACTGCTTGCACTTTTGTTTTTCCAAAATGTTTTGTTTAATATTACTTAAATCCTAAATGTAATGGAGTAGTATTTCATTGAACATGTTTTCTTTGTTCGTATCTTTGTTATTTAATGCGTACATCTCTCTTTGTGACGCATAATACGATTCAATATCTTCAGTGACATTTTTCTGTAGTTATTTGTAGATTTGCTAACATTCGTTTTTCCTCACGACAGCTGCATCTGTAGCATGCGCGTACATTTTTTTTTTCTGCTGAGGTGCTTCACTTGATCAGAATATCTGCGAGATATTTTATCTTGGTATTGAGTTTCCTGCTTTGATTTTAAAAGTTTCACTGCTTTTGTTGTTTAATTTTCACAGCATTAGTTATGGTGATTAGGAATGTAATATACAATTGAGGTTGCAAACCTCATCTTATTGTTGACGTTGCTTTGGAAATTAACATTTTCTTTTACCACATCTAACTCCAGGAAACATTTCTGAACGTTTAGCATTTTAAAATTACTGCTATCAGAGGTATAAAAACCTCTACAGCAGACTAGACAGATATGAGGGACCACATCTGTTAGTAGTGTTAAGCCTGAAGGCTAGAGCAATTAGAACTAAAGTCGTTGTTTCTTTCGCCCCTGGTATGAAAAACATACATAATATATATGTAGAAAATGTTTCGAGTAGTATTGTGAAAACATTTTCACAAGCCTTAGGAAATAATGCATTGCTAGTTAAATAATTGCCGATTATTGGAATTGGCTGGAAAGCAATCTAATGTACATTATTAACACATGTCACTCTCAACTATATTTGCGATTTGCCATTTCTTCAGCAACAGATTGTTATTTGCACACAGGATGCTGCAGTATATAATCAGCATTATAATATGTATTTTTGACTTCGTTGTGGCAGTCAGTTTCTAATGTCACCTTTCTTTAGATATATTATCGGCAAAAATTTTAATCTAAACACATTACGTGATTCATTCTTTAGGGTGTAACGGTTAGACACAGTAAGAAGCGTGTTTCATATTCATATATTCAGAATATATTTACTTCTATATTACATGTGTGTGATTCTATGTACAATTCTACGTCTTAATATATTACATTACGCGTTGTCATTGTGGTTGAGAAGAACATTTCTGACTACACCATCACAGTAAATATTGTCGTTTGTTGTAACAAGATTGGGCAGCTCGTAAATTAATATACATCACTCGTATTAAAATGAAACAAATGCTTTAGGATACTATTTTTAGTGAGTTATTCTAACATTGCGGTGCTACATTAATATTTCTAGAGTAATAACCCATATAAATGCTGGTTGTTATGTTGGATGACTTCTCAAATCAGGTTTTACATTACTAAGAGAGAGAAAAGAGAGATACAAAGAGGGTCAGCATAAGGCGCAGAATGAGGGTGCTAACTTGCTGAACCATATGACAGGTAACACAATATGCGCGTTTGTGCGAGTGTGTGCGCCCGCGCGAGCGTGTGCAAGTGTGTGTGTGTGTGTGTGTGTGTATGCGTGGCACCTTGCGCAAGCTTTAAACTTAATCCTTCCTTCATGATTGTGAAAGTTTCTGTGCTTGGCAACTGTGCCTGCTATTTTAGTTGCTGTCATTGGGAAGCTAGCGAAGACATTGGCAACAATCCTAAAACTTGCAAATGAGATCGGAACGATCGTCTCCGATGTCATCAATATTGCAAATGAAATATTCCGAGAGAATAAGTTTTTTTTTTTCTGTACATTTGTTTATTTTGGCATTCAGTCCATTACCATTTCTTCCACTGAAATCCAAACTCCTGTTAGAGTCTGCTACTACTAGAAATGCCAATGTGACCCATAATTTCTTTGTGGATGATCTGAAGATCAATGAAAAGACTGTTAACGATGGCAAAAACGGTTTGAATTTTGTGAAATCAGTTGTTCGTATTTAATTACTGAATTTGGAAAGTCAGTCATCCAAACCCATCTCTCCTGCTCCACTCAAAAGAATTCTACAAATACCTATTTCTTTATCACCCACAAGGGGCCAAACATAGAGGGGACAAACAAGGACAGACATAGGTATTAAAGTCGATTACATCGACCGCAGTGCGAAACTGGTACTTAATTTATCGACCCCGAAAGGATGAAAGGCAAAGTCGACCTCGGCGGAATTTGAGCTCACAATGTAACTGCAGACGAAATACAGCTAAGCATTTCGCCCGGCGGGCTAACGTTTCAGCCAGTTCGCCGCCTTATTCTACAAATACCGAGACATTGAAGGCAATGGACCATACGAAGATACTGTGAACAAAGACATACTGACTCAAGAATATTACACCAGACATAGATATGGCAATCGGAGCTCACCCATACAAATCAATATCCCGCAATTCATTTGCTGCAATCCAACATTTGGGATACTTGATTGGTCTATGGAGGAGATCTATGCCATAGATATTAAAACCCGCAATATCCTGATATCGACAGGAAACTTCCATAGGAACAGTGATACAGACAGGCTATACCTAAGGAGAGACAAAGAGGATAGACGCTTAAGATCCAAGAATACAGCGTTTGAATAACATCTAGCAACAATGTCATGTAACATTGTTTAAGTTATCTACACTCCAATGACGGAGATTTGCATCTTTGTTAGAGTCCAGCACTTTTCTTATAGGTAGTATTCAAATAATTCAAAATAGAAAATAACATGCATATATATATATATATATATATATATATATATATATATATATACACACGTATATATATGTACTTGTAGTTATTGTCTTTTCATATCATGGCCAGATGTAACGACTCTTGTCTTATCAGACAAGACTAGTGGAGAGTCAGTCCATCTATGTTGTAAACACAAAAAATATGTGTTAAGTGGGGAACAATGTAATGAAGGCGATGATTATAATAATACCAATTGGCATAAATGTGTGTATATGTATGAATGTGTGTGTTAGTATAAGTACAGTGTACTAGGTGCAACAATTTCACAGAAACATATACGAGGAAACAGAATGGATAGAGCTAGAACGTCTTTGACTGTAGCTGTACTTTGTTATGGTGTCTTAAGAGTTAAGCGATGTCGACGCACCATCATATTTGTCAATGGATTAAGAGATAAGTATGGCGTCTAATCTGTAGTTGCTCCTTAAATTTAGTTACAAATATTTCACAGAAATATATACTTTCTCTAAATCCCAGACTGCAGCCTGTCTTCAGTCAGCCATAATAACTAGAGTTATCATAACATTCAGAATCTGTTCTTCACATTTTCCATCTCGCTAAATTGTCTATAACCAGATTTCTTCTTCATAATCATAAGATGTTTCACAAAATAAAATTGTTATTCATTTTGTTTTCTACTTTATCACAACCTTTTTAATAATAATAATAATAATAATAATAATAATAATAATAATAATAATAATAGCAACAACAAAACAACAATAACACCACTACCACCACCACCAACGACAACAACAATACTACTACTACTACTACTACTACTAATAATAATAATAATAATAATAATAATAATAATAATAATAATAATAATGATAATAATAATAGTAATAGTAATAATAATAATAATTATTATTATTATTATTATTATTATTACTATTATTATTATTATTATTATTATAATGACGGTTATTTTATTTTATTTGAACACTTGGTTGATTGGTAGAAACAGAAACCTCTGCATGGCAAATATGTAGCCCGTAGCAAACAAGCTGATGTAGACCGGAAGCACACCCATCAGTGGCTACGGAGCTCAGGGCTAAAGGCAGAGAGTGAAAGCTTTATCTTGGCTGCTCAAGATCAGAGATTATTGACCCGGAACAATCAAGCCAATGTGATGAAAAATGGTGTAGACCCAAAGTGCCGATACTTCAATGATGGGATAGAAACACTGGCCCACCTAACATCTGGATGTTAGGTTTTAGAATCTGTCGACTACAAATCATGACATGGCAGAGTTGGCTAATATCTACATTGGATGATGTGTCGGCATTATAAAATCAAAACTGCTGACAAATGGTACAAGCACCAATCTGATCCTGTAGCTGAGAAAATGTAATGATTATTTGGGACTTCCCTGAATGTACAGGCCGGACCATCAAAGCAAATAAACCAGATATTGTTGTGAAAGACCAAAACAATAAAGTTTGTTTATTGATTGACATGAGCATACCCTGTGACCATAATATCTCGGGAAAAGAATTTGATAAGCTCAGAAAACAAAGGTTTGCTCATCGAAATCGAAAAGAGTTGGCATCTCAAGACGGTTACAATACCATTGATTGTAGGAGAACTTGGAACGATAAAAAAAGTAACTTAAAATTATTTAAGAGTGAACCCTGGCTTAACAACCATTCGGGAAGTGCAAAAGATTGTCTTAACTGGTGCGTCACACGCTGTGAATTTTCTTTCCTTTTCTCCGCCTTTATTTTATTTGTTTACTTCATTATTTTTTCCTTTTTCTTTCTGTGTTTCCGTTTTCCTCTGTTACATAACATTGTAAATGAACAACTTGGTGTGTTTATTTCAATGGCGTACCGATATATATAGTACGCTTCTCTGCCCTAGGTACCAGGAAGACACTCGGCAAGAAATGGAAACAGAATTGAAAGAACACAATTAAATGCGCGATAAAAACAACAAAAATGAAGGAGGTAAGCACCTGCTAATATATACAAACTGCACAATTACAAAAACTGTAGACCACAGCAAAATAGAATAGGAAGCCAAACAAACTATGCTGGATCATAAGTATAGCATGCCCAGCTGACAATAAGGTATGCGATAAGGAAGAAAGAAAAGTTGAGAGATATGACTGGTTAGCTTGGAAAGTTAAGCAGTTGTGGTCGATGAAAAAGGTAGCAGAAGTACCGATAATTGTCGAAGCCCTGGGAACAGTGAGTAAAAAGTTTGAGAAGTATGTGGAACAAATATGGGCTGCAATAAGGGTGGAGCACTTGCAGAAAATGGCACCGCTTGGAACCGCACGAATACTCCGGAAGTGCTCGAAAAATAAGTGGTGTTATCTTAGTTAACTGGTAGTTGACACTATAGTACATCTCCAGCATTAGAAGCTGTGCAAAGGCAATGATAATAACAGCAACAATAACAACAACAGCAACAACAACAATAACAGCAATAATGATAATAATAATAATAATAATAATAATAATAATAATAATAATAATAATAATAATAATAATATGTGAAAACTTTATCTTTCTTTTTCCCCAGCTACCCGTATATGTAAACATGGCTTTTATTGTAACAACTCAATTAAATGCACGATAAAAAACAAAAATATACTCACAGACACGACAGAGTTGGGACCTACATACACTGGAAGCTATGTCAACATTATGGGATAACAATAGAAAGAAGATGGTATAGGCACACACCAGAAAAGGTCACAGAAAACGAGAAAGCAACCATACTCTGGATATGCCAATACACACAGATACAGAAATTAAGGCCAACAGACCAGATATAGTTGTCAGAGATTATGAAGAAAAAATGCTTTCTAATTGATGTATCAATACCAGCAGATGATAACGTGTCACTAAAAGAAATGGAGAAACTTTCAAAATACAAAGACCTGGAAATAGAGGTAATTCGAATGTGGAATCTAAAAACAGAAACAATTCCTATCATAGTAGGTGCATTAAGCATGATAAAAAAATATTCAGACAAATACATAACAAAAATACTAGGACTTACAAACACATATAACACCGACAATTGCTCTACTGGGCACTGCCCATATCCTACGCAAAGCACTTTAAATACAATAAACATCAGAGCATCACAACAAAACACAGCATATACCCAAGGCACACAGAGCTGCGCTCGGTAGTGAAGTGAAGCACGCTATGAAAATGAAACTACTGAATAATAATAATAATATAATAATAATAATAATAATGATTCTCTGTTCGGACATATAAAAGATCATCTTTAGTAAATTTTAAAACTTTAGTATCTGCAATTTTATGTGAAAACTTTATCTTTCTTTTTCCCCAGCTACCCGTATATGTAAACATGGCTTTTATTGTAACAACTCAATTAAATGCACGATAAAAAACAAAAATATACTCACAGACACGACAGAGTTGGGACCTACATACACTGGAAGCTATGTCAACATTATGGGATAACAATAGAAAGAAGATGGTATAGGCACACACCAGAAAAGGTCACAGAAAACGAGAAAGCAACCATACTCTGGGATATGCCAATACACACAGATACAGAAATTAAGGCCAACAGACCAGATATAGTTGTCAGAGATTATGAAGAAAAAATGCTTTCTAATTGATGTATCAATACCAGCAGATGATAACGTGTCACTAAAAGAAATGGAGAAACTTTCAAAATACAAAGACCTGGAAATAGAGGTAATTCGAATGTGGAATCTAAAAACAGAAACAATTCCTATCATAGTAGGTGCATTAAGCATGATAAAAAAATATTCAGACAAATACATAACAAAAATACTAGGACTTACAAACACATATAACACCGACAATTGCTCTACTGGGCACTGCCCATATCCTACGCAAAGCACTTTAAATACAATAAACATCAGAGCATCACAACAAAACACAGCATATACCCAAGGCACACAGAGCTGCGCTCGGTAGTGAAGTGAAGCACGCTATGAAAATGAAACTACTGAATAATAATAATAATAATAATAATAATGATTCTCTGTTCGGACATATAAAAGATCATCTTTAGTAAATTTTAAAACTTTAGTATCTGCAATTTTGTGTGAAAATTTTATCTTTCTTCTTCCCCGGCTTCCCGAATATGTAAACATGGCTTTTATTCTAACAACTCAATTAAATGCACGATAAAAAACAAAAAATTTAGGGTGTAGCACCTGCCAATATGTATAAACTGCACAATTACAAAAACTGTAAACCACAGCAAAACTTATAAAAAAAAGAACAGAAAAATTTCAAAGAAAATAAATTCAAAAATTCAACGAGGATATATATATATATATATATATATATATTATATATATATATATATATAATATATATATATATATAATATATATATATATATATATATGCATATATATATCCTGATTGCCAATTATGTCGTAATTATTGACTGGAATAGTCGCAGAGTCAATGTACGGACATCTAGAAAAAATGGAATCCTCGCACATGAGCAGAAGGCTTGCAAGCATAAGTGCAGATGCGCCAAGGATCCACTCCTGGTAAACAAAACTGTACTTAGTGACTGCAAGAGGAGGAAATCTAACTTAGCCATGTCAGGGATCGATAATCGTAAGATATAATCTCACATTCTTGGATTATGGAATGTATGAAGCTATTTGGTATTGCCTCAAATGTTGAGCGATTGCTTGGAAAAAATATGGCGAAGTGGAAGACGGAATTGAAAGTTAATATTAGAAGTAAGAAGGTCAGGCTTGTGTAGGTTGGAAGATTGCAAAGATAAAGTACTGTACAAGCACTTGAGAATGAAGGAATCTGAAAACAGGTGGGTTAAGAAAAGAATGCTTGGACAATTTCATAGGGACGTTGAAGATGAGACAGAGAAAAAAGATGGCTGTGAATGACTATAAGTGATTTAAAACCGGAAACCGAGGCTCTAATTTGTGCTGCCGAAGAGCAAGCACTAAGAACGAATTACATCAAATACAGAATAGACAACACATCAGAAAGTGATAAGTGCAGATTCTGTGGACAAAATTATGAAACCGTATGGCATATTACCAGTCAATGTACGCCACTAACCCAGAAAGAATACAAGAGACGCCACAGTGATATAGCCAGGCTTGTCAATTGGACACTTTGCAACAAGTATGGGCATGACAGAGCAAAACATTGGTACGACCACAAAGCTGAAGGCATCGTCGAAAATAAAAATGCAAAGATCCTATAGGATTTTATGATTCAGTGCGATAGAGAATAGGAAGCCAGACATAGTGTTAATTGAGAAAGAAAACAAACTATGATAGATCATAGAGATAGCATGCCCAGCTGACAACAAGGTATGCGATAAGGAAGAAAGAAAAATCGAAAGATATGACAGGTTAGCTTGGGAAGTTAAGCAGTTGTGGTCGATGTAAAAGGTAGCAGTTGCACCGATAATTGTCGGAGCCCTGGAAACAGTGAGCAAAAATTTCGAGAAGTACGTGGAACAAATCGGTGCTGCAGTAAGGGTGGATCACTTGCAGAAAACAACACTGCTTGGAACTGCTCGAATACTCTGGAAGGTGCTCGAAAAATAAGAGGTGTTACTTTAGTTCACTAGTAGTGAATAGCTGGCACCGTAGTACATCCCCAGCGATAGAAGCTGTGCAAAGGCAATAATAATAATGATGATGATTATGATGATGATGATGATGATGATAATGACAATAATAATAATAATAATAATAATAATAATAATAATAATAATAATAATACAAAGACCTGGAAATAGAGGTAACCAGAATGTGGAATCTAAAAACAGAAACAATTCCTATCATAGTAGGTGCATTAGGCAGGATAAAAAAATATTCAGACAAATACATAACAAAAACACCAGGACTTACAAACACATATAACATACAGAAAAATGCACTACTAGGTACTGCACACATCCTACGCAGAACACTTTCCATACAATAACCATCAGAGCATCACAACAAATCACACCACATACCTAAGGCACACAGAGCTGCGCTCAGTAGTGAAGTAAAAGCACGCTATAAAAATAAAACTACTGAATAATAATAATAATAATGGTCATACATATCAGACAGTGGCTGTAATGGCTTCTGATATCAATTGACTGAAGGTGTTAACATGTACATGTTCTGTTTTGTTGTAAAAGAAAGGGTGGGGCAAATATTCTACTCAATCCTGAAGATTTGCTTGTAAGTTCCTTAATGAGTTCAGGATGTCTCTTAGTGGCTGACGATATGTGCATCTCTAATCACGTGCAAGTGTAGTGGAGGATAATCATAGTCATGTGTTGAGAGGAATCCTTTCAGGTTTGAATAATTCGTCCTTGGAAACATAGATGTTTCGTTCATCGTTCTTACCCATATTCAGGGACCTTTTGATTTGGATGAGCCACTAGACCTAAAGATATTTCTAACTGAACCCTACCTGCAAGGTCATGCGCTGTTTATGTGGTATTGCGCACATGTGGTTGTGATACATATGCATGATTTGCCCTTATCAGTCGGGTAGTCATGATGTGTATATTGGGTTTTGCATATTTGTACCCCGGCGTAACTTTGATTCCGTATGCTGCTCTCTCATTCAATAGTAATAATAATAATAATAATAATAATAATAATAATAATAATAATAATAATAATAATAATAATAATAACAATAATAATAATAATAATAATAATAATAATAAAGACCGGTTGTAAAGACCAACTACTCATCAATAAGATGATCTTAGAAGATTGTCACAAACGACACAAAAACTTATCAATAGCCTGGATAGACTATAAAAAGGCTTTTGATAGCCTACCACATAGCTAGATTGTGAAATGCCTGGAAATGTATAAGATAGCACCTACTCTGCGAAACTTCTTGACTGTAAGTATGAGATCATGGAGAACCACACTAACTCTGAACAGTGACAATGAATCCCTAAATGCTGGTGATGTAAAGATTTCGTGTGGCATTTTCCAGGGTGACTCACTGTCACCACTCCTCTTTTGTTTATCCTTAATATCTCTCTCAAAGCTGCTCAATGACGCGCAGTACGGGTATAAAATGTTTGATAAAAATATAAATCATCTCATTTACATGGATGATTTAAAGCTTTTTGCAAAAAATGACCAACAACTCAAGGGCTTACTAGCGATAGTCAAACAATTCAGTGACGACATCAGAATGCAATTCGGCCTCGATAAATGTGCAAAGGCTACCTTTATCAAAGGAAAAATGACAGAAACATCTAACGTTAACCTTGACCAGCAGAATTTCATAAAAGAACTAGACCCAGCGGAGAGCTACAAGTACCTAGGGGTAATTGAAGGGAACGGAATAAGGCATTCAGAGATGAAGGAAAGGATCAGGAGAGAATGCTATCGAAGAGTGAGAGCAATACTTAAGACAGAGCTGAATGCAAGAAACAGGATCGAAGCGATCAATGCATTAGCCATACCAGTCGTGACTTACAGTTTCAATATTAACTGGTCAATTACTGAAATATGTCAGCTCGACAGAAAAATAAGGAAACTGTTGACAATGCATAGAATGCACCACCCTAAGGCAGATACAGAACGACTCTATCTGCCAAGAAAAGAGGGAGGCCGTGGTCTTTTGCAACTGGCAATAACAATGAAGATTGCTACAATTGGCCTAGATACCTACCTGAAAAACTCTGAGGACTGGATGTTAAAACTTGTCTCAAAACATGAAAACAAGAAAGCATCATACTCAGTCACAAAACAGGCAAAGGAATATCTAAGTGAATTCCGAATACAACTAATTTCGGAATTAGAGATAGACATACAAGAAACAAACACAGAAAAAGCTAGGCGCATGAAAACCCGGGCCAAAACTGCGGCCTTAGATATTCTGAATAATAAATGGCAAGAAAAACCTCTCTATGGCAAATACCCAAAGAGAGCGAATAATGCAGATATCGACAAAGCCCTGACCCATCAATGGCTAATGGCCTCTGGCTTAAAATCTGAAACAGAGGGGTTTATCATAGCAGCTCAAGATCAATGCCTACCAACAAGAAACTGCCGACAACAGAATGAAACCATTGACCATGTTGTCTCCAAATGCATCTTTAAATCATCTTCTAGCGCCTACAGAGTACCTCAGTAGGCATGATAGAGCAGCAAATTTGTAAAAACCTGGATTTGCCCCATGAAAAAAACTGGTGGGAACACAATCCACCTCCTGTGCTTGAAAATGACCACATCTCACTCCTCTGGAACTTCACCATCCAAACTGACAGGAAGATAGATGCAAATAGGCCAGACATCATATTGAAAGACTTCAGACAAAGAACATGCCTCCTCATTGATATGACTGTCCCAATCGATATAAACGTATCTGTCAAGACCTACCAAAAACTGAGCAAATATAAAGATCTTGAAATAGAAATCAGCAAAATGTGGAAGCTGAAGACTAAAACAATACCTGTTGTCATAGGTGCCCTGGGAATGATAGCAAAAGGGGCTGATAGCTACCTAACTCAGATACCAGGAAACCCAAAAATGGCAGAAATTCAAAAGATAGTGCTCATGGGAACTGCTCATATCCTACGCAAAATACTCTCTATGTAATCCCAAGGTTTAAAACAAACTTTTTTTTTAATTTTTTTAATTTTTATTTTTATTATTATTTTTTTATGTATTAGACATTCACTAGTACAACACAAAAAAAAACCCCAAATATATGGCACAGAACTTCTAACCTGTTGTCTCTTGAGGTCTCTGGGTGAGACTTGGAGCCAACTTGTACAGACATAAAGCAAAAGTCAAACATAGAATAATAATAATACACCAAAACATTTTGAGGCTGCCTCAGTCACTGCTTCGGTTAAGTCGTTTTCAATGTAGCGAAATTTCTGTAGAAAGAAATGCATTTCTATACAAAGCATAGTAAACATGGATCCCACCACTTATATTTCTACTAAATCTCATTATTCTCTATCCATTTATCACAAGAAATTTTTTCAGAAGAAAAATACGAAAAAAATTAGCGATATAGCCGACTTGAACAACAACAAAAGTAATATAGCATACAACAGGGAAAATATATCACCTTTCTTTAGTCGTTAACGTATCTAAACTCAGATAAAAACGTATTCAATATCACCATGATGGTAATTGATACTATTCTTCTTCTTAAAAAATGTTCGCTTTATCACAATGTAGGAACATATAATACCGATATTTGTTTCTTATACATGCTTATCATTTTTCTTCCTATTCTCTTTGGTCTGCGATGAAATAAGATTTGGAGACTGTTGATTGCAAATGGTGTTCAACAACATTGCTTTTGAATATTATTGTTCATACGTATATACCTATGTACACACGCACACATACATGTATATATATATATATATATATATTATGTCTATATCTATAATATGTATATATATATATATATATATATATATATATATATATATATATATATATATATATATTATGGATATAGATATAATAAAGACATAAGTTAAATAAAGGCATGTGACAGATATGTGTATATGTGTGTTTCTCTGTGTGTGTACATATTCATCCACACTCACACAGGAACGAATATGTATTCGTTAATGATGTGTATGTATGTGAATTTGGAAGAACAAACGAGAGAAAACATTACTCAGTATATGCAGTAAAGAACTTACATTTAATCAATGTTCAGGTTTCACACAATCGCTGTTCCAGGTCTGCTATTACTATCATGCTGATTGTTAAAATATTCCAGTTTCGAAGTGCTTGAAATTGTTTTAATTCGACATAGGCTAGTTTATTGAGTGTGACGAAATGTACTGTTTATAGCTGCCCATTTGTACATGAAAATAACCTCATGCGTGGTTGTAAGATGGCGATTAAACGGCAAGTAGACCCAATGCATAAGTACGAAAATAACTTGCATATTAATACTATGTATAGCTGTAACTGACATCGTTAAAATCTTCTTGTTTCAAGTTATAATAATAATAATAATAATAATAATAATAATAATAATAATAATAATAATAATAATAATAATAATAATAATAATGATAATAATAATAACAACAACAACAATAACAATAATAATAATAATAATAATAATAATAATAATAATAATAATAATAATAATAATAATAATAATAATAATAATAATAGTGGGAACACAATCCACCTCCTGTGCTTGAAAATGACCACATCTCACTCCTCTGGAACTTCACCATTCAAACTGACAGGAAGATAGATGCAAATAGGCCAGACATCATATTGAAAGACTTCAGACAAAGAACATGCCTCCTCATTGATATGACTGTCCCAATCGATATAAACGTATCTGTCAAGACCTACCAAAAACTGAGCAAATATAAAGATCTTGAAATAGAAATCAGCAAAATGTGGAAGCTGAAGACTAAAACAATACCTGTTGTCATAGGTGCCCTGGGAATGATAGCGAAAGGGACTAATTGCTACCTAAGGCAGATACCAGGAAACCCCAAAATGGTAGAAATTCAAAAGATAGTGCTCATGGGAACTGCTCATATCCTACGCAAAATACTCTCTATGTAATCCCAAGGTTTAAAACAAACTTTTTTTTTATTTATTTTTTTTTTATTTTTATTCTGATGTATTAGACACTCACTAGTACAACACCAAAAAAAACCCCAAATATATGGCACAGAACTTCCAACCTGTTGTCTATTGAGGTCTCTGGGTGAGACTTGGAGCCAACTTGTACAGACATAAAGCAAAAGTCAAACATAGAATAATAATAATAATAATAATAATAATAATAATAATAATAATAATAATAATAATAATAATAATAATAATAAAATAATAATGGGTTACCGATGTGGGAAGAAAAGTCCATCATCATTGAACGATCTTCTGTTTACGGATGACCTGAAATTGTTTGGGAAATCTAAAAAACAGATAGATTCCTTAACCAAAAAAGTCCAGAAGTGTGGTAAGAACATCGGTATGGAATTTTGGATTACCAAATGCTCAGTATTTATTATGAAAAAAGGGAAGAAATCAGCCTACAGAAGAACGCGTTTACCATCAGGAAAGACCATGGGTGAACCCGACGGTAGTGAGTATAGATATTTAGGGATTTTGGCGCTGGATAACATTCTCCACAGAGAAATGAAAGTCAAGGTCAGCGCGGCGTATCAAAAAAAGGATGCAGATGGTGTTGAAATCCAACCTGAATGCCAAAAATTTGATTACCGCAATGAATATCTGGGCAGTTAACAGTTGTCAGATATAGTGCGTCTATCTTCAAATGGACTAAGGAGAAAATATCAACACTGGATAGTAGGACGAGAAAGCTGCTGCTGCATGGGGCGCTACACCCTAAAGCAAACATAAACAGACTATATATGAAAAGAAAGAATGGTGACAAAGGATTAATTATTATAGAACATTGTATGAGGGTGTAAATGCAGATGAAATGAAGAGTTTAACCAACGAGATGAGAAGAGAAAAGAAGACCTTCTTGATATGAGAATACATGGACAGTTTGAAAGGAATACACAAGACGTTAAGGATAATACAGCATCGTGGGTATGGCTTGAACGAGATGATTTGAAGCATACCACCAAAGCCTGATCATTGCTGCACAAGACCAGGCTCTCGCTACTAATTCAGTGAAGTATAACATCTATAAAACTTCTGACACCCAGAAATGCAGACTCTATGGAAAGAGTGTGGAAAATGAGACCCACTGGGTAAGTGGATGTGAGAGCCTTGCACAAAAAGAATACAAGCGCCGCCACGATAAAGTATGTGTGTATCTTCATGGGCCCTTATACCGTAAATACCAATATGAAGTATGAGCATGTGACAAGTAAAGTTATGCAGGATGTTGGGAAAGTAACGATACTCTAGGACTATGATTTTCATACGGATAGTGTAATCGGACACCGTCGACTGGATATTGACTTATTGAATAAGAGAGACAAATACTGCCAGATCATTGATGTAGCCACACAAAATGACATGAATGCTGTGAGTAAAGAGGTTGAAAAAAATCAACAAGTACTCCGAATTGAAAGTGGGAATGGCAAGACTGTATGGCATGCGAGAGGGTAATGCAAAAGTGATTCCAATGGTGATCGGAGCGTTGGGCTCAATCCCATTGAAACTTCAAGACTTCTTAAGGCAACTGCAAATCCCATACAAGATGGATGTCTTGCAAAACGCAGTCTTATTGAGCACAGCGCACAACTTAAAGTATCATCTGTCTGAGGTCCTTGTGACTTGACAGATGACTAAAGACTCGGGTGCATTTTTACTTACACTGTATTAAGAAGGAATAATAATAATAATAATAATAATAATAATAATAATAATAATAATAATAAGATTGTCTTAACTGGTACATCACACGTATTGAGAAGAGCATTGTCGATGTGAGAACTGTTGCTGCTCATGTATTTTAATTTAACTTTTTTAAAAAAGAAAAAAAATATGAACGAACTACTGAGTTTGGTTTAATGGCCTACCAATATACACTATGAGTTTCTTTGCCCTAGAAGTCGGGAAGACACTCGGCAAGAAATGGAACAAAATTTGAAAGAAGAAAAAAAAAGTAATAATAATAATAATAACAACAATAACAACAACAACAACAACAACAACAACAACAATAATAATAATAATAATAATAATAATAATAATAATAATAATAATAATAATAATAATAATCCAACTACAGATTAGGTTAAAACAGCTTTAATCTATCATTAGGGCAGTATTTTCTGTACTGTCTAACCGTAGCAATAAATACTATGAATAGCATATTGCAGCTTGTGGTGAGAGCTCAGCAATTTTGTAGAAAAAATTCTTTAGTGTAACTTGAACTTACTAATATCTCTTCGATTCACAGCATAGCTTTTATTATATAATTATAGCCGAGTTAATAGAGCTCAGTTTGAAGTTTTGTACAGTTTTTAATGCTAATATTTGGTCTAAGACCTGCATGTACAAAGGGATAAAATTTTGCTTCTATCGCTGTTGCACACAACAAATTTTCTTTATCCTGTCCAAGAGGATTGCTTCCGATACAGTACGCAACCCGGACTAATCGATGAACTTAGCCAAGAACAATGGCATTACCTCCTCCTTACTTTACAGACCTGATCCTTTAACAATTTTTTTTTTGCGGATACCTCAACTAATTATTCAGTATTGGCCACATTATTGAACGAACTCTAGAACATTTAACCAATCTATTCAAATGTAACTTTATTTCGTAATGCCCTCAAACTCTTTCGTTTGCAAATCTTTACTTTCTAAGGCACTCAAACATATTTTATTGCAAACGTAAATTATATTCGTGCTAGTGTTTTAATGTTTTCTGCATTCATCTAGATCTTTAATCGTCACCCAATTTTTCTTTTTAATAAGTGTTTGAGGCATATAATTACATGGAATTTTCGCCAGAAAATTATTTTTGTATCGCAATAGTTAATGTGTTTTGTGTTTTCTTCTCCAAGTAATAAGAATATGTAAAACCAAGGAATGATGTTCTATTGGACATTGATCGTTTGCATTTAATCATATTTCGTGCACATAACTTGCTTTGATAACAACACAGTTCTATGCCAATGTCGAGCAAAGGGAAATACAGATTAGATTATCTTGTAAATTCCATTAGTTGTTTTTTAATTTTTAGTTTAGCACAAAAGGATAGCGCCTGAGGCTCGTATTTAGGGCCTTCTAATATTAGTAGGAGGAATGGGAAGTAGTTATTCTCTCAAGCCAAAGATATGTCCCGAATACTTGCAACAAATGAACTCCACTAAAGTCACATAAGGCCAAAATAGCGATAGATCGGTCGACAGATTATGTCTGCCACCCATGAACTCATAACGCAAAGAACCAAAGCAAATAGCGCAAAACATCTGTCAATATAGCCAACATTGCCCAAGACTGCTACTTCATTTTGTCGACCGCGAATGAATGAATATCAAATTTCATGTGTATGATGTATGTATATGCTATGTGTGCATGCATATATTAAAAAATAATTGAGCATTTCAAAGGCAATGTCATCAAACAGTACTTTTTATGCAGGAAAGTATTTAGAAATGTATATCTACTGTTCGCACAACGCATTTAAAAGAGCTGTAAATATGTTTACGAATGTCTTCAATCGTCAAATATATTAACTAATGCTCTTGAAAATCAAACTCATGTTTACACTGCTCAGAACCATTGAGCTTTGAAAATAGACATGTTATTTGTAACTAATGTCCGGGTTACTAACATTTGTGTCAGACAATAACAACCAAGGAATAAGTATATCATATAAACCAATGAATGAGATATTTCATTTAATATTGTTGTGACACTAGTTTGTCAACACATACTCAAAAACATACGAAGGATAGATCATAATGTCATTATGACATATCGAACACAGTAATTCGTTATTTATAGATTCCCACCAAAGAGATTAAATACCGTCTTTTAATCTGAAGAATACTCGACCAAATGAAGTTTTCAATGCATCCTTTACGTCTCATTCATTAACTGGTCGCAAGTTAAGAAAAATATGGGTTCGCCCTTAATGGCTTCAAGTATATAATGATCATTACAGCATGGAGTTCTCCGCAAATACACATTAACGCCCGCATAATAATTCAGCTTTAGTGATATAAACTTTCACCTGTCTCCACAATTGCTATGACTTATATTTCAAGTGCTTATGTCTAGAATATACAAAAACCAAGTAAAAAACCAAGCAGCATATAACTCTTTCACGCGTAGGATGCCTTTTTATTACATATAATAGTATCGTAAGATGGTACGTATTCGTGACAAATTGTTTCTCAGAAGCATGAAAAACAAATTTAGCATATTGTTGAAAGAGGGAAAGAAAATATTTGACTTGTAACTAATTTTAAAGATATTCTCGAGTATCCTATATTTCATGAAACGCACTGGATACAATATTCACTAATTAATTATTTAGGAGATGCTTAAAATATCTAATTATCTTTGATTTCAGAACTGTCATATATATATATATATATATATATATATAGGCAAATAAATTGATAAATATAGATATACATACACTTACATACATATACACACACATATACATGTATACACATACACACACACACACACACACATACATATATATATATATATATAAGTATTAGGATTTTTGTCGATAATTGAGTGTTGATTAGGGTCCTTCTGTGTCTGTCCTACGTGTACGTTTTATAGTATTTAATTCATTTTTAATGCATCCCGACTTTTGTTAATAGTAAGTTTGTATATATTTATTTATTTATATATATATATATATATATATATATATATATATATATATATATATATATATATATATATATTATATATATATATACATAGGTATGTATGATTGCGTATAGAAAAATATATTAATCAAAGGAATTCCAACTTTGATTCTGACCAATCAGTGTGTGGCTTCTCTAAATTACTTAAATTGATTGGTGTTTGCTGTAGGCTTCACAGTTTGTTGAACATGTCAAGGGACCTCTATTTTGATCCTGGCCAAAGCAGAAATTGTTTAGGTATTTTTAGTAATGTTGTAAACAACAATTCCCAGTGATTTTTACATTTCAGGTATCATCATCACCATTACCATCATCTTTATTATTGTTGTTTTTGGTGGTGTTGGTGGTGGTAGTAGGAGTAGCTGTGGTAATAGAACTTTAAACCCTAAATAAGTTTTACTGACTTTTCTCCTTTACTTACCTAGTATTTTCCTGCTGTCGTCATCATGATAATCTTTAATATTGTTGTTGTTGTTGTTAGTGGTAGTAGCAGTAGAAATAGTACCTCTAAGTATTATCATTATTGTTTATTTAGGTTGGAATTTATCTAAAAAGTTCCTTTCTCTGGTTTTCCTCTCAATTTCACTTGGACTGTGTAGTTTGTAAAAGGGAAGTATAAGTATTTTCCGAGATGTTGCCAGATAGTTACTCATACACGCACACACAGACGCATATATATATATATACATATATGTATGTATATATGTATATATATATATGTATACATACATATATACATATATATGTGTGTGTGTGTGTGCATGTGTATGTGTGTGAAAGTATATCTGTGTTTATATATTCGTGAGCGTATGTGTTTTGTTTCGTATTTTGTGCATCGCTTTATTTGAATCATTGCAATGCGTGATTCGTTACTAGGTAATCACCGTTTAGTATTATCAAATAATCATAGACAAAAATAATTATTGCAATATCCGCCCATGCGATTTTTGCTTCATATAAACGACATGTGAATGTAATTCCCATTTAATTTTGAAAGAAACTAATTTTAAATATATTTCAGCACTTAGTTTATAATGTACTTTGGATCACTACAAGTATTCTATTCTCCTAAGAGTACTTTTTTTCCCACCTGAATGTATGAATGTTTCTTCTCTTATAGGACAATTAGGTAGTTGAGTTCTAGATATAATTTTGCGATAAATATCGTGGGATTTCATTTACTGCTATCTATTGCGAACGACGTAATAGTAATTAATATAAACCATGAATTTATGCATTAAACACTTTGCTAAAGCAAACTATAATTCCCGGAAAATGTTAAAACAACCAATTAGTTCGTATTTTTCGACAAATTCACACCTCAACGTGTCTTCATCACTCAAAACCGAAACAAGTATCACCTTAAAAGCTTTTAAACCACAGCGTTGGTGTCTCTAGGGAGACGTACAAACAACAAGGTTTCTAAAATATTTTTTTTTAGCAAAACATCTAATGCAATGTTCCATAATCCGTGTGATTTATTGACGGTCAATATGGAATACAGTTATTACCACTATTAAATTTACCCGTGGGCATTTGATTATACAAAAAGGAACAAATAATATGTTTGTTTGGCCATCGTTAATTTCAACACATCTGATGTGTAAGTCATAAAACATCAAATGCTACGTTATAGTCAATAGCTGTGCTGTATTAATGATGCCTTTGTTGCTATACGCAGTTGCCAAATTTAAAAGATGACACAAGCATTGGTAATGAAATATTACCAGAAGAAAATAGCAATGAAACTCTGCCACAAGCAAACAAACGGTAATGAAACAGTATCACTCCGCGTTTAAAAGATACTGCATTGGCATGTATCACATGGAAAGAAGAATACAGTCATATATCGAGAGTGATAAGAGTAATAAATAGATATGCAGATATTTATACACACAAGAAGGTATCATAATAACAGGGTCATTAATTATGTACGCAACATTTTAAAATGTGTTCATCGGTGAAACAAGAATCAGCATGGGAAGATAATAATCAAGTTTTAGCAGCAAACAATAAATGCATGAGAATCACTTATTTTCCTCTTTGTAGGAATCAGTGACATTCACAGGAAGGTTGAAGAATTTTAATAAAATTTGAGTGTTTATTGTCTTTAGTATTTTCAAAGACAAAAACTAATAAAAAAACTTTCACAATGCAATCTTGTAACGATTACATTATCTATAAACAGAGTATGAAATTAAGAAAGAATAATAAATTAGTATCTGTTTAGTAAATAGGTTTTCAGCATCTAAAAATCTAAATCGTGAGTATTTTTACAAATATTATAAAACTATTGTTCTTTATGATTTGTGGTAGATAATGAAGAATAGTCAAAAGAACGTAACTGCGGTACAGTGAAAACATTTCATGTTAATCCATGACACAGGTCATGTATAAATATGTTTTACAAGCTGCCCAATATCTGATGTAGTCTTTACGAGGGTTGTCTGAAAAGTCTTGAGCCTCAAAAAAACAAAACATAGTACAAGACTTCTGAAAATTTATTTTTCAACATATTCCTCCTTGATGGCTGAACACGTTCTCCAGCGGTGCTGAAGTGCCATTATCCCGGTGTAGAGGAACTCTTTTGTTTGAGACTCCAAGAAACTTCCTACAGTGTCTATGACGTCATTGCCAGGGCACTTTTCCTTTTTGGGAATAGATGAAAGTCAGAGGGGGCTAAGTCTGGCGAAAAAGGCAGATGGGGAACAAGTCCGTATCCACAATCACGAATTGTTGCCATGGCAACCACTGAGGTGTGGGCTGGAGCATTGTCGTGATGAAAAAGGCTCCTCTGATGAGCATTCCTGGCCTTTTTTCATTTGATTGCTTCCTGGGGGCATTACAGTAGCTGAGAATAATACAGTCCTGTCACGGTGTGACCCTTTTCAAAGTAATCGATCAGCAAGACATCTTGAGAATCCAAAAAAACTGACGCCATGACCTTGCCAGCTGAAGGAATGACCTGGCCTTCTTTGGGGTAGGAGAAGATGTGTGTTTCCACTGCTTTGATTGTTCTTTGGTTTCAGGCTGGTAGTGATGAACCCAATTTTCGTCCATAGTAATTAAACGAGCAAGCTAATTCTCTTCATCGGCTACAAACAGTTCCAGGTTTCTCGTGGACAAAGTAAACCTGGTGCGTTTCTGTTCAGGAGTCAAAAGGTGAGAGAACCACCTTGCAGAAACCTTTGAGAACTCAAGCTCTTTCGTCACAATATTGTCTGCTCTTTCGCTTGAGATGCTCAGTCTCTCAGCTATCTGGCGACGTGAAATTCGACGATCTTGCATTATCATACCAAGACCAAGGTCAATGTTGTCCTCGGTGGTTGCAGTTGGAGGCCTCCCTGTCTGGGATCATCTTCCATACTCTCCCTGCCACTCTGGAATTCATTTACCCAGTGTTTGACTGATGCATATGCAGGAGCATTGTTTGTTAAGGTTCTCACCATATCTTCATGGATTTCAGATGGAGTCATGCCTTTCAAATGAAGGTACTTTATGACAGCACGATTCTCAGTTTCCTCCATTTTCCTTGTAACCTCGACACTTGTTTATTCAAAAATCTGCAACAAAAACATTAAAATATCAGAATCATGAAAATGAGCAAGAATACTCCAAAAGACTGTACTTACCAGAAAAACTGGTTTCAGCTACCTAGCAGCCCCGTTTCTAGGTTAGGTTCAAAACTTTTCATACACCCCTCGTACATCAGCAGAACATTCGTATTTTCGCAGAGGAAATGATATTGTATAGTTTGAAAAATGTTGTGCATTGTCGCTCGAAGAACTTGCTCTGCGCTTCGTTTTTAGTCACTGCTCTTTCCAATACATAACAGTTGTATACTTAGCTATAGACAAGTATTGAAGTTGTGTGTATTCTATATAACAGTACGCTCATATCCAGTTCTTATCACAAAGAAAGGCAACTCATATACCGGCCTCATGCATGGGTTATCCTTATATTACAATGTGATGAAAACAAATCCATTTAAACATTCTAAAATAGAGAGACATGTGCATAAATATAATTTGGTTATAGATATTGAATGCCAACTGGATTTTATCAATCGAGAGATTGATTAAAAAGTTTATCACCATCAATTATATTGAATAAAATCTCGAATGCAATGCAATCAGCGACAATAATTGCTTATTAATAATAATCGTCGTTATCATTATCATTATGTTTATTGCTACTTCTACAGTTATTATCACTATTATTATTATTATTATTATTATTATTATTATTATTATTATATTATTATTATTATTATTAACATGATCATGCATTTTAACTATATCTAATTGAAAGCAGAACCACTCAGCCTGTTTATTTCAGCTTGACTACTTCTCCCTGTTAAATAAAATTTTATCTATAATCTATTTCTCTTTCTTAGTTTTTGCTGTTTTTGTCTTTCTGAAAGTATACATCTACTGGAGAATTTATTAGGATATATCACAGATATTTTATGAGAAATTTTCGACAAAATTGTTGTAGCTTAAAAATAGCGATTGGAAAAGGCTGAGGTATTGATCTCGATAACCAAAATAGCTTTTCCGACTTGAAAGTTTTATTGTATTTTATGGCCTGCTCAATGATTTTAGTCCAACTTTAATAAGTAGCAGGGACAGAATATATCAATATATTTCCTTGCTTGACTGAGTTGCAAGGCCTGAGTTAATCAAAGACAATTGTGATATTTTTCATAAGGCTTTAAGTGTAGGCAGGTGGAAGTAGAAATACAAAACGGAAAGTAAAAAAAATATATAGTAAACGTATGAAGTACGGAAGAATGTATCACAGGAAGAAATTATTTTCTCTTCTTTCTAAAAATTGAGGTAGCGTCCAGTCAAAATAGAAGGAAGAATGTGTTTAAGAAATGTAAGTAGAGAATACTTATTGTCGGGGGAAAAAAAGAAAAGAAAAAATTCCAAAATGTATAGTGTGTCTATAAATGACAAAAAAGAAATGTACATCAAGAACAAGAACAAAAAAAAACGGAAATGAGAGAAAGATGTGGTATGAAGATGGGAAGAGAAAAAATATTGCAGTGATGAAATTGACAGGTTGTTAATAGAGAAGTTGGTAGTATTTTGTTTTAATGAATGTTAAATATATATAACCACTAACAACGAAGGAAGGAAAGTTTAAAAAGGATGAAAATATATATGAATAGCTGTTTTTATTGATGACTGCCAAAAGTTCTGTAATGGTGAGTGTGAAATATCTTGCAAAACAATTAGTTTTCTGCATGTTCTGCGTTCAAATCTCAGTGAGTCTCCCTTTCTTATGGCTTCAATAAAATAAGTTCAAAAACATTTGGTTTGGAGCGATATAACCATGCTACATATACTGGAATATATAGATAACCAGTCAAAAGATGAAATAGTGGAAGAATACTGTTAATGCAGATTTTGCGTATCAAAAAGTGGTCCTTATTGTCATAACGTGTAACTGTGGAAAAGCCACATGTTCTTAAGATAAGATTTACAACTATTCAAGGATCAATTAAAGCAGGATTTTGAATTGAAACTAAACATTTGAGATGCAATGTTGTATATTTAATACGTTTGGCTATAATTAAAGTCAAGTATTTAAGGTATGAATTATTTAAGAGTACTCTCTCATGTGAAGTGGTAACACAATGTTATAAGTGTATATATTTAGGTAATACTGAAGGCCGCCAGTTGTCGAGTAACCATGACAATCGATTTATTTCTCCACGTCAATTTCCACGAACATATGCATGCCGCGTGATAGATATAAAATTCGTGATCTTGGCTATATGAATCATGATACAGGATTGTATTTATGCTATTAACATAAGTTGTTTCAGTAAGAATAGAGTTTACATTTGTCGAGGCGATGTGTGTAATGCTAACAGAGAAAACGTTGGTGCTAGCCGAGACCTCGTACGAGTGGAAGATAAACAAACGCATTGACTATTGTTTTATGGCATGTCGATAAGTATTTTCTAAAACCTAAAAGTAATTATGATATTTATATTAACGATGCTTTGACTGCTGTTTAGCTTAACTGTGACGGTTACATAATTGGTAAGAGATTTAGAGTTTATAATTGAAGATACATTGGGAAAGAACTGCTGGTGAAATTTACATGAAAAAACTTGATTTAATGTTGGTAACAAAGCAAGTAGACGGATCAAAAGCCACGAGATTTCATCAGGAATTAAAAACATATCTAAAGTAGTTCTACAATTTAGAAAAAGGTTAATTTACTCTAAGGTTATCACTATCAAGGGAAATTTCTCAATGAGATTGGCCGTAGCAAGCGAAAGCCGATATTTATGAATTTTCGCGGGAAGCTACGATTATGATTCAGGAATTACACATATGAACGCTATGTGAATCGAAAATACAATGGTATGAGTGTGGATGACAAATGATATTTATAGTGGTGTCCTTGGGGTTTTTCAGTGAGGTGAATCGACCAAATTACCATACTCCTCTCTTTAGCTCAAGTTTTATCGCTATTACTCTTTTACTCTTTTACTTGTTTCAGGCAATTGACTGCGGCCATGCTGGGGCACCGCCTTTAATCGAGCAACTCGACCCCGGGACTTATTCTTTTGTAAGCCCAGTACTTATTCTATCGGTCTCTTTTGCCGAACCGCTAAGTGACGGGGACATAAACACACCAGCATCGGTTGTCAAGCGTTGCTAGGGGGACAAACACAGACACACACAAACACACACACACACACATATATACATATACATATATATGACGGGCTTCTTTCAGTTTCCGTCTACCAAATCCACTCACAAGGCTTTGGTCGGCCCGAGGCTATAGTAGATGACACTTGCCCAAGGTGCCACGCAGTGGGACTGAACACGGAACCATGTGGTTGGTAAACAAGCTACTTACCACACAGCCACTCCTGCGCCTATTACCTAATCTTTCAGTAAAACCTCCCCTAACTAAAGCAATACTCTAATAGCTGAAGTACCACTGTCTGAATAAAGAGTCTTTATAAATGCTATCAGATTTTAGAATGTTACCTATGTAAATAATGTTTACATTCAGTTCTCAGTCGGGCCAGCGTATTACTGTTAAACCAAACTCCTATTTAAATATTCCTACTAAATACTTTTACATTCATTCACTGCCGCACTTGCCCCTACCTCTCCAACACCACCATCCTCTAAGACACCCATCATGGTCCCTATCATATCACTGACTCCTTTATATGCACTTCTAGCAACGTCATTTACTGCATCCTGCTGTTTCTGTCCTTCTCTGTACATCGCCCAAACAGGACGCCGCTTAGCTGCCCGGTTCGTGGAAGACCTCCGAAACATTAGACTCGGCAACGACACCACTGTCTCGCGCCATTTCCGTCCCACCGGTCATTCATTACAACACCTGTCTCTGTTTGGATTGTCTTTGCACAAGGACCATCCGGACCCCCGCCTTCGCCGTGAACAAGAATTAATCTTCTCTCTTCGCTCCTTTGCTCCACATGGGCTCAACTCCTCTACCTTCTTCATCTGACTCCCCCTCTCCGTCTCTTCAACTCACACCTACTTCCTCACTTCACTCCTACCACCTCTCGTCTCATGCCGTGACACCTACTTTCTCTCTTCCATCCACATCCCACCACTACACATCCCAACCTCACCAAACCACCCCCACGCATCCCCACACCCCAACATCGCCACAGCATCACACACTACCACACCACATCACAACACACTGGCACTGACCACTTTGCAACACCCATACCACATCATGCCACATCACACCAAACCACGTCGCACCACCCCACACATGCTAGCACTGACCACTTCCCAGCAGCCACACCATCATCCACATACCCACACATTACATTCGCACACACACACGCATACATCCGCACGTCAAGGTCATCATCTCCTATCCGCACGCACACATTTACACACTCTCACATACGCACTCTCACATAAGTATTGGGATCACCAATACTTTATTATCTCCCCTTCTTCTTAGCTCTTCTGTGTAACCACCTCTATCCAGTCAGCCGCCATAATTGACCGCTAGCCCCTAAAGCTTTTTTTAATTCTCTCTCTATTTATTTTTTCATATCCTTTTCTGTTGCAGAGCGTAGGATCAAAACGTAAGACTTTCTCACCTTACCGAGCGTTAAACTAATACACCTGTTTGTTGTTTATACACCTGTCTTCGTATTTTGTTCTTCTGTAAATTCCAACTATATACACACACACACACACACGCACACACACACACACACATACACACACACACACACACACACATATATATATATATATATATATATATATATATACATATGATTCAAATTTGCAGAAAGCATAAAACGAAGACAGGTGAGGGAGCAGAAAGCATAACACGAAGACAGGGATATCATTACCGAGTCTGATTTATCGGAGGTGCTCAGTATACCGGCCGGTCCAGCGGCATCCCGTTTGTCCAGTATACAGGGAAGGACAGAGAGAGAGCAGGAAATACAGTAGTTGACGTTACTGAAGGTGCAGGTAAAGGAGTCGTTGATGTTATAGGGATGGTAGTGGTGCCAGCGAAGATAGTAGTGTTGGAGAGCTCGGAGCAGATGCGACAGTGTGGGTGAAAGCAAGGAATGGAGGAAGATCGGGTACTAGCATTAGGGCGTGGTTGAAGAAGAGAAAGTGGGTTAGGGAAGATGTAGGAAGAAGAGGTGTCGGACTGGAATCGACGAAAGGCTCAGTGAATGGTGAGTTGGAGGGTAGAGTGGAAGGTGGTTGGTGAAGGGAAAAAAGGAGGTGGTAAGGGTGGGGCCGGAGCGGGGAGAGAGAGCAGAGACACTGTCAATGGATCGTGCAGGCGCAAGGACATTTTGGATAATGGTGTGGGCATATCCACATAGAGTGAAGTGGCGAGCCATGAATTGAAACTGAATCTCAAAGTCATGGTCACACTACAGACAGATGAACTGGGAGTAGGGGATAGAGAGTTTGGTATGGGTAAGGTGGGTGAAGAAGTTGAGATAGGTGTGTGAGTTTGTGTGTTTGTAGTGGATGCACGTGGTAAGAGCGGAGTGGTGTATACTAACACAAATGTCAAGAGATTCAACAGAAGAGTTGGAGACCGCCGAAGAATGACTAGACGAAAGAAAGGAATGAGTGAAGGATGTTCGCAGGAGAGTGAGGTCACGTTGATACATTCGTCGAATTAACGATTATATAGCTGAGGAGGAGTAGGACCAGGGAACTATGAGAATATTTGAGCCTCGGCATAGCCGACGAACACGTTCGTATAATTGGTGTTCATTCTCGTTCCCATGGCCACTCACGAGACTTGATGGTAAAAATTCCCCCGTGAACAAGAAGCAGTTAAAGGAAAGGACGAGTTCAGAGAAACGACGTTGTTTGTGGTGGATATGTCATTTCTTGTAGATGCGTTCAAAAGTGGTCTGTATCTTGTAATAAAGAGAGCCTCTTTACTAATTCGTTGGCTACGGGTTGTATTGTCCCTGAATTGATAGAGGGGAAAACTTCTGTTGATGGTAATATTCCATCGTGAATTGAATGTTTACGTCAAGTCTATTTATAAGTGCTTGAAATTCTTAAGTCTATCTATACTTTCATGCCAAAGAATGAAATAGTCATCCAGGCATCCCATGTAGAGGGAGAATGGGCTGCCGTATTTTTCTAGAACCTTACGATAAAGACTAATTTCTAGATATCCCATGACTAGTTTAGCAAAGGAGGTGGCCATTCTCGTACCCATCGCAATCTCCGATTTTTGTCGGTAGAAGTTGTCTTTGAAGACGAAGTAGTTATTCTCCAAGATAAATTTTAGCCATTCTATCACGAATTGTTATTTGATGCGATGTAGGAGTTCCTTGGGGTAATTCTCTATCCAGAATTGAATTGCCTTTATTCCTAGGTTGTGGGGGATATTGGAATAGAGGTTGACTACATCGAAGGATACTAGTAGGGGGGTGTTTTTGTTTATTGTTTCAGGGAGGTGATTGAACATATTCAGGACGTCACTTATGTAGATTTTTACATGCTTGAGGTTTTAAGAAGGTATCTAAAAAGTTACTGAGGCGGGGGGTTTCGCATGCGGGACCTGCTATTATAGGTCTCAGTTTGAGGCTATTAGGATTAAGGACTTTGATTATTATGTCTATGGCTATCCTGCATGCGTTACTTATTTTCTCACTTTTGTGTATATTTGAAATACCGTAGAATTGACTGGGTTTACTTTTGAAATTGGTCATAAAGTCATATACTTTGTCGGTAAGCCTTGCTCTGTATAATTTTAACATCGATTTTAGGTCTCTCAGTATTTTCAGTTGGGCCTTTTCATAATATGTTGTGTCTTCTGATATGGGTTGTACTAAAGTTATATAGTATACAGTGTCCATTAAGACAACTGCACTCCCTTTATTAGCCTCTTCGATTGTTATTGTTTTGTCGTCTTTTAATTTGTGCAGTTCAGCCCATTCTTTTTTTGCTGAAGTTTTGTTTGTGTTTTTGTTTGTGCATATGTTGATATGGGTAATTCGAGATGTATTCACAGAAATTATCAAGAGTTTTGTTCTTACCTTTTGAGAAAGTGTAGTTGCTTCTATTTCGGACGAACGATTCGTCTTCGTTGTATTTGTCGTATAGCTCCTAAGCGAGTCGTAATTTTCTACAGAATTCCGCGATGTCTTCTTTCATTTCGTTGTAGTTGGGGCGTTGTGGGGTGTGTGTAACCTTGATCCCTTTGGAGAGCATATTGATTTGGTTTGTTGTTAGTTCTTTGTGAGTTAGATTGATAATTTTTATCACTTTTGGTTCCTCCTGTCTGTTTGGTGCAATCTCGTGTTTCTGTGTTTGAGTATTGGGTAAAAATGATTGCGGTGGATGGGACGGTAGATGCTATGTAGTTGTTCCTTATCGTTGCGGGGTGCTGTGTTGTGATTTATGGTGCGGGTTCTTGGAACGGTATTAAAAGGTGTGTCCCGATATCCCATGTTCGGATGTGGTGTTTTAGGGGGCCGTCGTTGATAATTATTGTGTGTGGTACGGGTTTGTTGTGCATAGTTGTTTAGTAGATTGTTGAAACGTAAATTTCATTGGTAACTCCTTATGGTGGTGGGAGGAGTTTGCAATGTCTTGCCCAAGTTGCTGCACGCAGAGGGTCTGAACCCCAAGACCACATGCTTGGTCAGCAAGCATCTTAATCACACAGTCTTGCTCCATTTTCCAAATATATTTCAGACATTGTGGAAAGTTTTCAATTATTAATAATAAATGCTGTTTAGAGTAGGTGTTTGCAATCTTAGCTCTATTATGAAATATACAACAATGTACTTTCTGTATCTTTCTAACATTGACACCTGCGTTTGTAAGCAAGCATTAAGTTTGAATGTTTGCATTACCCAGATGTCTCAACAGCTTTTATGAATTTCCCAATGTATTTATAGAGGTGTGCATAATTGAAAGTCATATTATCATATTATAAAGCGCTTATTCATAAACTAGCTGACGTACCCGGTAATATCCGGGAAAGCGGGGTTTATCCCTTCGTTCTATTCTCATAAATATTTCGCTTATCCAATAACAACAATACAAAGTATGTAGCCCTTAAAACGGTTTTTGTGCATTTACAGAGAATTCCAAACTGCCTTACACAGGATCTTATTTTTAGGAATTCCCAATAAGTTATGAATACCTAAATTGTGAAATCAGTTATGTAATAAACATGAAATTAGTTACCCGATAGTAAGAATTCAAATAAAGTAACCCCGAAAACACTTTAATGCGTTCCCAGAGTATATAGAACTTAAGAAGAAATACTAATAAGGGATATATACTAAAATAGTGAAGCATGTTACGTAATAACAGGCTAATCAAATATCAGATAACAACTCAAAGTAAATAACTCTGAAAAGGGCTTTTGTGCATTGCCAGAGAATATTACCCTCAGGGGCGCTAGTGTTGGTATATTCGTGAATAAGTCACTAACCGAAATAAATGGACCTATTGTTTAGGAAAATACTATTTACTTGTTTAAGGTTCGTACTGGAAAAATTGCAAAAATAACTCAGTTCAAATACTAAGAAATAAGCATACACAATTTGATTTATACCAAATGATATAGGAAAATGAATGGGTTATTTCCCTTGGATGTTAAAATGAAATATATTAGATATATATACGGATCCCTTCCAGGGGCCTATTATAGATTTTTCTCAACAATCTGAGTATGCCATGAGGTTTCCAGAGATGAGTTCTACTCACATGTCAAGTTTCATCAAAATCAATAAAACGATGTAGGAGGAGTTAGATGACAACTCCACAAACACACTCATTGACAGAATTTCCACATATGCAGTAGATATTTTTGAAAATGTAAATATGAAAATTGTAGTATGCTTATGTTAACAAATAAGAACATATGTGCAATGATACAACGTGGTATTTATACATATTTATATATATAAACACACACACATACCCATGTAAGCACGCATGTCTTTTGATTGAATATTCTTATAATTTAGTAGATAGATAGATAGACAGACGAATAGATAAATAGATATAAACATAAATTCAAATTGATACGTACATATATTCGTACATACACATATGTATATATGTATGTGCGTATTTGTGTGTGTGTGTGTGTATGTGTGTGTGTGTGTGTGTGTGTGTGTGTGTGTGTGTGTGTGTGTGTGTGTGTGTGTGTGTGTGTGTGTGTGTGTGTGTGTTTGTGAGCGAGTACTTACATTTTTAAATATGAACCAAAACAAAGAAATCAAAGAAAACGAGCAAAATTTCGTATTTTGAACATCATGTTTAGAAATATGGAAAAGGTTTTTTCGAAAAATTAATCACGCTTTCTTTCGTTAGGGTTTAGGCTAAATACGTTTCACGAATGTCTGGAATGGATGTGAAAGATAACTGAATCATTCAAACCCACGCTACATAATATATATTATCTTTGCCATTATATTTTTCAATAATAATATTCATTATTTTTTTCTTTGTATAATTGAGAAAAGTAATTTCGTGGTCTAAACTTTTTTTTTTCAACATCGGCAAAATTTCAATTAGAAATCTTCATATTTATTTTCCCCTTGAAAATTCTCACTTCACGTTCTATTCGATTGTCAATAATCTGTATATATCGCACTCATTTCGTGACTGTTACTGAATAACGGCTGTCTACAAACTTAATTACCGAAATAATAAAGGATACATAAAACATTATGTATCATAAACATAGCGATAAATAAGCTTTATTACTATAAAATTCGTGTACGATCGAAATGTGTTATGAGTACATTTTGAATACTGGAGACTCACAATGGTACACAATACTTTAACAACAGCATCACGTCTTAAATTCCAAAATCTATATGTGTATATATGCACGTGTGTATGAATGCATATGTAAGTATGTTGTATATGTATGTAATGCGTGTATATATGTATATATATATATATATAATATATATATATATATATATATATATATATGCATACACACACGCACACACATATATACATATATATACATATATATAATATATATATATATACATAGTTGTTGCAAAACATATATATATATATATATATAATATATATATATATATATACAATACATATACATATAGATATATAAACATATATACATATATATATTTATGTTATGTATGTATATATGTATATATACATATATATATGTATATATATATATATATATATATACATATATATATAGATATATATATATATATTATATATATATATATATATATATAATATATATATATATATATATATTCTTATAATGTACTACAGAATATATACATTGCTTTTTTTCGTTTTGTTTTTAGCTTATACAAAAAGGAACTAGACATCCTCCTCTCCCCAATACCGGATGAACCAACAGCCCAACAAGAGGTCCTGACAAGCGCAACGGAATCGAACTCGCTTATACATCAAGGGGGGGCCAACAGCTGGCACAGAGGCACATACAGGAGTGGTGATGTGAAACACCCCAGACCGAGGAAATTAGCAAGACCACGGTGGCGCTCCAGCCGCATGGGTGAAACGACTAAAATAGTAAAAGAGTAATTAGGAGTTATTCACATCTGCTCACATGATTCGAGACGTACAGGCAATTCTTCCCTCCCTCGTTTTTTTGCGTAAGCGCGTGTTTGTCGTAATACACAGTGTTTGAATTTTAAAAAGAACTGTTTTTTCAGCACATTACCGTATTGGAACAAAATACTGTTAACTTGATGTATGTGTGTGTGCACGCGCATGTGTTTGTGTGAGTGTGTCTGTGTCTGTATGTGTGTCTATGTGTCTGTGTGTTTGTGTATGCGCGCGTGTGTGTGTGAAATTAAAAGCCAGTCATATCGTTGACATCACACTGAGTAAGGGTGAAAAGCCGAAAGTTTAACAATGTCTGTTGTCCTCTTCAGATCCACATAAAACTATTGAACGAAAGCATGATACTTGCTACGAATTGTTACACACACACACACACACACACACACACACACACACACATACACACACCTGTAGTTGGATAGATAGATAGATAGATAGATAGATAGATAGATAGATAGATAGATAGATAGATAGATAGATAGATAGATAGATAGATAGATAGATAGATAGATAGATAGATACGTTAATTATGACTCACAAATGAGGTTTATCTTCACACGTATATCTGACTCCCTAATATTATAGAAGAGAAATCTCTTTTTATATATCTTTTTTGGTTTTAAGGTATGATGTGCAGATGGGGTTGCATATTTTATTCAATTACTGATTATCTACTTCCTTTTAGCAATACTTATATTCTTCATTTTCCCCCCAATAACATTACACACTTCGCAGCTGTATATTCCATCACATTGAAACATAATTCTCTAGACAATTCTTCGAAATCTCTAACTCCCTTCGGTGAGTTTATATCAATGTGTTTTAGAATTACTCCTTACTTTCACACTTCCTAAATATGGTTATTTTTTAGAGCTATATTTAACAATTCTTCAGTCAGATTTTTTTACTAAGATTGCCCATAATTTATCTGTTTTGTCTAAGTGTCATTTTAGATATTTGCCAACAAACATCGATTTTCGTCCCGACATCCAGAGAATTCATAGAACTGCCTTTTCTCCAAATGAATTTTTTCCATTATTAATTACTTTTACAGGTCATTGATTCTACTAGTATACATGTATGTGTGTATATATGTTGGCGCGCCTCCTTGCGTCTACGCGTGCACTTATGTGTGTATTTTAAAATATTTTAATCAAGATTTTCAGGTCTAATGAATACACATTTTTCTCTAGTATAGAATAGTACTCTGTTATAGAATAGTACTCTGTTATTTTTTATTCAATTTTTTTATCTTTCCTAACTGAGAAACACAAACATATGTGTATGTGTGCGTGAAATTTATATTTATGTATGTGTCTGTGTATGTATTTATGTATGTATAGGTATACACGTAAATATCGAATAATGTGAATGAGTGCCCATCACCGCAATGGTGAATAAAAATTCTTTATTTGTTGATTAAGGCTGTCATTCATTTCAAATTAAGGAAGCCCTTAAAAATTGACAAGCTTATCATATGAAAGTTATTGCTGTTCCTTTTTAATTTGGATAGATGGTAACGAACACTGCACCAATTTTTCATGTTGTAGTCTTGATAATTATCAACGGCTTTCCTAACATGAAACGAATGGTTTGACTTAGTCTACAAATAAAGCATACACACAAGCACACACAAGCACACACACAGACACACACACACACACACACACACACACACACACACACACACACATACATATATATATATATATATATATATATATACGTAGTCAATTTTTTTAAATCACACAGAAAAAGAAAAAGAAAAATACAAAGAAAAATACATGGTACAAGCAATAAGACGATTAGAGATGGAAAAGTGTAGCAGTTTTATGTTTTGAGCACAGCTCTTCTACGGAAACAGGGAAAACAGGAAAGTCCAACACAACGGAAGAAAAAAATCACCAACAATCACGTGCGGTTATATTTTTGAAGCATGTATGTGTGTGTGTATATATATATGTGTGTGTGTGTGTGTGTGTGTGTGGTGTGTGTGTGTGTGGTGTGAATGTAATATGTTCATATAGACAAATATGTGTATTGTGAAGTACACGTGTGGACTAAAGCCTAGCAAATGGAACTGAAAGAAAACCGTCTTGTATATATATATGTGTGTGTGTATATATATACATGTATGTACATATATACATATACATGTATGTATGTATGTATGTATGTATGTATGTATGTATGTATGGTATGTAGTATGTATGTATATATATATATATATATATATATGTATATATATATAATATATACTATATATATACTATATATATATATATATATATATATATATATATATAAAGTGTAATACGTGACTGCGCCGGTGTTTGTTCCTCAGCATCGCTTTACAACCGTTGGTGGTGGTGCTGGGTTTAGCTTACTTCCACCTAATTTAGCAGTTCGGCCGGAAATATGTATGTATATTTACACACACACAAACACACACAAACACACACACACACACATACACATGCAAGGAATCAAACGGATCTTCACAAATTAACCAAGAAGCACCTCGGCATATATTTCTCACTAAACATATCATTCCGACAGAACAGTATTCCAGGTTATTTAACAGATCAGTTAACTATTTGTTCGCTGGTCCCGGGAGTCCTGCGAATCTATGTTCGTATCGAAGTTATTATCAGTATATCTAGAAAAAAAAACGTCGTTGCTTACTATATATACATATTTGTGTGTACCTATGTGTATCTGAATGCGTGTGTGTAACATGGTCGACTGAATTCATCACTAGTAAGTACTAGCACTTTCGCTGTGCATGTAAGTAACGTTAATTCTTCAGGCCACCATATTAGATTTGAACGTAATAGCTTAAATGACCGTCGGAGCACTTAAGCAAGGAGATAGTTACATGTTCCCAGTGTTTGTAATAATACTCTAGCTCGTGATGCAGACTTTTCTTTCGTCCGGCACTACTGCTTTGCTAATCTAGGTATTTGTTTATGTCTATGTATATACATATATGTATATGCATGTATGTGCGCCAGCGTACACTCGTACAGATATGCTATATATATTTCTTTACTACCCACAAGGGGCTAAACACAGAGGACACAAACAAGGAGAGACAAACGGATTAAGTCGATTACATCGACCCCAGTGCGTAACTGGTACTTAATTTATCGACCCCGGAAGGATGAAAGGCAAAGTCGACCTCGGCGGAATTTGAACTCGGAACGTAACGGCAGACGAAATACGGCAACGCATTTCGCCCGGCGTGCTAACGTTTCTGCCAGCTCGCCGCCTTCAGATATGCTATATATGCATATATATATATGTGAGTGTGTGCGTGCGCTTGTGTGTATACATATATTTATGTATATGTATATATATATATATATATATATATATATATATATATATATATATATATATATATGCATTTGTATGTATGTATGTATCTATGTATGTACGTATGTAGTATATATGTATGTATGTACGTATGTATGTAGTGTGAAAGATTATTTTGCAGTTCAGTTTCTTAGACTGATTTCTGAAGTTGCAACGTTGCGGGATTTATTGCCTATTTTGGAGTTGAGAATGTATTAAAATATTAATTTTCAAGCAATAACCTCTCTTGAAATATTATGGTCAATACTACTCCATTGAGAGTGAAGAGACGTTTTTACTCTTACCGTCGATTTGGTAAATATAGAGAGCAATATTATTAATGTATTGTTAAGGAGAACCTTATATGATATTCTCTGTTGGAAATATTTCAATGTTTGCGCGACCCATAGATATTTGTTTAGTTGTATATATTTATATTCGTTATTACCTTTTCCTTTCTCTCTACAACAATAGTCCGTCTATTTGTGTGACAGTGTGTACCTGACATTTTGGGCGCATAACATATGATTATATATGAATATATACATATGTGGATATGCATGTATATAAATACATATATATATATACACACACATACATGAATGTGTGCGTTCGTGTATGTGTGTATGTTTGTATGTATATATATATATATAAGATGAAGTGAGATACATTTATGTACACACACACACATAGGCATACATACTCACACACACACACATATATATGTGTGTGTCTCTGTGTGTGGTGTGTGTGTGTGTGTGTGTGTTGTGAGTATGTATGCCTATGTGTGTGTGTGTACATAAATGTATCTCACTTCATCTTTTTTTCTGCACGCATACAGTCACAGGTATAAACACAACCCCTATTTTTGTAATATGTGAGAGTGTTGATGTATACGTATGTTTCACATAGTGCACGGTTGTATGGCCAAGCGCATTGATGTATAGCTATTAAATATATGTGTGTCTGTGTGTGTTATAAATAGTGTACTATTATACCTTTCGCGCGTGTGTATGTGTGTTCGTGTGTGTGTTTAAGTATATCAATAGACATTTTTATGAAGTACTGTTTGAAATAGGGCCAACACTAAGAAGAATAAATAAATATATTAGATCAGGTGATTCAATTGTCTAAGAAAACTAACTGCTAAATTATCTTATCGCCGCTTATGAGTGCCAGAATATAAAATGGAGTTGCCGAAATGACTGCTGGAGAGCTTTCTCTAATCAACAGTTACGGTGCAATTCTTATATTAGGTTACGGTAAAGAAGATGTATCATATAGATAGATAGATAGATAGATAGATAGATAGATAGATAGATAGATAGATAGATAGATAGATAGATAGATAGATAGATAGACAGATAGATAGATAGATAGATAGATAGATAGATAGATAGATAGATATAGTATTGTATTGTATTGTCGTCTGAAAGGAATGATCTGGACAAAGTTAGCCAACAAAGTACTTGCAAATTACCTTTATTCCCAAAACTTATTCAATATCTGTCTTTTATCTCTGACACTCATAACGGTTACAATACCATTCTGTGCAAATAACCACTCTCGTGTGTGTGTGTGTGTGTGTGTGTGTGTGTGTGTGTGTGTGTGTGTGTGTGTGTGCGCGCGTGTGTGCGTGTGTGCGTGTGTGTGTGTGTGTGTGTGTGTGCGTGTGTGTGTGTGTGCATGTATGTGTTTGTCATAGGATAAGATATTATATGTATAAGTTCGCCATTTCTATTAAATAAGTGTTCGCCAATATGAACCTCACAATGGCCTAGTCACCGAGCTGTAAATAACTATTGTTTCGAAGTATAGACTACGATTACTTTAACTTACAGTGGTTGTCAAGAAATGCTCTCCATCTTCAAGTTCAATCATATCATTTATAAATAAGGTAATAGCAGTAATATATTGAACAGCTGTTTAGATATCTTTCCATAAGAACTTGATAAGCATGACACTTTTTTACTTATTTCATAAAATGGCTTCTGAGATAGCCGTAACATTACATATTTGGACTAGTTAAGTAAATCGAATCTAGTTTTTGATTCGTATCTATTTTCTTTAGACTGAAATAATCCTTTCTACTCTAGGTTAAAGGTCATAAATTTGTGGAGCGGGGACTGGCCGAATACATCGGCTCCAGTATTGCACTTACTTTACTGATCCCGAAAGGGTGAAAGGCAAAGTGGACATCGGCGGAAATAACACTAAGCATTCCGTCTAGTGTACTAACGATTCTACCAGATTTAGACTGAAATAGTATGAGTCAAACTCTTTTCCGTCGAGGTTTGACTTCAAGATACCACGTTACGAAATTTATCCGCACATCTACTAATTCAACAAATTCAGCCTTATTTTGGCAAATAATGATTTGTAGCTTAGGCGGAATGTAAAACCCTTAAGAAGATTATATGGACATCTGTAATTAAGTAGTGTGAATTTACACAAACTTACATGTAAGGCATAACAGCAAATCTCTCTATAAAATTACGCCTTTTTCTATTGGGAAACGAAAGGACATATAGATAATATAGTCCTACACATATGCCTTAATAATAGGATAGTTTTGCCCGAAATACCATACGTTATAGACATGTTAATCGGAGTTTATGAAAAGGATAAACAACAACAGCCCAGTCTGAATCGAACTCAGAAAGTAAAGGAGCGTTACGATAACACAATGCATATATCTGTTATTCTATCTCTCCTGCCAATCTTCCACCTTTTGTGTAATTAAATAATAGTTTTCTTTCAGATACAAGGCCAGAAAATTTCAGTGGAGAGACTTAGACAATTATATCAACACCACCTGATGGTATTTTATTGTTACAGAACGGTTGACAAGCAAAAATGACCTCGATAGAACTGAACACGGAAAGTAAAGTACTGAATTAAATGTTACAAGAAATATTTCCGTTATTTTAAAAATTCTGTCAGTTCACCCACCTTTTGAGTAAATAAGAACTGATTTTTAATATGTATATATACAAGGCTAGCTGTTTTGAGGGGAATAAAATTGACTGTAGGCTGGACTGGTACTTATTCCATTACCTCCAAAACAAAGAAAAGGCAGACTAACCATCTGTGGGTTTAAACTCAGAACCTGAAGCCAGAAGCTATACCGCAGAGCATTTTTTTCGGACGTCCTCATGGTTATACCAGCTCGCCATCTTAAGTAAGTAATCCTTTCTACAAAAGGCACATATACTGAAATTTTCGGGAAGGGACCTGTAGATTTTATCGACCCCAACTGGTCTTTATCGACCGCAGTGCTCAATTAGTACTTATTTTATCGACCCCGAAAGACAGGTACTCCGTCGGTTACGACAAAGTTCCAGTTGGTTCGATCAACGGAACAGCTTGCTCGTGAACTTAACATGCTAGTGACTGAACACTTCACAAACACGTTCATATTTGAAGTAGTTCCCATGGAGATTCAGCGTGACACAGACTCTGACAAAGCTGGCCATTTGAAATACAGGTACTACTCATTTTTGTCAGTTGAGTGGACTGGAGCAATGTGAAATAAAGTGTCTTGCTTTAGGATACAACGCGTCCAAAAGCATACGATCGTAAGCTGAATTCCCTAACCACTAAGCTACGTGCCTTCACCGACCCCGAAAAGATGAAAGGTAAAATAGACCTCGGCGGAATCTGAACGTAACGTCAGACGAAATACCGCTAAACATTTTGTACGGCACGCTAAAATTTCCGCCAGCTTGACACATTATGTAAGCAAATAATTTTTAAAAAACATAGGTAACAGAATATAACGTAGAGAGAAAATGTCAATGTTCAGAATATAATTCTTCAACGTTCAAAAAAATTCATTCAAAAAAGGCTTCTCGTTCTACGCACAAAACTATTCATGCTGCATTTCGACAAGAAGGGCGTAACAATAATATGGTCCCAGTTCTTCAAATATAATTATAGGTAATTTGAAGTAAAGAAATTACCTTTTACCATTTATTTGTTTCAATCATTAGAGTGCGTTTATGCTGGGGCACCGTCTTGAAGAATTTCAGTCGAACGAATCAGCCCCAGTCCTTATATATCTTCTTTTTTTTTTTTTTTTTGCAAAGCCTGGTACTTATTTTATTGGTCTCATACCGAACCGTTTAGTTACGGGAGCGTAAACACACCAGCACCGATTGTCAAGCGGTGTTGGGGGACAAATACACGCACATACATATATATATATATGTATGTATATGTATATATATGCAGGCGTGGCTGTGTAGTAAGTAGCTTACTTCCCAATCACGTGGTGACGGGTTCAGTGCCACTACGTGGCACCTTGGGCAAGTATCGTTTACTATAGCCTCGGGCCGACCAAAGCCTTGTGAGTATATTTGGTAGTCGGAAACTGAAAGAAGCCCGTCATATATATATATGCGTGTGTATGTGTGTGTGTCTTTTTGTCTATGTTACTTCCCACACACACACCATTGCTTAACAACCGATCTTGGTGTGTTTACGCCCCCGTAATTTAGGGGTTTATGCAGAAGAGCCCGATAGAATAAGTATCAGGCTTACAAGGAATAGGTCCGGGGATCGATTTCTTCGACTGAAAAGCGGTGCACCAGCATGACCTCAGTCAAATGATTGAAACAAGTAAAAGAATAAAAGAATACATATATATATATATATATACACACACACACACACACACAACGGCTTCCTCCAGCCTTCGCTCACTAAATCCAGTTTCGAGGGCCCGAGGCTCTAGTAGAACACACTTGCCCATGGTACCACGCAGTAGGACTGAATCCAGAACCATGTTGAGAAGCAAGCTTCTAGCCTCACAGCCACATCCTGCGCCAGCGAATTAATTTTGGGTATGGGAGGGGGGTATAGTATCGAAATGTGTTGATGACTACACGTAAGCTATATCAGTAACAGTAGCAGTATGTTATTTCTATTGAAAATAATTTTGTTCGACAACAAATATAGATTGGTCTGTTATCTGATAATTAGTTCTTTGTTCAAATTACTTTTATCTAACATGTTCAAAAACATATTTAGGCGCAAATAATTTACACAAATTTACGTATACACACTCGCACATACACGCACATGAATTCTTGTGTATATACCTATATTTGCATATGTACATCTGTATATATATATATGTGTGTATGTGTGTGTGTGTGTGTGTGTGTGTGTGTGTGTACAGATGTACATATGCAAATATAGGTATATACACAAGAATTCATGTGCGTGTGTGTATATATATAGGCATGACTGTGTGATAGGAAGCTTGCTTCCCGACCAAATGTTGCAGAATTCAGTCCCACGCAGTGGGACTGCATGGCACCTTGGGCAAGTGTCTTCTAATATAGCCTCGAGCCAACCAATAGTTTGTGACTGGATTTGGTAAACGAAAACTGAAAGAAGCCCGTCATATATAATATATATATATATATATATATATGTCCTTGTTTCTCTGCTTGTTTTTTCTGTGTCCCTTTCTGTAGAAGAGCGTAGGCTCGAAACGTAAAAGACTTTTACTATTCCTGAGCGTTACACCACCTGTCTTCGGCTTTTGTTTTTTTCGTAAACTCTCCCTATATATATAATATATATATATATATATATATAATATATATATATATATGCATGTGTATATGTGTGTGTGTGTCTACGTCTGTGTTTGTCTCCTCACCACCGCTTAACAACCTGTGTTTTTGTGCTTAAGTTTCTGTAACTTAGGGGTTCGGCAAAAGAGACCGACAGAATAAGTACTAGACTCAAAAAGTAAATCCTGGGATCGATTTTTTTTTACTAAAACCCTTCAAGGTGATGTTTTATCATGGCCGCAGTCAAATGACTGAAAGAAGCATAAATCTCTCAGCGAAAAATAAGTAGTAACAGTACTACAGGGTAAAGTCTATTTGCCAACGTAAAGTGGCATTCCTTATTAGGACAATGTTACTACCTTTTTTAGCACCAGGAAAAACATCTTTTCCAGTTGGCTATCGACGCACAACTGCGTCTTTTCACCTCGAAGAAGGGAAGCAATGTCCCCCCTTCAGTCTTAAACGGTACCTGTTCGGTCAAAGAGACACACCGCTGGAAAGTGCGTCTCACAGACGGCGACCACATCTGTTCACAGTCGTCTATGAAACGCTGGAGATGTCGCAGTCTCATCGCATGTTTGCTCAACATTAACCACTGCATGCCCAGCCCTCCATTTAGCGGATGTTGACAGTAAATGGATCACCTGACCATCAGAATGCTTCCCTTCCACAAAAAGCGGAAGTGTATGCGCTCCAGTATTGTGATGGTGGCGTCGGGACAAGGCACGACGGTCAGACGGTATTAAAGACGGATGCGATGTACGCAATTGCCACCTAGCCCGGCCTTTTAGAGATAGCTTCCTCTCGGCCCATTGCTGGGTGAGATTGGGCACCCTATTCGTTGTCTAGTCTCAATTCTCCTCTATTTGGAGGTCTGGACCGAACCAAACCCCGAGCAATTTAACCGGTGCAGTGGTCCAGTGTCCTACGATGGAGACGCTGTTGTACGGCATGGGCTTGCTTCTGCAGGTGCCTAACCGCAATCCCACTGACTTTTCCGGGTTAATTTTCGCTCCCGTTACCGCTTCATATTCTTCTAGTGCCTCGCCGACCTGGTCGATATGCCTGTGGCTCGACACTATGACGGTAACATCGGCCGCGTATGCAGACATGCTCCTCCCGAATCCCAATTCTAGCGGGATGCCCCTTAGCGTCACCAGCTTCCGCAGTAGTGGCTCTAGAGCTATGTTTCTCAATCTATTTTCCCTAAGATCCCCTTCGTTGAATTGTTGGTGAAGGGCCAACCTCACCGCTAGCATGTTGGACGTGATGCCAGTTCTAAGTACACTTTCCCATTTCTTAACTAAGTTCCCTTCTATTCTATTTCGGTCTATTGCTAAAGCCTTGCTATACCTAATCTTTCTGCTTGGGTTGCTCTCTTTAGGGCAAACCACCATTTGTTGTTGATGATGCTCCCGGTCAACGCCCTCTTAACTAATGTACTAATCTGGTTTCTGTAAGCCTGTCGTGCCGGGAAAGACGCGTTCAGCTGCCAGTAATCGAGACCCTGCCTATGATTCTCATCTAAGTCTATCATACAAGTCACGAATTTATGTGTGTAACTGACTATATGAAATTGTAGACAACCTACACTATCCCTATCCACTGTCCTACAGAATACTCTATATAAATACGATCTGGGCGACCCGATGCGGTTGGTGCATGTCCACATTGGCATATTCAAGTAGTCCATTCGGTACCTATCAGACAGTTGGAAACGTCTGAGCAGGTCTATGAGACATTTGCATCCCCTCTTCTCTTCCTGTCTCTAACCATATAGTCTAAATGTGTGTCCAAGGTAGCGTTCCAATCTCCCGCTAAAATTAAAGGTCGAGACGTTCCCAGGAAAACCTCTAGACGTCGAACGAAATCCGCCCGACCTGATAAGAACGGTGCGTACACCGTTATTAGTCAGAAAGCACAGCCATCGACATCCAAGGACACGAGCCTTCCTCCGGGTCTAGGAATACTGCCCTTACTTTCAGATCCAGACTTTCGAAAAAGCACCGCAGTACCACCACCGCCCAATCTCGGCAGAATCGGGGGGAAATAAATTTCGAATTATCTGCCAAACATGGGCTGGAGGGTGCGCGGGTTGGAGAGTCTGGTTCAGCTGATGGCTTTGATATCTACATTTTTGTGACTTGATGTCGTTTAACATGTAACCTTGTTTCCAAGTCGACCCCGAGCCACGCTCATTTGAGCATAAATCTGGCAAAAGTTGTAATTCAGACACAAAACAAAAAGAGAAGGTGGGAAAGAGAGAAAGAGAATCGCTGTTCCGAATGCAGGGAATTTTCCTCCTCAGTTTCCGTGAAGAGATTTTCGTATAGTTTTTTTGACAAATCACTTTGAAATCTCCCTACTGCATTAGAGTAAAGAGATTTCATTAGTGTATGTGTTTTGTGTGGTGTGTAGTATTTTAATGTTTTGTGGTGGCGTTGCGCTTCGGTGGCCGTTTTGTAACTGTTTTCACTTATGTCGGTGTGCGACCTGATGTATTGCATCAGATCCAAATTGTTTGTGTTGATCGCAGTTAGCATTGGAGGTGGTGATGGTGATGGTGGTGGTGGTGGTGGTGGTGGTGGTGGTGGTGCTAGTGCTGGTGGTGTTGCTTCTGCTGTTGGTTGTGTTGCTTCTGCTGTTGGTTGTGTTGATTGGTCGGGTTAGTTCAGTTGGTTTGTTGTTTTGTGGAGCTGTTTCATCCGTTTGTGGAGCTCTCTCATTTGTTGCACTGATGGTGGTGTGGATAACAGTACTGGTTTGCGGGTAGTGTTTTTTTGTTGTTGTTACTGCTGTTGCTGTTTTTGTTGTTGTTGTTGTTGTTGTTGTTGTTATTGTTGTTCCTGTTGTTCCTTTATTGTTGTTCAATCAATTTTTAGTTGGTTTTTACTAACACAAAGGTGACAGCGTAGTCTTCTGCTTTCAACTGCTACATGTAAGGTGGTACCGTCCGGCAGTTTTATAAGATCTGGCACATTTTCTATCGACACTTAATCTATTTGAACCAAAAGTTCGAACGCCTGACCTGTCCAGTTTTGTTGATCGGGGACGGCAATTTTTAAGATGCTAATAACTTCCTCGAAATTGTAGCAGATGGCTGACACCAGCCATCGTGCTTCTATTTCAGAGGGTACATCTTTAATTTTTATTTTTGTAACCCGATGACCTAGGTACGTAGGAAACATTACGACTTTTTCGCTCTCTAGTGACTGTATAGAGTAAGCTTCTATTTGCCCTTGTGTGTTAAATCTGATTTCAGCTGTGGCACATTTTTTGCCCTTGGTGGTGGTGGTGGTGGTGGTGGTGATGGTGGCGAGGGTATGAATAGATATGTATTCATTGTTGTTAACTTCCTTCCCTACCTTGTTAGTACGGACGCTAGTGTCAGAATGTGTAA
>NC_042997.1:57500-62500 GCF_006345805.1 Octopus sinensis | reverse complement strand
CCGTCAAGAGCCTTTTTGTTTTGAAGTCACAGGCATACACACACACAGATAACCAAAAATAGGAATCTAGTCACAGTCAAGCATTTCCTACATTAGGGTGACCCGGTTCTCTTTTCATTCATCTCAAAAAATACGACACAAGTTATGCAGTAACACCGTGCATCTTCTTATAGCACAACCATTTAAGAAACCTAGTCCTTTGGAAACTTTACGGAGAGCAACGCAACGGTTTTCAAGTAGCAGAGCCTGCACTTTCACAATATGATCGTCCGCGGTTTTCGAAGGAGATAGGTTTGTCATATTTGATATCGTCTTTGATGGATGTTCTTCTACATTTAATATGCTTTTATTTCATATGTCATCGTATATATCATAGACACTCGTCTACGTAGTAGTGTCGCAAAATAAGAAAAGCTTCCAAAACAATACTTTTTAAATTAACAAAATAACTTCTCACAAACGCAATGATCTTCCAGAGTACACTAAACATATGTTTACACAAGCACTTGTTGTTCGATGACAAACTAAAGTGATGTAATGAAAGGAACAGTCAACCTCGGTGGAATTTGAACTAAGAACATAAAGAGTGAAGAGAAACACCACAAAGCATGGTTTCAATTTTGGTACAAAGCCAGGAATTTTAGAGGGAAGGAGTATATTGATTACATCAACCCCGGTGCTCAACTGCTACTTATGTTGACTCCCGAAAAGATGAAAGGCAAAGCCGACCTCAACAACGGTTCAAGTGAGAACGTAAAGAGCCGGAAAAAATCGCCAAGCAAGCAAGTAAGTAGTAGTAGTAGTAGTAGTAGTAGTAGTAGTAGTAGTAGTAGTAGTAATAGCAGTAGCTTGTTATTGTTGTTTTTGGTGTTACTTTTCAAATAGTGGTTTCGTTCTTTAATTATCTGTGTTGAAGTTCCTCCGTTTCAACTTTACATTTAGTCAATTAAAAATGTTTTATTTCCACATATAAACCTCTCTCGTATATATGTTCGGGGTTTCGAGCCGAAATGAGAAATCGATACTAATATTAATGCTACTTTGTTGGTTAATGCTACGAATGCAGGAAAATTGTAAATCTGATTATATTGATCCCAGTGTATTAATGTATTACTAAAACGCTTTGTATTCACTACGGATCTTAACGAGTAACATCAAGACGCTTATATTACAGTATATAGAGAGACAAAGCTATATATTCTAAAGTATTGTGTCAAACGCTTTAAAACTCATGTCATTCTACGGAACATAATGATAGTTGGAATCGCGGTTTAACTCCCAGATCAGCTTTGATTAAGTAGACATATGAACAAAATTATTCCAGTTTTAAACATCCTGTATTTTATATATCTATCACTACGTTTTCCTGCATATCTTTTAAAACGAATGGATAGGCTTTGATCAAGATTTGGCTGTTACTTTTGCCAGATTGAACAACCGTATAGTGACTCCCAAGTTGACTTGACTTAATAGTATTAGACATCGGGTGGAGGACAACATTTGACATATAGAGCGCTGGCTAGGTGAAATGATCGCGTACATGGGATACAGTAATTACCTCGATCTTGGAGGCTGGAAAAGTTAAGGATGGTAGGAATTTAAATCGGAATCTTTTCTTAATGATAATGGAATTCCTAAGACATTTTTAATGTCGTTAGATTTGTACCACTCAGCCTGTCTCTTATAAACAACCAGTATATCAATAATACTGATATTATTATTCATTTTTGGAACAGAACAGTGAGCCTTGAAGCGTATAAAGCTATAAATAATAGCGTGTAAATATTGGGTAAAACAACTTTGGTTAGAAACAGTTGAAGGCAGCCCCTCATATTTACAGAACAAAAACAGTATGTATACAAAAAATACGTTCAGTGGTAGTATGTCTCTTATGCAGATGTGCTTGTTCCTTCTCGAGCCATTCCTGGCTCATAAGGGCCGGTTTTCCGGTTTCCTTGGCGTATAGGTTCCCCACCTGGACGGGACGCCGGTCCGTCGCAGGTGAGCTGCAAGATTCAGGAGGAAAGAGTGAGAGAAAGTTGTGGCGAAAGAGTCAGCAGAAGTTCACCATTATCTTCTGCCGGAGCCGCGAGGAGCTAAGGTGTTTCGCCAAAAACACACACATCGCCCGGTCTGAGATTCGAGCCCGCGATCCCTCCATCGCGAGTCCGCTGCTCTAACCACTAGACCATGTGCCTCAACACTATGCAGATGTGGGTTCGAGTTGTCCCACGGCAGCTTTTAACTTTTTCTAGCCAAAGGATTTTTTTTAATCCAGCTCTTATTTATAGCTTTATCTACTTCGGGATTCACCATGCCTCTAAAAATAAAGAATTATTTCTCTCTGGCAAGTACTAATATTGAGGAATCTGTTTAAATTTCTTTATCTGTACTTTATTCTATAATGGATTTATATACTTCAAATTTATGATCAAAAAATGTTACCTGTAATAAAAAGAAAGCACACAAAGAAAAATATATAGAAAGATCAAACGAATAATTAGTGAAGACAATCTCTTGAGTGAAAATAGTTTACACCTAAGATTAGTTTACTAAATGTAAATCAATGATCTAGACTGTTGCTAAACATTTGACAATGTAATTTCTGTAGCAGTTTAAGCGTTCTTTATACAACGTATATGAGTAAACTTTGGGTTAATGGAGACTAAACTTAAAGGTTAGACTCTTTTCACTTCATATAAATCTTGTCAAAATGGACAGATGCGAAAAAGTACTTACATATATATATATATATATATACATACATACATCACACCTATCAGATTATTTGTTCTCTTGTTCTAATAAAATCCAATACTTCGAAAAACAGAGTGTTTCAGGGATTTTATATTCTGCTTAAATAACAAGAAGTTCATGCGATAAAAGGTTTTCTTATTGGTTTTGCCGGCTTGCATTTCTCATTTATTTCGTTGTATTTTTGTGTTGTTATGCATCTCTTCTTCCGCGAAACGTATTCGTACCGTATGATATACTACACGAAGTAATACGATTAAAGAGTCCACCTCTTATATGTTGATTTGATACTGTTGGAAATATGTACGTTAAGGTGGTTTATATAACAGATTTTTCGAAAAAGCTATATAGAAATATTCCATTACGTTTTCTTTTTCTTTCTTTTATTCAATTTCATATATATATATATATATATATATATATATACAAATATACACAAACATATATGTATATATGTATTTCTTTGTTTAGTTTGTCTTCCAATATTGAGTTTTCTCATTTTGTTTGTTTTGCGGGTGTGTATACATCTTGAAGTAAGAGAAAAGACTGTTGCGTGCAAATACTGACTAGCTTCTTAGAAATCAGTCGAAAGACAATGTATCGGAACCAGATCACATTGCATGAAAGCAATACTCTTTCTGTCAATTCTATGTTTTAATTTTTTCTTTCTGTTATTTTTTTTTTTTCTGTTTTGATGACTTGAATAGAATTTTATTTTGCAGATTGATTTATCCCTCTCTTCTCAGCGTTACACTTTTTATTAGTTGAAAATCCGATAAAAAAAAGTAGAAATGAAAAGGACCTAAAAAAAACAAAGAAATCTAATTAGTGCCACGCAGTGGTATATATAGGAAAATGCTGTTTGAAGAAAAGAATGTTTCTGGATAAAAAAAAAAATTCCTTACATTGCTTTCGGCTCAACACAATTAATGAATTCCCAGAAAGAAACCTGTATGGAATCCCCGATAAAATCCTTCAACAGTAACATTTAGAGTTACACATTCAAGTTTCTACTTCAGCAGTTACTTATAGGAACACAAGTCGAAATTTTACGTAGATTATAGACAAAAATTTCTGGAGGTTTATCTCAGAAATTTCTTCTCTTTATGTATATTTTAGGGGCCGCATACATGTTCTAGGGAGAGAAATTTCTAAAAATTCCTTTATTTACTATTATAAGACTATTAGCTGATACGATTATGACGATGAATTACATTTTAGGGATCTTTTCGGTTTGAACGGCAGCTTTTTAAAATAAATTCCACGTAACTAAATACTTTTAAACTTCATACACTGGTAGAATGTGTTTATAAAACATCTTTTTCTTTTGGCTTTATTGAGAAAATTCTATAGTTTGTAAGATATTTGTTGTTCTTTTTCTTCAATTTCTGAAATTTCAACCAATCATACGTCTATTGAGGTGAAAACATTCTGTGCCTTATGAATATGTCCCTCGTTTAAGAAACAGATTGGGTTTATTTACATTTCTGAAGAAAAATATACCCTTCCCCCCACCCCTAACCCTAGCTAACCCTAACTAACCCTAACCCCAAAATAGATTGAAATGCAATAGATCGATACTAGGGTCATAATTATGAGTGACAATTTCATATGACACCGCTAGAAAAAACTGCCGTTCAAACCGAAAAGATACCATTTTAGATATTAAAGAAGATAGAAAAGAATAAATTTGAGAATTAAAATGATAGAAATAAAGTGATAAAAAAATAAAGACCTGAGATTATTTGGGAAATGATAAGCGAAACATTAAAAATGGGACAAGAAATCAACCAGGCTAAAACGCAAATGAATGGGGGAAATGTATGTAGTTGTCTGCTGAATTCTAATGAGAAATATGTAAAACAGAAGATATTTCACTTAAAGTGAAATAGACGTACAATGAATGGTTTGTATTTTTAAAGGATCTTTTTACAACATGAATGCTCTTAAGAGTGTGGGATAAATAGTTCAGCGGATAAGCAAAAAGTTACTCTGTGTATGCATGTGTGTTACAACTTTCATACATTCGCACACACACATACATATTTACATAAATAGATAGATAAAAGAGATACAAGAATATATATATATATATATATATATATTATATATATATATATATATACATATAAAAAGTTGATCCAAATTTGAAAACACAAAGAGAAAACACAACAACGCGAGGACATGGAACAGTATAGTATTATTGGACGCTCAGGAAAGAAGGAGGGTTTAACGTTTCGAGCGGA
>NC_042997.1:40000-52500 GCF_006345805.1 Octopus sinensis | reverse complement strand
TTGAAATAAAAGAATCATTCAATAGATCACAATATTTATTAGTTTTTATATTTTCATTTTTATATACAACACTATATACAAAATTCTGGGAAACAAGAAATTCTGAAAGTCGATGTCCATGATGCAAGGCTTATTATGAATTTAAACATTTTCATAATTGGAACGTCTGCGACATTCTCTTCACACAATAAATTGATTCTTTGTGAAAGAACATCAGCGCAACTGACCCTCTATGAAAACTAGCGGGGAGATAAATGCTACATTTTGATAAGGTTTGCCTTTAACTTTTCTTTATTGACATGGCAAATGTAGATCTGGTTGGAATTGATGACATCTTAAAATGAAGTGTAAATCTGTATTGGGTGGTTGCAGAATAATAAGGACAATCGAGAAAAAAAGTGAGTAAATGAATGAATGGATAAAAATAGACAGATAGATAGATATATTTCTTTATTAGCCACGCAGGGCTGAACACAGAAGATACAATATGCAAAGTAGAGCTTTTCTTTTTGGAAAGAAGAGAAGAAAAAAGGTGGGGGAATTCCGATCAAAAGGGATCGTGGAAAAAAAGTGGAGCCGATCAATAGGGATCTGTATCACAGAAATGTCAATGTAAAAAGAGAAAACAGATTAGGTTTGTCCGTGGATAGAAAAGCCTACGGAAAAGACCACGGGAACCTTGGGCAATAGTGTCATGCAAAACGAAGACACATTACAATAAGTGGCTCTCTTTTTCCTTTGGTTTTTTTATAGATAGATAGATAGATAGATAGATAGATAGATAGATAGATAGATAGATAGATAGATAGATAGATAGATAGGGAGGACGTGGGGAGAGATAGAAGACATTTTTTAATTTAGAAAAAGTAACTTATGTAAAGTAAATTATATTTGTAAGTTTTCTGGAAAGATATTTATGAACACATTTTTGTTTTCATTTCCTAAGTTACTATTTAAAAAATGAGAAAAGTCTTATTTTCAAGATGACGTTAATTCAATACGGTAAGAGACAGACAGACAAACAGACGGACAGTCGAACAGATTGAGTGATATATACTATTGTTATACTCACCTCATTTTTCATCATCTTCTTTATCTCAACCTTGGTGTACGTTCTTCCGTTAATATTCACCTATCATTCCTTGATTGATTATGTGACAACTCAAAATCCCTGCCTGGATTGCCTTTCTTTTCAACTTTTGTAACTATTTGAAATAGACTCTTTCAGTTACACTGCAGATACAGAAGTTTTAAATTGCTAATATTTTCCTCGCTTCGATGTCTAAGCCGCAAATGTCTTTTCGTATCAGTCATTAACATTGTATAGTAAGGACAATATTATATTTGGTTATAATGAATGGGTAGACTGACAATTACACATCTTCTGCAACTTGCTGAAAACTCTTGCCTTATTCTTTGTTAGCAGAGAGAATAGAACGCAAACTTAAAATTTACATATAGGATAAGATATTTTTATTACTCGTAACAGAAACCAGAGGTAAAAAAAGAGTTATCAAAGTTGGTCGACAGCTCAATAATTTTCTTTGACTTAGCATTAAATAAAACAATTATCATAGACAAATAAGCTGTTTATTCATCTCGTTTCTGTTAAGTCATATGCCGCAATCTAACATGATGCAATTCAGTTGTACCGTAACCTTAAGGGAATTGCCCTGACGATATGGCTTTGTTCGTCATATGATTCATGTTTTTTTCCGAGATTCCCGGTGTTATTTTCTAAAAATGAAATATTCTTTTCTGTTATGTCCTAGCCACACATGAAGGGGTAACAGTAACTATAGCATTCACAAACCCTTCCACGCTGGTAAGATTGACGAGTTCATACAAAGTTTGAACAGATGTAGATCCACACGCTAAGGAAAATTGAGGTTGATAGATTTACAGAGACTGTCAGTGCTAGGAATAAATACTTTGGTGTATTTAGTGTAGGAATTGAGATGTAACACATAGCAGGAATAAAGTTGATTCAAATGGGGAGTGCTAGAAGTATATGCAACCAGTTGGCTCAGATTATAAGATAGTGTTAGTAACAATAAGAGAGACTCAGACGAAATTAAGTTACCTTAAAATTATATTACACTAGTCGATCCCACCTTTATCAATCAGTTAGATAGCCTTTAAGATGCCGTCCGAGACATTTATGCTGTTTGAGATGTTTACATTTAATAAGAACTTGATTTTTAATTTATCTTGTAGCTTTTATAGCTTAGAGTTTTAGCTTCATATCAGTTGCCATGTTCTCTTTCTTTCTTCTTGAATTCCTTGTGATAAACATGAAGATGGCAAATCTAAAGTAGCAACATCCTGCTCTTGCAAAAATCGGAGTCCGTCAGGATCAGCTGAAGGAGATAAATTTATTGTTTGTTTCAGTATCGTTACAGTAGGCAGTACCAGTTCTAAGGAGGCATTATTGGTTTTACAAGATGAAAAATTTTAGATTAAGTGATTATGTGATAACTTAGGCGAAGGAGTGGCTGCGTATGCGTTAGTCAAGTAGTATTGTCAAGAAGTTGCTTCGCAGCGCTCTTGAATTGAAGAACGTTGAAGGCGCGACTGTCTGTAAGGTAGGCACCTGTTTTGTTTTTTTGGGGGGGGGGTTGGGTTTTTTTGTTATTTGATATTGTTTTCTTTTTGCAAATGAGAAATACTCACAGGGTCCTGGACATTTGTCTGACTGCAGTCGCGCTAAGTGACTCACCTTGTGTGAGAATTGTTGTTTTGGGGGCGTGTTTCACGGCAAAAAAATGCTGTGAAATTCGTGGTATTGTACCAATTTGTGGAGCTCTGTTCCTGCTGGTGGATTACAGTAGGCCAGGAGTACTGCCAGCCATAATTGTGCTTTATTGAATTCTGCTATGTTTCAAACTGTCTTCCTTCTTCTTCTGTCTTCTTTTTTTGTTTTTTCTTTGAACTTTTTTGAACTTGTGTCTGACTGTGCCTGGAACCAGGCCACATTAAAAAGAACTGTCCGCAGGACCAAAGTAAGGTCCTGGAACAGTTAGTAATGAAAGAATCCCCACCTCCTCATTCGGAAGGAGGGATGGAGGCAGTAGATACCTCCTCTGAAAAAAGGGGAAAAAAAGGACCCCAAGGCTGCGGGAGGGAGGGAAGATCCTCCGGTTAAAGCGGAGGAACTACACCCTCCCGTAGCAAAGGGGAGAAAAAAAAGAAGAAAAATGGGGCAGTGCCGGCGGTTAATACACCACCGGCATGTTCCGGAGCCCCGTCGGCGGAAATTGTGCCACCGACGGTGGAAGTTGTGGCCTCAACCCATGTGGAGGAGGAATTTTTGGTCTTCTTCCGCATGGGAGAGGCGGTGGGAATGTTTACTAAAAAAGTTTGCCAGGGGAGGAAACATAACCTGCATTAAAGACCCTGGATGGCCTCCTCAGGTTGCTGTGGTCATCTCAGACACGGAGCTTTTCAAGGTAATGGACTCCTTCCCAGAAGATGTATTCCGCTTCAGATTAAGGCACCCTGATCTGGCACTATCGGAGGGCTTAAGTGATGCTTTGAGCCTGGTCGCGTGCCGGCGGAGCGGAAAATAGTAAAACTTAAGAGGCTGAGTGCCTCATACATTTTCTCTTATTGCCCATCAGAGAAAATGTAAGAGGCCTAGTGTCTCATTTATAAGGACATTGTGCTATTTTTGGTAAGAGGCTTAGTGCCTCATTGTAAGGACCTTGTGTCCAATGGAACATCAGTAAGAGATTTATTACCTCAAATTGTGTGTTTTGTAAAAGAACAATGTTTTAGAGAAGCAGCGATCGGCGGGCATCGTCTACCTTTCCTCATTAATATCATTTTTTCATCATTCATCTCATTAATGTTATTTTCCAGCCCGCAGCTACTACTTCTATGTAATGGCTTGATGGCAAATTGAATGAAATAAAGTAGCTGGCTTACTCTCGACGCATGCACCGTCTGTTGTAAGCTATTGCTACTGTGAATGTCACGTTGCTTTGAGCTGCGTGAATAAGAGAAATAAAAGAGACTGGCTATAGGTAAGACTTCTTTCTTTTTTAGTTCGGTGGGGATTTGTTGTATTATTTTTAATAGATACCTGCTGAACACTTAACATTTTTTTCTGCCTGTGGGGAGTCTAGTTGTACTCAATTTTTAGTTAGTTAAAAATTTTTGTGGTGAGCGTATCTCCCCCACAAAAAGTTTGTGGGCGTATATCACAAACCAAAATATTGTTCCTGTGCTGTAATCCTTGCATTGGAGTACCCGGTTTGCTGTAGTTCCTGCTTCGGATTGACTGGATTTGTTGTTGCTACCAATTTCCAGTTGTGAAGTCGCTTTGAACTGCGTGAATAAGAGGGGAAAAAAGAGACACGCTACAGGTAGGACATTTTGTTTTTCTAGTTCGTTGTGGTGGTGGGGGATTTGTTGTGTTATTTTTAATAAATTGTTGCTGAACTCTTAGACATTTTTCTGCTTGTGATGAGTCTAGCTGTACTCACTTTTTAGTAAGTTAACATTTTGGGTTTTTTTATGTTTGTGTGTCTGTGTTTGTCTTGCCCCACCATCGTTTTACAACCGATGCTGGCGTGTTTACATCCCCGTAGCGTAGCGGTTCGGCAAAAGAGACCGATAGAATAAGTACTAGGCTTACAACGAATAAGTCTTGGGGTCGATTTGTTCGACTAAAGTTGGTGCCTCAGCATAACCGCGGTCAAATGACTGAAACAAATAAAAGAATAATGAGTATAGTTATTTTCAACACAGCGGTACCTTATGTTTATCCTGAATAGTTTCGAAAGGGTTTTTTCGATGCATCTATGAAACTCATAACTTGTGCTTGTGTGTAATGTAGATATTTCCAGTGCAACATTGTTTCAGCATTCATTTTTTTCTACTCCGAGGTGACCAATCCATATAGGATGGACGGTATACAATACACCACCCCGGCGAGCTAGCAGAATCGTTAGCACGTCGGGCGAAATGCTTAGCGGTATTTCGGCTGCCGTTACGTTGTGAGTTCAAATTCCGCCGAGGTCGACTTTACCTTTCATCCTTTCGGGGTCGATAAATTAAGTACCAGTTAAGCACTGGGGTCGATATAATCGACTTAATACCTATGTCTGTCCATGTTTGTCTCCTCTATGTTTAGCCCCTTGTGGGTAATAAAGAAATAGGTATACAATACACCACCCCTGAGATTGAAATCACTAATTGGAGTCGAAATATTTTTCCACCAGTTATAACTAATCCTAAAAATATAGATTTTTGTAATATTGTGTGTGCGTAGTAGACAAGAAGTATCAACATATACAAGATCGAGTTGGTAATGACCTTCATTTGTAACACTGATGTTTTAGTTAGGTTTTTTTGTCTCAGACTAGAGAGAATGAGGAATGATCATCATACGGGCATGACTGTTTTCATGTTGTTGAATGAAAGTAAACTATTATGTCCCAACTAGGAGTCTGCCTTTATGGGAGCAGTCTGTTTCTAGTGAAAGGTTTCTAGTGTGCATGTGTGGGATGTCAGTGTGAAACATGTTTAGGATGAAATGAAGAAGTGTGTTACCTCCTGGAAGTGAACGTTGCTAGTAATGCTAGTAATGATAGTAGAGAGTTAGAATACAGGAAAATAGTTTAGATCTGTGACGGCACAGTCTAATGTCAAGTTTCCAATTCATAGCCAGAGAACCCTGTAAACACTGAGAGCAGTGTTTTAATAGATGTTTGTTAGGGCAGCTTTTTGACAGGTTTAGCAACAAGGTCAGATTATTTATGATAAAGCAGTTTTATTTTAATACAGTTCTATATTTAAGAGATGAGGAATTATGTACATTATTTACAATAGACGGATATTTGTCCTCATCTTGTTTGTTGTAAACACAACGTTTCAGCTGATATACCCTCCAGCCTTCATCAGGTGTCTTGGGGAAATGTCGAACCTGGGTTCTCATTCCTAAGGTATTTTTCGATAATGTTTTTGTTGTTGTTGTTATTATTATTATTATTTTTATTATTATTGTTCTTGTTATTCAGGGGTTAGTAGCCCGCGCTTTTAAACACTACGCTATATGGCGTAGTGTTAAGAGCGCGGGCAACTAACCCCAAGATTCCGAGTTCGATTCCAGGCAGTAACCTGAATAATAATAATAAAAATAATAATAATAATATAATAATAATAATAATAATAATAATAATAATAATAACATCGAAAAATAACTTAGGAATGAGAACCCAGATTCTAAATTTTCCCAAGACATCTGATGAAAGCTGGAGGGTGTATCAGCCGAAACGTTGTGAGGACAAATATCCGTCAGCAGTTTTATTTTCTTCTATATTTTTATTCGAGGTATTTAGACTTAGTTTGCCGTTGAACAAAGCATTTATGAATAATTTGGTCTTATAATTATTGACACTTACTCTTCACTACATGCACATATAATTTATGAGCAAAGGCGATTGTTGTGATGGCATTTTTAAATTTCGAAAAAATTATGGAAGACGTTTTATGTCTAAGGAGGCATTCTTGGTTTTGCAAGATGTAAAATTTTAGTTTAACTCAGTATGTGATAACTTTGCAGTGCAAGCATAAACTAGAAATTTGAAAGCCAGATGAATCAAAAGGTATTACCAAGCCGCTGTAACCAATTGCTACAACGGTTTATATGAGCGAATGTCTAGTACAGTGGAAATTTAAGATCAAATTTCCCGGTATGTGTATGTTTAATAAACATACATACCAAAATATATATTGTCTATCAATAAGAATCCTCAAATTTATGCTTTTTAATTTCTCTTTCTTGATACAAGACATCAGTGTTTTCGTTTTCGTTTTCGTATATTTAAATACAGTCTATTTAGCTTTTCATTCCGTCACGCTCTCTCCCACACTCTCTCGCTCTTTCCTACACTCTCTTGCTCTATTTTCGCTGATCTTTCAGTATACTTTGCATCTTATATATATATCACCATACATTCCTCAAATCTTTCATTTCTTCCCTATAATTTGTTTGCATTTCTCTCGACTAGATACAATCGAATTTTGCGATAAGTATTTATGAGTTCATAAAATCCAAAGGAAAACCAGCTACACATTTTCATGCATAATAATGCAACCTACTCTATCCGTCATTATACTACTACCTGTTTATCATAGTCTCAGTATCTATTAGTATTTACCATTCCTTCCCCCGCCCGCAAATATCATGGCTTTATATATTTTCCTACACTTTCACATTGTTTATTCCACACGTAACCTTTCTTAAAATATATTTGTTACCGCGCCTCAGCTTCTCTGCTTTCAATATTTTTATGCACTACGTTTCCTGTCTTTTTTTTATTTTTTTCTTTCTATGCCAATTCCTTCTTCCTTTTGTTCCGACATATCTGGAGACTTCTCATTCATTTTAATATTTTTCTCTCAAAACTTGCAGCTGATATTCTCGCTTTAAACTAATTTATTTCAATTTATATTCAAACAGCCGCCGGCTATTATTTTTTCAAAAACGTTTACTTCCGTAATGTGTTGACAAGTTCTCACTACAGATATGATTGGATTATTTAACGCATCTAATCCATTTCTACCGCAACAAAAATAAACAAACAATAGATGAGTAAATACGCCAACAAAATCAAATGCAAATATAATGTCGATTATCAAACAGCAACTACAGCGTCATTACCACCGCATCCATCATCCGCCCATTCTTGTTCCCAATTATTATCATCACCACCATCGTCATCATCATCATCATCAACATCCAAACCCTAAAATAATAATAATAATAATAACAATAATAATAATAATAATAATAATAATAATAATAATATTAATAATAATATTCATCAACTACCATAACATAATGACCACGAACAACAAGAACAGTAGAGCTAACAATAATCAAACATGTGGATGAAAATATCATCTTATAATCAAATACCAGAATTACTCCAAGTTGTCTGCAGAAGCAAGACAACAACAGTTGAGTGAAATAATGCAGTCGTTATAGTGATGGTACGTTTTATTTTTAAAACAATCAGCCACCATCTGCTACAAAAAGAGCGGCTGTTGATGCAATAATATTAATGTACAACATCAATACGTCGTTATATCCAGATTGTTGTATCAGTATAAATGTGCCGATATAGACAGTAGTAAATAGTTATGCTACCAACGTCCGATTGTCATGTTGCATAACAACAGCTACCATAAATATAAACAGCAATTATAAAATATGTGGAATGATTCCTATAAATCAGAACACTGCAAGAGAAGAAACAACGAAGTTCATACACCAATAATCTTTCTTAAATCTTTAGATATAGGAAATGTATAAACCTCTAAAAACATAATAATTTCATGGATAAACGTTTCAACTAATCTGGAAACGTCGCAGTGAAAGCTAAACGGATTTCAAATTAATGAAAACATACTGCCAATGATCAAATGTAATGACACTATCATCACCAACACCACCACTACCAATACCTCTGATACTAACTAGTGGTGGTGGCCCAGGTGATAGTGATGGTGGTATCGATTTATCGAATAATTATCGTTGCTAATTTTATAAGTGTGAAGACACGTTGCTTTGTGGTTAAGAAATTTGGACTCATGGTCGTACGATTGTGGTTTCGATTTCTGGACCAAGTAATGCGTTGTGTTGTTTAGTAAAACACCTCATTTCACTCAGGTGGTAAAAAGGAATAACTCTGTGTCCCACCCGGTGGTGGAATTTATACGTGATAGAAACCTTATGAGTGTCTATGAGTCGGGAAGGAGCTTTAGCTTTTATTTTTATTAGTAGAAAGAGGGGAAATTATGGATAATTCACAGTACCTTATAGTAAGTCCCTTTGCAAAATGAATGACGGGATGGGGAGAATCACATTTTCTGCACCCAAGTATGTACCCCAAACAAATATGTATTGGATGCAATTTTTACAATTTCAATCCTGATTTGTATAAACGGAAAATAAAGTACCTTGTCCTGCATAAGGCGAATGATGTTATACGTAAGGGTCCTGCAATAACTAGAAAAAGCAGTTCTGATTCTCAGGAAAAATATTACTGCCGAAATTCTTAACGAAATTTATTACAAGCATATTACAAGGTGATACTATTCCCAACATCAATGTCAATTATGCTATTTTATACAGAATAAAAGTAGCAATCAAATAGGAATAAGTGAAATTTGTAGTCTGTTTCAAAAATATCACAAAATTCTGTTTAAGAAAATGGTCGAAACTTGTGAGACAATAGCAAGAAAAGTAAAAGATTATCTGATCAATATAAAAATGGAGTAGTGTAACATCATTTGAATGTGATAATTTGGAGACCCTGTATATGAGATTTGTTGCTCTCTAAAGAAATTCAGTGTCACTCACAGCAAAATAATTGCATGATAATTGATCATTACTTATGATAATCGCATGGTATTTAGTTAAAATGAAATTTAACAGAAATGTTATATATTTTGACAGAACAATAATTATCATAATTATTAACACACTTGAAGGAATGTGTTTACCCTTGCTTTTTAGCATTAGATCGCTACGTAAAAAAAATTTATTAATATTTACTATACTAAGTTAGAGTTGAAAGGATATTTAATAGTACACACTACTTTAAAGATTAAGTAGATCTATTGCAAGAAAAGTAGATAAACAGATACCATTGAGAACCAGTGAACAGTTTAAGACCTCAATTTTTAAAGTTGCCTATATTTCCTTAATGATATCAAAATCTAATCATTGGCAATGTGATTTGTGCTGGCATCAAATATAATAAATCAATTCTCAGAGCAGCGATGAAGCTAGGCTAGATTTTTAACGGTTAAAGTTTATGCGAAGCCAACATCTAAAGTGGTTATAAATGACAGGTTTTATGATCACAGATATAATTTTATGTTGCCCAATCTTTCACGAGTTAAAAGATTCAGATATCACTGAGAAATGATTGTTTGCTTAGATTAAAAGTCTAAACTGGATAAGAAGCTTGAACGAAGTTTAGATATCTTAAATAATATCCAATTCTCGATAAGTGCATGATACTTTGTAACATAACATATTCATAGAAATATAGCAATTTTATAAAATTCCTTTCAGTCGTTCAACCTCAACTCAATTCTTTTTTCCTCACATATATGCCCCAAGAGTTTTTACTACAAACACTAAAATGTATTCGAGAAAGAGCACACTAGCATTTCACAGATAATATATGTCTTTATGTGATTGTGTGTTTATGTCAAAGAGAATAAAATGTTTTGCACGATAGCTCGATTTAATGACGGCTATGTCATGTGTCCTCAAGAGAATCAAACTTCTACACCAACGCTGTTATATAGCAGCATGTGCTGAATAATAAAGAAATATATAGCAGCATGTGCTGAATTGTATTATGATTATTTAGTCTTAATACAGCTATAGTACATATTTCTCTAGTTATAATTTGACTTTACGTTACGAAATCTAGGGGTAACAACTAATCCAATTCGTTCAGATCATTTTAAAGGCAACTATTTTAAGTTTAGTTATGCTTTATAAATTCGGTATATACACATTTTAAACAGGAATGAATGCTGTACACATGCTTATATGCACAGCTAAACATGAAATATAAAATTTTAAATTAATATTATATAAAGAAACTAGAAATGTGAGGAGCTATGTTGCTGTCGCTGTTGATGGACATTATGTTGTACAACTAAATTTACAATAATGACAAACATAAATTATCAAAATAAAATAAGATATCATATATGAATACATGTTTATATAATTTGTGGAAATAATATCCATTGTGTTTGCTAAATTGCAGTGTTACGTAAGTATTTCTATAAGGATAGAACACGAATGGCCATAAAAACTAAAAGTTCCGAGATATTGTAAGTCACATGGTATAGAAATGTATCGATAATATATGCTTTGGTAATGGTTTGAAACCAAAATATTTTATGCATTTTGCAAATCATAATGCAAAATTTTATAAAAATTTGAATTACGCAATCGTTTTCAGATATGTTTCCCAATTCTTATTTTAGTTACTATGTATTTATGTATTTTTTGTGTTTTTTATGCTTAAGTTTGTTTGTGTGTGTGTGTGAGTGTGAGCGTGTGAGTGTGAGCGTGTGAGCGTGTGTGTGCGTAAGTGCAGAGTGGTCGTGCTATCAATATTATAGTTAAGATTTCTAAATAAAATACATAATTCTACTTTAATTATCTTTGTTTCATCATAGGCTGCAGTTTACAATAATACATGAATATCTCGTTCGAATGTAATTATCTCTGGTGACCTAAAAAGCAAAATCGATAATTGTATTACTGATTCATAAGCAAATAAAATATATTATAGCGATCAGCTTATGTAGTAATGTTTTGATTGGATATTGTAGATTTTAAATATGAATAAATGACTGAATAAATAAAATTATTCTACTAACGGTTCTGCTTACATTATATCTGAATATAGATTACTGTGAACAAAAATTGAGAAGTTGAAGTCTGTCCATATTTCTGCAAGGCAAGTAAGTAGAATTGTCTCAATTAAATTGTGTGAAATTAACCTGGCATGAAATAAATTTAGGATATAGAACTACTTTAAATGCAGCACAAAATTTTGTAAAGGCTGTACTATCGTTCACTTTATTTACCTGGTCAATTTTCTTCACAGATTTGGCGATTATGACTCACATAGACTATGAGAATATTTGACTTATTGAATGCCATGTGATCAAAATGAATAAACAACTTGCAATACTGAAGTTCTAACCCCCAAAGTTTTCTTCACTTCAGTGATCTTTTCTTCAATGTGTCAACTGAATATTCTTGCACTTTTATACGTTTTCAAATATGACCTTATCTTTCGGGACCTTAGAAAATTTAGGACTTTATTTGTCAGAGACGGACGTTAAAAATACACTAGTATTAAACGTTTTCATGAAAAGCGCGCGCTTGTCCTTTGGTTAGCTTATTAGACGGTCAGATGATATTGTATGCTTACTAGGTACATGCCAAGTGATATCTGCTAAGTCAATTTGAATTTCCAACGGAACTTTTTTAGTATTTCAGACGGATCTTTTTAAATCGAATGCTCAAAAACGTTTCAAGTGTTCATCCACTCATTGGATAGCTACATAGAACCTTAGGGAATCAATACTGCCCACTATGCCAAACTTTGTTTTCATTTCATTTTATTCAAATTATTTTGTAATTTTAAAGCAAAAACTACTTAGTTGGTAATAAAAACTGGAGACATAACTGAAATTATATATTGAATATCAAATATTTTATGAAAATTGCTATTTTATGAATTCAAAGGATAAGGCATTCCATATATTTACTTCACATCTTTAGGAATCCTTGCCATCATTGAGGAATCTTTTTACTTTTGTCTTTTATTTGTTTCAGTCATTTGACTGCGTCCATGCTACGGGACCGCCTTCGAGAGTTTTTAGTCGAATGAACCGACCTCAGTACATATATTTTTAAAGTCTGGTACTTATTCTATCGGTCT
>NC_042997.1:0-35000 GCF_006345805.1 Octopus sinensis | reverse complement strand
GTATGTACTATGCATGTATATATATATTTGCGCGTGTGTGTCTAAATAGATGTATTGTGTGTACATATACGTACACACAATATTTATTATGTATATATACATGGATATCCATATTTTCTATATATTAATACCTATATATATAAATAGTATATATGTGTATACAAACACATACATATACAATATACATGCATAATACAAACGCACACATACACACATATATGTATATATACATACATATATACATACATATATATATATATATTATATATATATATATAATATATATATATATATATATATATATATATATATATATATATATATATACAAACATACAAACATACAAACATATATGGAACTGCCGGGAGTTAATATAATTATATATAGAAAGATACACAAACATAAGCTAACACACACATTCATACACTAACGTACGTGATCGATTTACTGTTTATTCTCTCCTATTAATCGCAGCTTCAGAGGATAACTAGCCTAAATTAGTGGAAGTTTGAATATTAAAAAAGTTACTTTATATCTCTCCAACAGAGATAAATCGTACCTAGTGCATTAGCTTTTTCCACGTGACCTGTCAAAATAGTAGACCTCGGTTACCATATATTTTTATAAGATTTGTATGTTTTTTTTTTCAAATATAATATTAATATATTTTTATATATATATATGAATTTTACTTTTTTAGTTTATTATGATGGCGTCTGCGATGGAAATTACACTGCAACCTTTTAAATCATGTTTTATGGCTATCATTATTGTATTTTAACGTAAGAGAAAAGCTCTAACGGTCTTGTAATAATTGGTTTAAACTCCGCCACCAAACGGTTCATATTTCACACACCATTTTTCTCATTCCCTCTTTTTCATTCTTATTTCTTTCATATTTGTTTGTCTTTTGCAATTATTTTATTTATCATTTGCTTTTGTGTTATTCTGTCATCCTTCCTTTTTCGTTTTTACATTTCCTTCAGGCTTATTTCTCTCTTTATCTCTATCATTCTTATTCTATTTTATTTTCATATTCTCTAATATTTTTCTTTTCACATACATACACATTACATACACATACATATATATGCAAGTCTATGTATATATATATATATATATATATATATATAGTGAAATATTTGTTTTGCTGTTTAAAAATCGACGGATTTATTTCGCTTTAGTTCAGCAGTGATTTATTCTATCACCTCAAGAGTAGTAATAAAAGAAAAGTGGTAACGCTAATTATGTTGCACAGACTTGGTGGTTTGATTTATGTTTTCTTGTTTCTAGCTGCTCGTCATGGTATTGGCTTTCACTTTGAATTCACACCACGGAAGAACAAGAACGAACCTATCCCCTGAAACTGTAGTCTAGTGCTTTTTTTTTTTATTTTAACGTAATATATCCCCGTTTAATTATCATTAGTAATGTTGTTTCACTGGAAACTGGTTGTGATGTATAAGATTGAGTTACATACTTAGCAATAAATAATGATTAATTCTTTTGTGTCCTTGCTGAAATTGCTGTGAAGTTTTATAACATAACAGCAAAGATTTAGCATTTTTCTGCTTAATATGAACGAAACAGTCTAGTGAGTAGTATCCATTGACAACAACTAATTTGTAGGTATAAAGTTTAAAGTTTAATTCAGAAAAGGAGTTCATTAATTAATGATGGCTGTGCCTGTTGAGTTTAAATTGAAATGTGCTGTTGCACACCACAGGTCAAGTAATGAAAATTAAAACTAGGATTCATTAAAGCGATGATTCGGGATTCAAAGTTCTGAATTGGAACCATTCACTGAAGATGCTTAAAAGTTGCCGACTGTAGCTCTGTAAATATATAAATCGTCGTTAATGTTACTGCGCAGTAACTAATTTAATGATTATGATACCGAAACACTGAAGTTGGTCGTACCACGAGAAAGAACGTACGCACATAAACACAGCGTACACATATGTACACAAATGCATGCACAAGCACACAAACACACACCCATCCTACACACACGTACCTACTCATACCTTTGTATATATGTATGTCGCACTAAAACAAAAGCGTTGTGCAACCTACATTGTATTTATGCCATGTAGGTTCGAGTTTATGGATGTATGTTTGGAGAAAATGGGATTTTAAAAATTATGTAATGGTTTCATAGTAGTAACTTTATGGTATTAATGTATAACATATAAGGACTAAAAGCTTCAAGCAACCATGAAAGCTATCAACAGATAGCTATTTCAGTTTCGTAGGCTAAACAAAAACTGTGAAGAATTTCATTAGGATTAATACCTATTTCGTGATTGTAGGCTTAACCCAGGTGTCGTTTACCGTGGCCAAATGACATATGGATGATGTTAGAAGAGTCAAAATATTATAACTAATATTATGGTCTGAAAATATAATTAATCTAGTTCTTCTTCTCTCTGCCCCGTCTTTACCGGAATCCCTGCAAAAAGAGTTTAAATTGTTGCTGCTAGTGTTGTGTATCGTTTCAATTTCATGTACCTTGTTAAGAAGTGTTTGGGCACAGAAGAATATAATTTTATGACGTTGAATTGAATGAACATGCAGTTGGTCTTCTTTTTAATACTACTGTGACAATCCACCACAGCATTGTTGTTATTCTGTCGTACATTAGAGGCTATGCTAATTTTGTAAGTTATGTTGTTTAAGATGTGTTTACCAGGTACGTGAAGTATATTCATCACAGGTTAAGAAACCTATTTACAAGTACTACCAGTCGTTTCGTAAAAAGAACGTCAGTATTAAATATACATAGCTGAATATAAAATGTTGCTGCATACTAACGAACAAACATTGTACAGCCAATCAGATTGCTATCCTGATATCCAAATGATATTCCATAACTAAAGATTTCTGCCAGCTTTTATCAAAGCAACAATCTTCAAAGCAATGGAATCATCTTAGGTGTAAAAACGGAAAAAGTTACATCGAAGGCAGTTTCAAAAGCCGTATCATCATTCCCAGAAACGAGGAAACGAGCAATATTACATTATTGCAGAAATTGAAAAATTGATATATTAATCAAATATACCAAAAGCAAGGCAATGTCAACTTTGCGCAGCAAATAAATATCATATAACAATACAATTTCATACTTTACACAAAAGAGTAGAATAATATTGAAATACTGTCAGCAAAACATATTTTACTTGACAAAATACAACGGTGAAATAGATAGGTAATCTACAGATTATAAGGAGAGATCACTGTTGCAAAGGGAGCACGAAGCGCAAGATGTTGAAAACCCACGATCACTCATGATTCTGAGCGCAAAGAAATGTAACTATTTACAAAAAACTTTTATTGACACGTTACTGCATGCAAAACTTAAGGTAATTAAATATAACTCTAACTCTAACACAAATACTAAGCATTAAGCATTCTTTGTTCGCAGTACAGGGATTAGATTGACTCTAGTATACAAGTAAACAAGTGAATCATATTAATTCTTCAAGACTGATGTATGTATACAACACTGATGCTCACGGATTACTGGTATTTGGTTATATCAACATGCACAAATAGATACCATATTAAATAGGTGTGATGTTAAAATTAGTCATTGCAACACTAAAACCCTCGGCATTAGCAAGAACGTAGTAGCTCAAACAAAATTAACTTTTCTATAATAATTACCAAACTCATACTATGGAATATCGTTTCGTTTTTTTCTTTGTTTTTGTTTTTTTGTTTTTTTTTATCATATATTTTACTGAAAGTGTACATAAAAGAATTATAAAGTTGTTTTCTTATACCAGCTGCTGCAGATAGAGTTAAATTGCATTAGCTCGTTCCTGCACAACACAAGATGGAATGTGATTCAGAAATAATACAATAAGAATTTTATACCAAAGGAAAATCAACAGAAAATAAAACCATAAAAATGTTATTGAAAAAAGTTCCCAAAAATGTGTTCGTATAGCAAATAGCAAATTAGATGCTATATTATGAGGGAAGACATATGAAAATTATTATAGCACTTTCTATTATTAAATTTGTACTTCATCTAGAGTATATAATGGTGTCTGTGTTGGTAATAGATTGAAGTAGGTCATTACAAAGTACAAGAAGTTTAATAAAAATAGTTCATCCTTTATCTAATCTCTGAAGACAAGTGAGCTACTGCTTAGCTTAGGACTATTCAAAGTAATGAGAATATAATTAAGCACTAGAGAGCATTAAAACACCGAAATTCATCCACTTAACAGCTCAATAATTTAGAGTTGGAGAGGCTCTTGATTTTGATAAACTTAATGCTTCGCCCTGTGTAACTTCACCAACTGACACTTCGGTGAACTTGGTGGAGTTCATTTTGTTGCAAACATTCGAGCCAGGTCTTTGAAATTTTTTCTTCCCTCCCTTCTACCAACTTTGGTAGTACTGTAAAAGGTTATGCTCATCGGTTCCCTTTCTCTCTAAAAGATAATAAAAGGTGTACAGTGTCGTTGGAGTGAAATAATTAGCAATAAATATTATTCAGTACTCGTAACAGGATATGAAACAGCCTCATCTGTCAGTTGTTTGTCGGTCAAGCACTGAGTTTTAATTAATCTCTATAACAGAGACCGGCTTGTAGAGTCCACTATTTTGCATTCTATTAAGGTGTACCAAAAAGCAATATCGCATTTCAAGTAATGATTTCAAATCAGCATGAAACATATCGTAATTATATTTATTCATTCAAAATATAATCGCCATCGTTAGAAACATCAGTTCTCTAATTCCCCAGGCAAAAAAAAATCAGATCTTTTACAAGAGAAACATGTTTACAGTGCTGTTTCGACATTGCCCCTGTTTCTTAAAGTTTTTCCACAGGTAAAATGTTCGAGTAACTTGGATAAGTAAAACTCTGATAGCGCTGGATCTTGTAAGTAGGGAGAGGGTGAAGCAGAACTTCCCAGCCTAATGAATTCGTCTTTTCTAGGCTTATCTTCCCTTCTCTGTAAACTTTTCCAATCTACTTCAGATGATCTTGCACAGTGGACCAAGATTTATTTCGCCTCGGATATAAATCTCCGATACTTTGACGCAGATTCTCTTCAGATGCTGTTTTCATTGCGTCATTCTAAGAGCAGTTAGTCTTCCTGATTGATACCCATCCGCTTTTGAATTTATTAAACCGTCTTTGGCATTACTGAACACTCACTTGTTAAGGAAAAGGAATACATATGTTTTCCTTTGTGTACGCTGTATTGTTGCCCTTATGAAGTTCTTAAAGCATGCAATGCCGAATATGTACCATCACTAAAGTCTTTGTCTTCAATGTGCAACAAACACATAAGCACACAGCGATCATCCACATTGATGTTTGTCCAGTGATACTACGTTAATCGGTTGACTGCAAGAGCACCTTATATTGGCTTCTATTGGTAAACTAGCTGTGGTAAGATATCAGACAATTTACCAGAACATACATTACTTTTCGGTAACCCTAATACTTATATTACACAATCTGAATAAACGATTGTTTATAGTGACACGTCATAATTTATGTTCATGGAAGTTTAAAATGATGTCAGCTTCCATACTTTCTCAATAGAAAAATGTCAACTTCATAGAAATGAATCAAGTCAATAACCTGAAGTCTTCATAACTCTTCGATTCGTTATTATTATTCAGTTCATACACAAGATCAAGACAGATGATTGACATTACAAAGCAAATGAGATCTTGAGATGTTCAGGTATATGTCGAGGATATTATTGCGGCTACAAATATTTATTTCCTATGTTGTTAGAAAGCCAGAAATATATACTTTTCAACTCTAGGCACAAGGCCCGAAATTTGGGGGGAGGAGCCAGTCGATTACATCTACCAGTTACATTTAGTAACTGGTACTAAATTTATCGACCCCGAAAGGATAAAAAACAAAGTCAAACTCGGCGGAATTTGAACTCAGAACGTAAAGACAGAGGAAATACCGCTAAGCACTTCGCTCGACGTCCTAACGTTCCTGCCAGAAATATATAGAGAAGGAAATATAGTTCAGTTCGAAATTTTGGATGAAACGAAATAAAAAAGAAAGGAGACCAAGAGGTATATAAGTTGATCAAGCAAACGGTGGTAACTATATATAAATGGTAGAAATTTTAGGTCTTTGGACCTAAAATTTCTACCATTCAACTTCCTTCCATAACAAATTTTCTTAGTGACAACTTAATTGCTATATAATTGTTCTAAGGACGTTGTGATAAAAATGTGCTGAGAAGAAATACATATGTGTGTGTGCCTCTGTGTGTGTGTGTGTGTGTGTGTGTGTGTGTGTGTGTGTATGATCAATACACAGCTGAACAAAATTGATTTTTTATTATTATTATTATTATTATTATTATTATTATTATTATTATTATTATTATCATTAGCATCGTCATCATTATTATTATTATTATTTAAAACAGGTTGATTCGGCCCCATGCGAATTAAAGATTTCATTTAAACAAATGGAGAAATACAGGAAATCCAAGATGGCTAACGGAAATCGGACTGCTGTTGGTCAAAGCAGGTCACGCGGTGTTGTTAGAAATGAAATCGGCATTCCAGCGACACCAGATGCAAGAGAGATGAGAATTTTCCGGACCACAAGGCCGGACAGAACGCTGGTGTACCTTAGTGTCAGGCCGGTCTTCGAAGGGACTTGCAGGACAGCAGAAACATCCTCGGCAAGGCTGTGTTTGTATTTACCAGATATACAAGTACGTAGGTGTGGGTGTGAAACGCCTAGCTATGTGTATCAGTGGTGGGTGTGTATGTGTGTGTGTTAGTGCCTACAGTATAATTGTGTGTGTTAGTGCTTACAGTATAATTGTGTGTGTATATGTGTGTGTGTTAGTTGCTACAGTATAATCATGTGTGCGTACGTGTTTAGAGTACATGTACCGGTGTGTGTGGTATGGATGATTGGCGAACGTGGGTATGTACAATTCTGTGTTTATATCTGAACATATAAATGTGTACCTTTTTTCTGGAAGAACATGTATGCATGCACGCATGCGCTTTTTCTGGAGTGTGTGTATGTGTGTGTGTGAGTGAATATTTTGGCACTTATTCTGCGAGCATGATAGATGCATGCTAGTGGGGTTACAACAACGTTTCTAGGGAGTGGAGAATGACATTTAACTCAGATTTCATGGTGTGAAGAATGGGAGAGAAAGAGAGGAAAAGCATAAGTACTTAGGTGTATGTGTGTGCGAGCACTCGCCCAAGTATAGGGAGTCAAACGTAAGGGATTATCTGAGATGCATAAGTTAGGCATGTCGGCCTATGGTCTGCATAGATATTGGTCTACATGACATCGGTCTGCATGGGCATCGGTTGTAAAAGACCTTGTCCTTGATTGTGGAGCAGCTACAGCAGAAGTGCAGCGAATAGTATATCTGTGTTATCAGCGGCCAGTGGTTTGAAGTTCACCAGGAGGGAGTACCTCTGACGGCAGCCATAAGATAGCGCATGTTTCTTATTGACAGATATAGCAGGTTGGTGAAAAATATGCCATCTTTAACGGAGACATAGCTGGAATTGCGGAAACCGGGTGATTAAGATGAGGTCCTGTCAATGATGGGCCATTCGATGTTGGAGCTTCATTCGGGAGGTCGAGAAGATTTCTGAAGAAACGAACAAAGAGGTGGAATTCTCTCTACCCCTGTATCTAAGGGAGTCAATATGCTGCGTGTACCTTCCCTTGAAGTCGTTGTCTGCGATGCACATGTAGTGTTTGTATGCCATTGGTTTGTATGTGTGTGGCTCTGTAGACTACAGCCCTTTAGAGACAGAATCCGCTTAAAGGGCAACTGGTAGAGTATCGGGAATTACAAGTTAGGGTTGGAGGTTGTTCAGGTATATGTTTGCGTCTATTGCAGCGTTCAGTGTTAGATGCGATGTCATCTAAGGAAGAGTCGCTCACCTTAATGTTATGTGGCTTGAAAAAATTATAGTACTTGTCGCCCGATGGAAGTGCTTATTAAGTAGCTTCTAGCTACATTGTTGAAAACTTCTAGGTTAAGTGGAAGTTGAAACACATTACTTTTCTCTTCCTAGTCCTCTTCTGGTGCAGAGGTTGTGGTTGGGGGTCCTCCATATATGCTAACTTCTAGGAAAATCCACTCTTCCCTGATGTGTCATTGTAGTGGGTGGTACCTGCCCTGCTGAAGATGTACATATCGGTTGGTGTGGAGAGGCGGTCCACGCGATCCTCTATATTAAGAATGATGGATAGCTCATTTGCTTCTGTATTAGACAGACAGACAGGTAGATAGACAGATAGATAGATAGATAGATGATAGATAGATAGATAGATAGATAGATAGATAGATAGATAGATAGATAGATAGATAGATAGACAGACAGATAGATAAATAGATCGCATAGTTCAAGAAGAAGAAGAAGAAGAAGAAGAAGAAGAAGAAGAAGAAGAAGAAGAAGAAGAAGAAGAAGAAGAAGAAGAAGAAGAAGAAGAAGAAGAAGGAAGATGGTAAAATGAAGCGCTAACTGTATATCAAGTACAATGACAGTTGAACATATCATTTCTAGCAGCCCAGTTCTTACCAAGTCCGTGTAAAATTTTGTAGAAATGTTTTTCTATATTACTGATGGTATGGATAAATTATAAAGAGTAACAAACTATACCGAAGAACAAGTTTTAACTAAATCAAGTTACAAGAAAGTTTTAAAGAATAATTGAAAAGAAAATGAGATCAGATTAAAGTTACGACGTTATCAATATTTTATAATACATGTTAGAGACGAAGTAAATCTGAGCGAAACACATAAATAGCTCAAAGGCTCTTGAGTAAAAACAGAATTGGTAAGATGGATTTCAGCTTCACTTGATTACATCTAGACACAAATAACTACAAATATAAAATACCCGTAAAAAGATCTTAATTTCAAGTACAGATCTTGCAACCAGTACTATGAGACAACTGATGAGAAATAAATTTGTAGGAATGGCAAATGGGTAATATAGTGACACTTCAATGTGAAAACGGATATGAAGTGGTATAATAATGTACCAAGCATTGTACATGACAGTGACCAAGTTACAAGCATTTGAGGCATGTCTGAAAAAGACATTATGAGAGACTGTTCATTTCTGGACTATGATATATACCTTCATGCCTTCTTATCAAAGTTTTACTCGGTAGGAGGTGAAAAACTATTGAAAATACAAATTTCTTGTAACTGTATTGAGTGAGATTTAGGGCATTAGCGTAAAAGGCATACCAATAATAATGCGGCACTGAGTATGATAACAAATATGAAGGAAAACATAAATCATGCCAGAACTCACAGCATTTCATGCAGTGCAAAATATAACACTAGTAGACAAGCCCACATTTTACTTATTATTTTTTCATGTTCAATAGCTCAACCTAAACAGTAACTCTCCTTTCACAAAACATACTAGCTACAATCAGTATCCAAGAAAATAATACGCTACGAAATAATACAACACAGCCACAGCACAATCATCATACGATAAAACTATACTCTCTTACTCTTGTACTCTTTTACTTGTTTCAGTCATTTGACTGCGACCATGCTGGAGCACCGCCCTTAATCGAGCAACTCGACCCCAGGACTTATTCTTTTTGTAAGCCCAGTACTTATTCTATCGGTCTCTTTTGCCGAACCGCTAAGTGACGGGGACATAAACACACCAGCATCGGTTGTCAAGCAATGCAACGGGTACAAACACAGACACACAAACACACACACACGCATATACATATACATACATATATACGACGGGCTTCTTTCAGTTTCCGTCTACCAAATCCACTCACAAGGCTTTGGTCGGCCCGAGGCTATAGTAGAAGACATTTGCCCAAGGTGCCACGCAGTGGGACTGAACCCGGAACCATGTGGTTGGTAAACAAGCTACTTACCACACAGCCACTCCAGCGCCTATAGCGGATATATTCTGTACAGAACACTCTAACAACAACACTTACAAACCATGTTGTACACAGTTGCCACACACTTATATAAGAAACACAATCGCTACCCAACAAGAACTAATATAGCTCATATTACGCATATTCTATACTATAACAAAACATTAAATATAAAAAGAAAATACCAGGAACAACAAAACAAGCACTTCAAAATAACAAAACTAGTGTCTAATACAAACAGAATTCTATATCCCCAAAAGGCAATGATGCACACAGCTCATGAACATGGCGATGCTCCTGAAAGTGTAGCAGAAACTCGCATATAATTCTTGAAAACATGAGGATATAATATCAATAAAACAAAAGCAAGGTGAAAATAATAAAGAAAACGCTTCTCTATCTATCAAGAAACAAAATATAATCAGTGAACTAGCTACACTGAAGAAAAAGATTTAGATAAGCAGAAAACAACAGGTAGAGTTAAAAACAACGAAAGACAAAATGAAAGAGGAATTCCAAAATATATTAAAGAAAATATGGAGACAAAAACTACTTCATGATCAATACTCTGCAATAATCGACAGAGTGATAGACAATAATGGCTCAAAAGCTCCAGGCTAAAAGCGGAATCAGAAAGATTAATTTTAGTTGCACAGGAGCAAATCGGAGCCATAAATATTTACAAAAGTAACATACTGGAAAAAAAGTTGTCAACATCGACTGCAAATTATGCAGTCGGTGCAATGAGACAGTTGACCACTTCGCAGAAATGACTGAGTCGGCCACTATATGTCCTGGCAACATACTGTTATTTCAACGCTCTACCCCACTAATATCATGACTTTTCTTTCTGCGACCACAACAGGGCACAGCTTTTTATTTTCGGTGGTCTTTTTGTCAGTTGATTCGCATCTGCGTTTAGTATTTTCGTAAGAGCATAGTCGCACTTTCTCACCTTTAGTCCTCTACAGAATGTTAACGTGGAAGTTGCACCGGTAGCATTCCCCAAGAACATGTGACAACATTTGAGATACAGATGCCCAGCGATGTTCTTTGCTTGACTCAGAACTACAGCGGCATCAAAAAGACGGGCTTTGGAAAAATTCGCCTCAAGGTGGGCCAAGACTATTCATCATCTAGGAATTTCTGCACACATAGCAATCTCAGTGCACATATACGCATCATTAGCTTCGGCTTTTTTCGGACCTATGAATGTTGGGAAAGAGACCTCCATATGAGTGAAACGTTTCATTCCCACAAGAAGGAAAAGAGCAGACGGAAAGTGTCAGACTGATAATATAAATAGCGGTTGAGCATTGGGATTCATTTAATCGACAGACACCTAACTCAAAATGTTAGAGGTCATTGATATCCCTATCTGCAGCAACAACTGTAGAGACGATCAAGTAAATCTCTAAACCCTTCACCTCAGCCCCATCAGTCACATCAGTTACCGAATTTATCAGAATGACTACCAACAAAAACTTCATAAAGAACTTCCGGCGTCTTTTACTTGGGAAGTAATTTCGTTTTTATCTACTTCTATTTTTTTTATACATTTATTGTTTTATATGTTGAGTTTACAATATTTTCATTATAGAAAGATAAGATAATTTTATTATAGGAAGAGTAATGCCGGAAGAAAATCAGAATTATTTTCTAAATGTAATTTTCCAAATTTAAGATGGCCGTAAAAAATGAATAACTTTTTTTAAAATTCCAAATGCTGCCAAATATTAGTGTTTTCTGTATTCTTATCAAACAATAACGGTTTCAATATTTTATTTCTTATTTTAATATTTATACATATATTTATTTTAATTTTCATAGTTTTTTCGTAAAAATATTATTTTCCTCGTTTTTCTATTTATGTTTGATATTTACTTAGGTACAACACCATAAATTTTGTAATAGTCGGTTGCATCTACCTCAGTATTTGACTGGTATTATTGACTCTGAAAAGGTGCGATTTGAATTCAGGAGCCTGTAATGTAATGGTGTAAGCTATTTTTCCGACATGCTAACGATTGGACTTGTATTATTAATAATCGTTAGCACGCAAGGCAAAAAAAAAATTCTTAGAAACATTTCGTCCGTCTTTACGTTCTAGGTTCAAATCTCGCCGTGGTCGACTTAACCTTTTATACTTTGGGGATAAAATAATGAGCTTGACGAACAAGCCTATACCGTTCCTGGTGCATTTATCCTAAATAGAGTTTCCCCCCACTCATTCATATCTGTAGATTGTCCATAGTCCTGGCTTCAAAACTTAGTTGAAATTCATCGGCACCCAGAAACTTCTAAAGAATATTATCGCTCATGTTTACAACAAATCTGCCGTAAAAACTGCAAATGTTGTCGTACCGACAACCTCGTTTTTCTCAGCTTTTAAGAAGAAATCCCATAAATCCTTTAGTTATTGTTGTCCATCACAGACTGTGGGTCGTATTGACACTACTTTTCGGTTACTTTGAATCCATAAACTCTGTTAGCATCCCAATGCACTATTTTACAGACACAGTCATGCATACACTTCTACTCTTTCCGTGCTTCATTTGCACAGATTTTGTGTTTGCTCTCTGACTTAGTTTTATTCATTTTTACCGTTGTCAAGTTCGTTCTAAATGCTTGTGCTTGAGCGGCTATAATTAGCGATTCAGTTTTTTGTTTCAGGTTTGTATCTGTCAGTCAAAACCAATGTTCCTTATTTCAAACATCCTCAGTTTCTTGTGTCGTTCTTCATTTTGTTTATTTTAGAAAAAGGGCGGAGTAGCTTAATGCTGTCACTTGTTTTCAATGCTTTGATATTTCTTCCATTTAGTTTCTTTCGAGCACCATTCTAATGCTTCTATTGTAATCTTGGGGGATTTTTTCTCTAATTTATATTTCAATTATTGTATCGTCCGGCAGCTCCTTTAGGTAATTGTGTCCTTCCTTATATATTCCTTATATTTAGGTAATTGTATCCTTCCTTATATGGTCTAGTGAAATCATCTTGTGGTAATTTTATACTATCACATTTAATCTTTCAGCCAATCTTCCTAATAAACACTGCACACTTATTTATCCAAGACTACATAACAATATTCTTGCTAAATATTCTTACAGTTTAGATCACAGAATCGAGGGCTTTTTCGGTTCCGCATATAGTTTGAGGCCATCCATACATAGCAAATAATTTATTTTCACCATGATTTTCGAAAATTCATAGGCAGGCCTGGATCTTCTCGGTATTCTTATCAGAGCGATTAACACAATTACAAAACGTAACAGAGAAAGCGAGTTTCTCTGGCATATCCCACCTGCGTATTTTCACATTTCCTAGTGATTTATTTTGATATTTTCCTACAACTTCCTATGATCACATTGCTTTTTCTCTAAAAAAAACTGTCACACTTTTCATTAGCCCCGAGTGACTTTAGGCACTCCAAGAAATAACAGTGTAGGACATTATTGTAGGCTTTCTTGTAGTCGATCCAACCAACATATTATTATTTTATAATATTATTATTTCATTCACTTAACTTCTCTTGGTTTATTAATGTCATGTTTCAGCACCATCCCGCACGCTGGGAACTCAACACTTTTCTCAACACATGAACTGTGCCAAGTATTGCTGCCAACTGAATACTTCATATGAAGTTTCTTATTTGCAGATTTTAATTCCAGAATATTGCTTTCTTTGAGATGGTCCCAAGTCCACTGATCCCAATAGGTAACACACTGACGTTTGAGGCTGTATAGATTCGTTTCACTTCCAATGTTAAGTCTTAGTACTTCTCAACTTACTTTCTTGTCTTCTGTCTTCACAATATTCTAGTCTGCAGTAATAGCTACGTCGATAAAGATCCATTCTTTGGGCTTCCTCCGTAGGAAGGGGACATGTGGTCGGGTATGTTGCTGCTTTTTGTCTGTGTGTATTAGCATATCCCATATGAGTTTCACCTGGTCATTCTCTGATACTGGCAAAGGTCGATGCTCATACCACTTGCTCGAACATACTAGCCCATATTTTTTGCACAACTTCCAGTGTACTCATACTGCTACTATGTCCTTCTTTTGGGCCACTTTTGAGCACCCACTAATTATATGTCTAACTGTCTCATATGATTTTTCATATAACCTACACAGAGGTGATACTACTGTCCTATCAATGCTACACTTAATTGGGTTGGTTCGAAATAGAGTTTGTTCTTGAGCAGCAAATTTCACTTCTATCTCTTTCATTAAAAATCCATGCCTTAACCATCTCCAGGATTCTTCATCGGCTTCATCGGTGTTTGTTGGAAAAACACATTTTCTTTGCAGCTGATGATCTTTCATCTGTTAGTCCTCATATTGTAATCCTGGAGGGTTTCACTATTGCTATTAATCACCTTTTTACTCATTGCAGCCAGTAACATTCTTTCATCGGTATTCCTCGAGTTAGGGATGCTAGGGATTTGATATTCACAGCACTATCCTCTATTCCAGCCTGACCTCTTCCACCTTCCTTCATAGGTAAGTAAATCCTTGCTATGTTACTTCTAGTATGAAGGCACCTTTCACAGCCATTACTTTCCTAGTTTTTCTAGCCATGTTGACCAGTTCTTCTTTTGTCCGTTCCACAACTCCTGCGTAGCAATGAATAGCACTTATAGCCAACGCGTTGATGCCTCTTATCAGGTTCCCTCCATTCCGCTTACATGAACGTAGCCTTTTAACTTTTTGGTATATTCAGAAGAAAATTTCTCTATCTTGGTGTTCATCATCCGATTGTAAAACATCAAGATAACTGTAACCCTCTCAGTTCACTTCTCTTATCCGCTCATCATCTTGAAGATGTATTCACCCTCTCCTCAGTTCACTAACAGCACATTTATCTAGACCAAATGTCATCTGGTTGTAACATACTAACAATAAACAGCAGAATGACAGAGTCTCCTTGAAAGATATCTCTCCTGATATTAACTTGTCCAATTTCCCTTCCACCTGCAGTCCGAACTATCTTCCAATTTCTTATAGTGTTCTTGAACAAATAAGTTATATGTTTAGCTACCCCAATCATCTCCAGGAATTTCAGAATCCATGAGTGAGGAAACATACAATATGCCTTCCTATAGTTAATCCTAGCTATTGATAGGCTTGTCAACCTTCTTCAGCATTTCCTCAGAATTGACTTAACAATCAGCAACTCATCTTTCGTTCCTCGTGATTCCTTCCTGCAGCCTTTCTGTTCATCCGTTAGTATATTACTTATTTCTAGATGGTAGTACAATCTCTTTATAATTTTCCCAGTTAGAAGATTCCACATCAAAGGTAACCAAGCAATCCGACAATACTTACTCGCCACGGCACCCTTCACTAAGTCCTTCTCAATCAACAGGTGGAGGCGTAATGTCCCAGTGGTTAGGGCAGCGGACTCGCGGTCATAGGATCACGGTTTCGATTCCCAGACCGGGCGTTGTGAGTGTTTATTGAGCGAAAATACCTAAAGCTCCACGAGGCTCCGGCAGGGGATGGTGGTGATCCCTGCTGTACTCTTTCACCACAACTTTCTCTCACTCTTACTTCCTGTTTCTGTTGTACCTGTATTTCAATGGGCCGGCCTTGTCACTCTCTGTGTCACGCTGAATATCCCCGAGAACTACGTTAAGGGTACACGTGTCTGTGGAGTGCTCAGCCACATACACGTTAATTTCACGAGCAGGCTGTTCCGTTGATTCGGAACCCTCATCGTCGTAACCAACGGAGTGCTTCCACACTCAATCAACAGTTCTTCCATCGACTACCCGGTCTGGTACAATTACTTTGTGTACACAGCCTTGAAGAAATAGTTTTAGTTTAGGATGTAAATTCATCAAAACCAAAAAAAACCTGAAAAGGGTTCGGATCAACTGCCTTCCAATTTCTCATCTTACCAAAATTGCAACGTGATGGTAATATCCTCCTGTATCTCTATGTGTTTGAATTTTTTCTTGTACTACATGGAGCCAGCGTCCATGTTGTTGCATTTCACATTCTCTGATCAGATCTTACTCAATGACAAAGCAGGTAACCCCGCTGCTTCCTTATCTCCTCCATACAGAGTTTCGTAGAACAGATTCTCATTTGTTATAAACTGTTGATTTTGTTTATATTTTAGGCATATTTCCTAGTATTTTTTTTTATCTTAACTCCACTCGTTTTGATCTTTTGTTTTAACCTATCAGATATTTAAAAAATGCCATATCCTCTGGATGATATTTCTTATTCACGCAATTCTGGTCTCTTTCATTCAGCCTCATATTTCCTCTCTTTACTTCCTCCATCTTACTTAAATCCTACCGCTTTGTATATTTTTTATTATCTTTGAGAGGGCAGTGCATTCCATCAAAGTGACACTAGGGTAAAATATACGAAGCCCAATATACTACCCGTCTGATAAGGGTACACCAGGCACATGCACAACAACCATATGTGCGTGACATGGTGATCTCATCAAAATAAACAACGCATGACCTTGTAGATGGGGCCCATTTAGAATTTTCTTCTGGTCGAGTAACCCATGAAACTCAAAAGTTCCCTGAATAAGGGTTGTTTAAGGATGTTGAACGAAACACCCATGTTTCCAGAGATGAATTATTCAAATCCCAAAGAATCCCTCTCGACACATGGCTATGATGCTCCCCCTACTTCTCGTGATCAGAGAGGCACATATCGTCAGCCACCAAGGGATATGCTCAACTGGTTAGGGTCAAACAAGTGACAAGCAAAGCTATGGTATTGAGCAGAATATTTGCTTTAGCCCATCTGTTATACCAAGACAGAACATGTACATGATAACACTTCCCATCAGTTAAGACCAGAGGCCATGACAGCCAATACCTGGTACTGCATCAGAGCATTATTGTTGTTGTTGCTGTTGAGGTGGCGAGCTGGCAGAATTTTTAGCACACCAGACAAAATGCTTAACGGCATTTCATCCGTCTTTACGTTCTAGGTACAAGCTCCGCGGGGATCGACTTTGCCTTTCATCCTTTAGGAGTCGATAACATAAGCACCAGTCATAATCAGTTTACCCACTACCGTTAAGTTGCTGGCCTTGAACCAAAATTTGAAACCACAGTATAATTAACTGCTATACAAGAAAGTAGCTTTTGTAAAGCTCTACAATCAGCCATATATTCATGAATTTATACACTTTATACACTACGTATTTCATCCTCTTTCCTCTTCAATCCATTTTAAGTAAAAGTTTACACTATGTATAAGCCATCCCTGTAATTACCCTTGCATCCGACGCCACTGTGGCAAGTGAAATTATTATTGTTGTTGTTATTGATGGTGGGGGGGGCTGTGGCGGCGGCGGCGGCAGAGACAGCGGTGGTGTTAAATTTCAAAAGTTATTACATTACATGCTACTTTTTGGTCACTCTTAGGCCCATAAATCTCGATTAACATCTCGACGCACGCTTTTACCGACGTGTACTTCTACGCTTTATATTAGATTACTACATGCACTTAAAAATGGTTATCACTTTCATCTCCTTTTTCACAGATTCTACATTTGCTGTCTGACTAAGTTTTATCAGTCTCTAACTTTACAAGGTTCGTTATAATGGCTTGTTCCTGAACAGCTTGTTCCTGGGCAGCTTGTTCTTCTACTTCTAAAGATATTTCCTTGGTCTTCTTCTTGTATACTTTTTTCTTTAACCCCAGCCATATGCCCTTGTCAAACATAACTCATCTGTTTTTTTCGAAAATCACTGAATACAGCTTCTTTCTTTCAAACCTTAATGATTTCCTTTCCACATTTTCTGTTTTCTCTTTTTGGGTTCTACAAATTCTGTCAAGTTTCTTTAACTTATTACATCCTAAACCTTAATAAGTGTTTCCTTTTTGTTCGTTTTTTGTTGTTGTTTTTTTGTGCGTGCTTTCAAAACAGAAACCTTTACTTGTGTCCTGTGGTTCTACTACCCCTTCGACACTCATTAACTCGCCCCCTACTGCAGTTCTCCTTCAGTATATCCTGTCTTCATTTCACATTGTGATCTCCTTAGTTTTGCTATTGACATACTTCGTTTCATCATTCTACCATTCAATAATTCCTGCTGCAGGGTTTCCTTCATTTCCATATTTTTCATTTAGTTATTTTCTCGTACTCATTTTTATGTTTCTTCTATATTTAGCGATGCTAGTCTCATCATTACGTAGGTGTATTCCAGCACCACTTTTTCAGCTTTATCTTAGCATAGCCATTTCACGATCGGAATATTACTCCATGTCACTTTAAATATTCTTACAGCTTACAATAAGGAATTCAGGGAATACATTTTTGAGAGAAAATTTTATGTCGTCCATAGGTAGATTATTCTCTTTCTCCATTTCTTCTTCACTGAGTATCCTTCTTTAGCTTAGCTGTTAGAATCGACGAAGAGAGCAGAGTGATTACAAAAAAGATACAAAGATTCAGCTTCTAGTATGTATCTTAATCTTTGACTTGCAGTTATTAACTTTTCTCTGCAATGCCGTATTGCCTTTTCTAAAAGGAAACTAATTATTTTCGAACTCTTGAAAGTTCTAGGAACCGCTTGATCCACGGATACGATTCTAGGCCATATGCTTTTTTGTAATCGACTAACGCATGAATAAAATAATTTTGTAGTGTCTGAAGCATTTAAGCCAAACTTAGGTTGCAGACAAAAAGCTTTACTTTTTACCTTCTGCAATGTTTCAGACATTTTTTTTTCGGCCATTAATTGGTTTTTCGCACCTCCTAATTCGGTAGCCTTTAGATATTTCTAATGTAAGTGTTGCCATACCTCTTCCCAAATTATCCCTGTCATGTGTTCCCACATAAATAGTAGATATGTAATTAATTGGTAATTTAAGACAGCTTTTCCTTTCCAATTTGTCCTTCGTTATCAGGCAAGTTCTTTCCTTTTGTTAACCGTAGTGGTGTACCTCACTTCGATGTCTATTCATTTAGTTATGTCACTACGGTTTCACGTAGACTCGTAAACACTTTCAGGCAGAAACCATGGACAAGACCTGATTCAGCAGCTCCCGACTTCTCCACCATTTTTTAAGTGCTTTCCAATATTTGAGTTCGTGATAGTAATATCCTTCTTCACCTCAACATTTTCAGCGATCTTGTAGTTGCTGTTGTTATTGTTGTTGTTTTAGCTGTTGCTGTTATTGTTACGAGTAGTAGTAGTAGTAGTAGTAGTAGTAGTAGTAGTAGTAGTAGTAGTAGTGGCAGCATCAGTAGTAGTAGTAGTAGTAGTAGTAGTAGTAGTAGTAGTAGTACATTTTGTTGTTTCTGTTATAGTAATAGCAAAGATCCAGTGTCAAATATAGTCGCTTTCCTGTCTTTAACACTAGTTAATTCACCCGCATTACAAAAGCATTAGTGTATATATTTGTCTGCTTACATATATATATGGCGAGGGGAAGTGGATGCATGTGTGTAAGTATTTGTGTGTATGTGAGAGAGGGGGAAGGAAAGAGAGAAAGTATGTGAGCGTGTATAAAAAATACTCCATAAAATTCTTCATGAAGAAACAAACCTCGCCAGAAACACGAACTCAAGTTTACTCTACAGAGAAACAGAATATTTTACTATAACCGTTGCAACAAACTCCTCGATCTGTGATAAATATTGTCTGAAACATTGTAGAAGGTAAAAAAAAAAAAAAAAAAAAAAAAACACTGTTTGTCTGTAACGTAAGTTTGCTTAAATGCTTCAAACACTGCAAAATTATTTTAAACCACGACAAATCGTATTGATGTTAATGTATTTTACTGCGTGTATGTTGATGGGTGTGCATGTGTGCATTGCTGCTTATCTCCGACGCTCTGTGTGCGCGCGCGCGTGAGTGTGTGCTCGCGCATGCGCATGTGTTTATGTGTGTGTGTGTGTGTTTGTGTAAGTATGTGTAGATGTGTGTCTCTTAGTGTTTTTGTATGGAAAACAAATGTCCCTGTGAACCATATTCTCATGAGATACGCGATAAGAGATATGGAGAGTGGAAATTCTTGCTATTTTATTCTTTTTCCTTTTTTTTTTTTTCATTGACACTCTCTCACTCTCCATCTCACCAAATATCTATCTGTATCTACTTATCACTATACACACATACTCATATATGCACACTCATGCATATATACACGCATACACACGCATACACATATATACAAGTATGTATATATATATATATATATATATATATATATATATACATATACATGTATATATATATGCAAATATATATGCAAATATATATACATATATATATAGAGATATATATATATACATACACATATATATATATATATAAATATATATACACTACACACATATGCATATATGTATGTATCTACCTACATATATATCAAAAATATACGTGTTTAATATATATATGTATGGATGCATGTATGTATGTATGTATGTTTGTATGTATGTATGTATGTATGTATGTTTGTATGTATGTATGTATGTATGTTTGTATGTATGTATGTATGTATGTATGTATGTATGTATGTATGTAAGTATGTTTGTATGTATGTATGTTTGTATGTAAGTATGTATGTATGTATGTATGTATGTATGTATGTAGGTATGTATACCTGCGTGTGTATGTGAGTGTTTGTCTGTTTATCTGGCTAACTAGCTACATATATTCTTTCTCAGTTTTATTTTCTTATTTGTCCTTATCTATTAGCATTTCATCTCTCTCTCTCTCTCTCTCTCTCTCTCTCTCTCTGTCTTTATCTCTCTATCTCTCTATCTCGCTCTCTATTTCTTTCTTTTTTTCTTTCTCTCTTGTTCTCTCAATCGCTTGCTCGATTGCTCACTCTCTCCTCTCTACCTTCCTTTCTCTTTGTTTCATTTTCTCCCTCTATCATTCTTACTCAGACGTTTCTACATGGCTTTCTCTTTGCCTCATTATGTCCCTATTTTTCTACCTTAAACTCTCTCTCACTCTCTCTTACTCTCTTTCTTTGTCTCTCTCTCTCTCTCTCTATCTCTCTTTATCTTTCTCTCTTGCTCTCTAGTTCCCTACCTATCTATCCGTATTTATCTTTTCTTTTCTTTCTCGTGTTTTCTTTCCATTTCATATTCCCTCTTTCTTTCTTTCTTTCTTTCTTCCATTTTTTTCTCTCTCTTGCTCTCTCTCTCTCTCTCTCTCACTTTTCCTCTCTCTCTCTCTCTTCCCTTATACCTATCTATCTATCTCTTTGACTTTTAATAAATGAGAATTTCTCGTGACCAAGCGGTATTACCAAAAAAGCAATTTTCTTTATACTGCAAGTTTGTCCATTCCTCGCTTGATACATAACTACCTTCAAAATGCTTGGGTTGGCAGGTCGAGAGAAAAAATAAGCAAAACACACAGAAACTAAATCATTAAAAGTAGGGGGAAAAAAAAAACAAGTCACCGCCACAGAATAAATAAAAACTATAAATAAATATAAAAAGGAAAATATCAAACGAAAATAGAGAAAAGCAAGGGATTCTATATTGTGAAAGTAATTTAGCGTGCAAAATAGAAACGCATTTTGGCAATAGCCGTCCCAAAACTCTGCTTTATGTCTGCTTATCGTCAGTGATGTATTGGAAAGCATTATGTCCGTTACGGCCTAGTTTTAACAATAAACTCCATCACTAATACAACCACCATCACCATCACCAATATTATCATCATGTTGGGCATCATTATCTCACAACACATGATGCAAAATATTTTTTTTCATTTATTAATTTTACTTTTCTTTATACCATCATAAATTTATTCATAATACATGTTTATTTATCTCATCTGTCTTCTTTCCTTCAATTCTAGTTTTCTTTATATATCTTTGTGCATTAAAATATTTTCTCAATTTCGTGTTTTTTTTTGCTTATTTATTATACTTTTCAGTTATTATAACCCTGCACTCACCTATAGACATTTATGTATGCATATGTGTGTGTATATGTGTGGGTGTGTGCGTGTGTCTTAAAGGAAGTAAAAAATATAAGCATATATGAAGCTGAACATTTGAGAAAATCATATCTAAATTTAGCATATCCATTAGTACTGAGCTTTTCGGAGACACTGAATAAATGAAACAAACCCATTAATGCCAAACCACTCAAAGACATTCCTAAACTCAGTAAAATCCATTACCACTCAAACATTCATCGAGACCCATCTTGTCCTTTGAAATAATTGAATGAAACCGTTCTTTAAATAGAATATCGCTGAAAGTTATTCCTCCCAAATCAATTTATTTAGCACTAAACGAGCCAACAAAAGAGCCTCTACGTGGTCAACTGAATGTCGAGAAATAGCAGCCAAATGACATTCAAACCTCGTTTCAGTGTCTTAGAATGGAACAAAAACATATTGGAAATTATGGCTTTGATGCATACTGTCTAAATACAAAAGAGACGGTCATGGTTTGAATCATTTTCATCATAGGCGTAGGAGTGGCTGTGTGGTAAGTAACTTGCTTACGAACCACATGGTTCCGGGTTCAGTCCTACTGCGTGGCACCTTGGGCAAGTGTCTTCTTCTATAGCCTCGGGCCGACCAAAGCTTTGTGAGTGGATTTGGTTGACGGAAACTGAAAGAACCCCGTCGTATATATGTATGTGTGTGTGTGTGTGTGTGTGTGTGTGTGTGTGTGTGTGTGTGTGTGTGTGTGTGTGTGTGTGTGTGTGTGTGTTTGTGTTTGTGTTTGTGTGTCTATGTTTGTCCCCCCAACATCGCTTGGCAACCGATGCTGGTGTGTTTACGTCACCGTAACTTAGCAGTTCGGCAAAAGAGACCGATAGAATAAGTACCAGGCATACAAAGAATAAGTCCTGGGGTCGATTTGCTCGACTAAAGGCGGTGCTCCAGCATGGCCGCAGTCAAATGACTGAAACAAGTAAAAGAGTAAAAGTGTATAGGATATTCAATCAGGGTTAATCTGAACCTGAACAACTACTTACCAGTACAAAACACTTACAGAGTCCTTCCTCTATGGACATATCCGCACAGATGCCCACTCCACAGATAGACACATTTGCCCTAGTTATCTAATTAAAAGAAAAAGAACGTAAAGACTCGCTTGTCAGTAAAGATTCGAGTAGAACCCTGTGACAGATAATATGCAAGATCCAATTAGTCAATGACTCCATTTAACTGTTATTCCGGCAGCGGTCAGAGGAAATACACAACATTCAAATATTTTATCAATAATCTATTCAGGTTGCAATAATAATCCGACCAACTTCTAATGCGTGCTTTTAGGTACTTACATTTATACATGTTTAAACCAGTAAACTCCGGTTAATTAATTAGTGAGGCTATCCATAGAAAAAATAATAGGTAAGTTATTGTTATTAATTCTAAAGATGTAGTTAGTTTCATATAAGTACTGTAGAATATATATGTCGTGAGGAAAAGATAACGTTAATACAATGACTAATATCTGTACTTTTAATCATTTCGGCAAATACGGGAGGCAACTGGAAATGCTTCGGTTTAATTAACATCCTTATCAAAGTATACATTTTAACATATTTGCTTTAATTATGAGAGAATCATAAAATGAATGTACAGCATCATACATGAATAGGTGCGAAAAATTTAATTAAAAAGCATCAGTGAGATCAATTACTCAAGGGCGCGGTACTTATGAATTACAACAGTTATGTCGGTACGGAGATATTTATATTCAACTGAGGAGGTATTAAATAATACTAGCTGATATGATTACATTGAACAAACGTTCGCTTCTTTCCTCCAACACAAGTATTTCTAATTAAGTATTTAATGTTCACTGCGTCAAATAAAATGACAGTGGATGGCGACGATGAATAGTTATACCAAACTATTGGGTTGTCCGGAAAGTCCGTGCTGATTTATAGTAGCTTACCTTTCGACTTATTTTAGAACATGGTTGAGTCCATAAAATAGGATTTGACTACACCTCCATTTAGATCACGGTTTAAGCTATCTTTTCGTGGAAGAAGGTTTATGTTCCTATAACCTGTGTTAATTCTGTAACCCTTTAAAATGGAAGATAAAAAGTTCATTTTCGACACTTGATGCTTTGGGAACGAGACAAAAATTGCTGCAGCTAGGCTGGGATGTGTTACCCCACCCTCTATATTCACCAGATATTGCTCCTTCAGATTTCTACATATTCAGGTCTCTGCAGAACAGTCTTAATGGTAAAAATTTCAATTCCTTGGATGACTTAAAAAGATATCTTGATGAATTCTTTGCCATGAAACCACCTCAATTCTGGGAAGAGGGTATTTTCAAGTTAAAGGAAAGATGGAAATGCATTGTGCAATAAAAAGGTTCATATTTGGTTGATTAAAAATGTAATGGCAAGTATTTATTGACCATTTTCTTTCCTTTAAAACTCGGCACGAACTTTCCGGACGACCCAATACTTTGTTTTTCTGAATATGTTTTTCCAGTTTACTCGTCCACGATGTTGCGCTTCTATTTTGGAATTTAATTTTCCCATTATCATTTCGTCTAGTGTGGTAACATCAATGCTTTGCTAAGAAGCTCTAATAAGAAAGGGAGATAACCAGTCTTCCTACGTTCCTGCAGAAATAATTAAATTAGTATTAACCATTTTGATAGCGTTTCTTTTCCTCAGAGCATGATTATTTCTAATTCGTTGTTTAATACCGACTGCATGATATATACTAATATTGAACAACTTACAATTTAATATGTTTAGTCTAAGAAAAAGATTCTGCACCTATAAGCTTTGTACGTCCTCCAAGGTTTTGAAATTGATGAGGTTGGTGTTTAGTTTTAACATCTGAAAGCTCACGACAGTAATAAGAAGTATAATGGGAAAACGTTTCACAAGGGTTGATGTGCTTGGTAACGAGTTTGCATAGTTGTCAGTTCAAAGCCTTGATGGACACAATATGGGGAACAAGGACGTGTTTGTCAATGTGCTCATAAAAGATTTATGTTATACAGATAGCTAGATCTATGGTGCAGAAGTCACTGAAGTTCGGTAGAAAAAGAGGAAAAGCATTGTGTCTAATGGCAAGAAATCGAAATATATTGGTGACTCGTTTCCGGTAAGTCGGGTCGTTTCCTTTTCGATACAGTCCAATAAGTTCGCGTATGCAGTAGCAGTACCATATCAGGTGGAGACACAATAATGTATATGGTATTGTCCGTCTCATTTGAGGTTTGTAGAACGTCAACAACTGTTAGGAGTTATTAGGAGCTGAAATATTTAGAAATAGTAGATTAATCATTGAAATACATTATTGGCTGATATGAATGTGGATCGCCGGGAGCGATCATTATATCAAATATAAAATTAGGTATATTGAAGAGAGAATAGTCTCATAAAGAGTGGTTTTTGAGCGTCTTTATTGAGTGTTTTACAGATATTTCAAGATGCTGGACACAAGATAAAATTTAGCATATGAAATAATTCTAAAGTACATTTGTATTAGAAGTAAAATCTCAATATAACACCAATAACTGTATTTGAAGTAACATTTCATTATAACTCCAATAACTAATACATGTGTGTATACGTGAGTCCATGTATATGTTTGTGGAATTAAAATTTCAGTACAATAAACGTATTTTAGAAAATCTAACAAAGATTTTCGCCGAGGCGGTCTAAAGAGATGTAGATAAATTTTTCACTCTTCTCATGTACTAAAAACTTGAACTCTTATCATACTTAGAGGAAGGAAATGATGTCTTCCTCTTAATGGTTCGTCAACAAAGTATATGAAGCACATAAACACAATCTACTTTTATGTTTCATATGTGTGTGCGGATGTGTGTGTGTGTGTATGTACATACATATATATCTTCATAAATACAAACATCTAAATATATGTTTGTGTGTTTATGTATGTATGTATGTATGTATGTATGTATGTATGTATGTATGTATGTATGTATGTATGTATATATGTATGCATGTATGTATGTATACATGCATGATACACATAGGCACACATATTCATCATCATCATCATCATCCTCATCAGCTGTTGCTCACGTTCGAGAATTTCTGTAGGAAGAAATGCCAATGGCACTGATTTGGTTAAGAGGAATCAGAACTTACACAGGTGTGATTCACACAACATTCTCAGCACCACATTTTGTGTGAGACAGGTAATATCACTTGATGAAATTTGAAAGGAGTGTCACTAACGCAGTTGCAGTCTCGAGTGACGCCATCGTCGTAGCCAGACCGTTTAGCGTCACCCTCTTTCACCAATTTGAACGTTATTTAAGTCAACCATTTTTCTTACCTGCATCTGCTTCTTTCATCCTTTGAGTCTTGGAGTGGTTACCTGTGTTAAGTCTAGATTCTCTTTGTCCTTACAACGACCATCTGTAGAACCAGACTCACATGGTCATTGGACTCGACAAACAATCTACCTAGAGAAGAAACTAGCAACAGTGTTATGCATACATACGAGGGGGTACTGAAAAGTGCTTGGCTTTGGTCAAAAGAAAATACAGGAAGAAAAGTTAATCATGATTTCAGCGTGGAAGGTGTTTGTAAGCCATTTAAGAAACACACAAAAGCCGTTCGCACGGATTTTTGTCAGTGAACAGGTCGCGGTCTTAAAGCGACGAAAATATTTTGACAAATTAAACTTAAATGTTGAAGTGAATCGAACGGCTTTTGTGTGTTTCTTAAATGGCTTACAAACACCTTCCACGCTGCAATTGTTTTCGTTTCGTTTCAGCACACGATCTCAGATCAAATCACTTGCTATGCAAGTACATCTCCTTAATCATGATTTTATTCGGCATATTCCCCTCACTGCTTTACGCACTTATTGCAACGGTCCTTAGGTTTTTCTAAGCCATGTAAAAGAACTTAGAACGTGGGAACTCCAGCCAGGCCTTTCGTGACCCCCTTAAAACCAGGAACTTTTAAGCATTCATGCACACATACATACAAAATTACCGATAGACAGGCAGACAGGCATGCATACAAACTCATTTACGTTTACGATTGAAAGATACAGTCTTGTACCTTTGAATTGCAATTCAAAGGCAACTCAAAGGTACAGTCTCACGCTGATTCTTCACTCTATCTTGCTTTATTCCTACACACTTTCCCCTACCCCTTGACCAAAAATATTTCCCCACCCTCTCCCTCCAAATTACCTTTTCTTCAAATACCAATAGACATACTAAATTCTGTGATTCAGCCAAAACAGTTCCATTGTTTAGTACAAGTCAAGTGACCTTGTTTAAATTCCTACTTCCTTTCTTTTTTTACCTTCTAATATTTATTTCTCTCTACATTTATATATACTCCTCTAATACTGTGCTCTCCACATATTCTGATTGAATCTTCCGTCCGTTAACATGTACATCCACGCGACAATGTAACCTTTAGTTTAATCAAGATATCTCTGGCCTGAAGAGTAACCGGCAGTATACACCTCGCTTGGATTTTTAACATTTCTGAGGTTCCGCCCGCTGTGAAACATATGTATCCCGGATCTTTCCAACTCCATTTCGTAACTCTTGTGTGTGTGTGTGCGTGTGTGTGTGTGTGTGTGTGTGTGTGTGTGTGTGTGTGTGGTGTGTGTGTGTGTGTAATGCTGACGTTTCATTGATCTTCATCTTCTTGCCCTTTGGCATTGTAATTAATGTTGTAATTAGTTTAAGGAGTAATAGTAGACTAAATATAGCAGCTTTCAAATATTATCACACTCCAGTGTTGCGTAGCAAAGATTAAGAACAATTTAATTATGTAGCCAATTGTACTAAAGTAGTGAGGAGTAATAATGTAACACTTGAAAACGGCGCAGTCATAGATTCTGGTTTCGGGATGACATCTGTTTTCATATTTTAATATTCCATGTTAGAAAAATCTCATCTGTCATTATTTCTCGGACTCTACGTCAACGAAAAATAAATTTAGTAATTTTACTTCGTGACTATCAGCGAATCGTCTGACAAGTTACAGTGAAGCTATATGTCGACTGATGAGACTACAATGGAAGACGAAACGCATCCGGAGTACTCACCCGAAAATATACTAGCCCATGGAAAAGATACGTTTGTCATGAATTAATATTATTACTGTTTCTACCAGATTTTTAATATATTTTAGCTTTTGAATTTTCTCGCCATCAAATGTTTTCATCAAGATAACTTTCCATATAAGCTCCTTTGTTACTTCCTCTATAGGAGTCTAGTCCTTCCGACTGGCAATACGTAGTGTTAGTATTAGTTTGCTGCAGATACTATCATTATAGGTTCTGCAACCGTTATGATTCTTGATAGTTATCGTTCTTGAACAGTGTTTCGTGGTTATTACTGTTCTTGTAAAGATTTATGGTATATTTTGGTGGAATAGTTTCAGACACACTGCAAATTGTTGTGTAATCCTATATAATGTAGTATACTAGTGGTTTAGAGCAATTTTGTTTGGTTTCTATCATTTGTAAGGGTGCAGGTATAAATGCCTGCAGAGATTACTGCTTTCTATGATTAGTGCTTTCTCGTGTTTGCCAATACTTAAATTAAGAAGATTTGTTAAAAGGGAATTATTTAAGTATGTGTGAGTGACTGTTGGGAGTGTCTGTGTGCGTAAACATATATATGTGTACGTGTATGTATTCATACATAATTATATACAGAACCATATCTGCATATATGTTTGTGTCATATAGTTTGCAGTATGGTCTACTGGTTATGGTGCATGCTTCGTAATCGCGTGGCACTTGTTTCCAACCTTATTTGTGGTTTCTTGGACAAATATCCTTTATCATAGCCTGGCCTCCAGCCAAGGCTTGTAAGAAAAACTAGATAGATGAAAGCTGTTCCTCTTTCCTGTTTTTGCATGTATACATGGAATACTCAACCAGCCACATGCTTATTCTATGAGTAGGTAATTCAGTCAATAGAACCACCGATTATACATCGGCGAAACCGGCAGAGATCCATTTACTTAATTTGTGTTTGTATTTAGGTTTGCATGCGTACGTGTGCGTGCGTGTGTGCGTGTGTGCACGCGCGCGTGGGTGCGTGTGGGGGGGGGTGCGTGCGTGTGTTTGCTTGTATCTTTTATCTTTCAGTAATGTTTACCGTTGCATACATCGGCAGGAAAATCTACAAATCAGGACTTTACTAACGAAATCCCTTGAAATAAATATCCTGCATCAAACTGTCCATTATTGCTCTTACCATCAGAAGAGCAATGAACTAATGACTGTTCTGTTGGAAACTTGTAGCCAATGACACAATCGTTCACAAATAGCGAATAAAAATAAAACTTTAAAATGGGTTGTTGGCTTTTCCTTTCGAAGATGTTTGGTCTTTCCATTTAGAACTGTGGTGAAATAGAAACATCAAAGAATTGCTTCAGTAGTCGCTGCCTTGGGGAACTCATAATGGTAAAATCGGTTCAATCAGAGCCGTTCGATAACATCAGTATTCGTTCCTGATAAGCTATATAAGCACCAGTTCCATATTTCATGAAAGTTACCTCAGTCAGGAACTTAGCCCAGCCAAAAGTCAAATTTTCCTTTAAATGTTCCTCAAATTTTCCTGTGCGTTAATTTCTGGGAGAATCTCTAACATTTACCGCTACGTTTTAATTTCTTTTCTCCAACTAATTAAGAACTTGAAGGAGGTGTATGTCATTTAACACATAACCCCACCTTAACTTTGTTACATAATGCCTTCCACATGAAAACATGTAGAATTGTAACAGTTAACTTAAATATTGATGCATATCTGTCTTCATTTAGTATAATACATTGATAATCGACATAAATATAAACTGAGAATAATGTTAAAAGGAAGTTGTCTTCTACTGCTTTGTCAAAGACAAGTTAGAATATATCCACTAATACTCGAAATTTAAAACGTTCTTCAAATAACTAACTTCATGAAATCGAAAACATAGCAAAACTGTGATAAAATATTATTCTTTTGTGTTGATAGTAATGTTGTTATCTTGCAACTCAATCTATAAACAAAGTTTTGGAAAAAAAAGAAAACTTCACAACACAATGAACTTTATACGCTTCAACAATGTGGATATCGCAGTGTGTATCTGTGTGTATCTACGTGTGTATTATCGTTGAAGCGTATATGTTTATTGTGAGGGAAAGTTTATAACCTCACTATTATACAAATGTATGTATATATATATATATATATATATATATATATATATATATATGTATGTATGTATATATATATATGCCCATATATATATGAATATATATACCCATGCATATATGCATGCATTTATATATGTATGTTTCTCTCTGTGTGTGTGCCTACAAACACACATACATTATTTGTATAAATATGACGAACGATCAAACGAAGAATTTACAATTGTTAAACATTGTTTAATTTAATCTCTAAGAGAATCTTTTTTTAATAGTGGGGTTATAAACCTGAGGCATACCTAATTACACTTTGAAAGTCTAACATCAAAGCAATGGAAACAAACAATGTGCATGTTCTTAATAAAACAGAAAAGAGTGATAGCAACTTTATTAACCATGACAAGTAACATCAGCAATAACTGCAATAATATCAGTGGAGCAAACTGCAGTCGCAATTACATCAGCAGCAACAATTCCAATGTATATATATATATATATATATGTTTCTCTGTTATATAGATTATAACTTTAAGATTGGAAGACTTTTATATGGACTTATTGGATATCTGATGCTCGTATGTATATGCATACACACACACATATATATATACAGACATAAATATGTGTGTGTGTGTGCGTGGTGTGTGTGTGTGTGTGTGCGTGTGTGTGTGTATGTGTGTGTGTGTGTGTGTGTTGTGTGTGTGTGTGTGTGTACATATAATTTTATGCATTCGAGTGTTATATATTTGGTTATGGCAATAACCGGTCAAAAACTCACCATTGATTTCCGTCAACTGTTGCACTCTGACAAAATAGACTATTCATTAGACATTCTGGCCGGAAGTACATCCAATTTTTTTTTGTTTTGTTGTTTTTTTTTTACTGATGGAAGTAAATATACAGTCTTAGTCACTTTGATAGTAAAAAAAAAAGAAGAAAATAGAGGAAAAATCCCTTACACAGAGGGAGAGTTGCTTCCCTTTGTACGATTCCCACATTGGCTAAAATGGATCAGTTTGATTCTAACGTTTAAGACCTTAGATTTTCATTTATAACATTTTCTGCAAATTAGTAGGATGTCATATATGCAGTTCTTGTGTTTCTCAAATACTCGTAGTAGATGTATGGAGGAGTTTGACTTAACCTCTACACTGGACTGTGCTTTAGAATGGATTTAGGTATTGTATTGTCAGTTGGGTAGCTCATTCATTTCCTCTGAATAAGTTGCTACACCGTGACAACTCGATTGTCCACAATGTTATAACCACTTGACAATTCCTTTCTTGACTAGGTGGTCGTGAGTTTCATGGTTTAATTAGAATCTAGTAGATATTAATGTCTTTTGATCTTTTGATATCATAACAACTAACACTAAATTTTACAGAAGTACATCAAGTATTTTTCAGATTCTGAAGTATGAGATAGTTAGTCAGGAAGTCATGCATATTTTCAATAACATTCGAGAGCATGATTGTGCTTTGCAATACGAAATGTGACAAAAATATTAATGAGAAATACAATGTTTTCAATTTATAACTTTTCATTTTTGTAATATAAATCATGCAATACAAACATTCAAATAACAGTAGCAGAAGGTTATGAAAGTTTCTTATGAGAGTCTATTATTTGATACCTCTCTTGTATGATATACAGGTAAAGAAATTAAACACCAGATTATGACTGAAGATCAACCCAAGACTAAGACTGACTCGTAAATTTTTATGAGTGTGCAACAGGACATATATGCTGTTCGAGTGTAGTGAAATATACGTCTTTGATCTGCTAACTGCATGTAGATGTTCTTGACTCAACGAATTGGATTGATATTACGCAGATGTTTTCTCTTAATATTATCAATATTATTACATAAGGCGGCAAGCTGGCAGAAACGTTAGCACGCCGTGCGAAATGCTTAGCAATATTTCGTCTGTCGCTACGTTCTGAGTTCAAATTCCACCGAGGTCAACTTTGCCTTTCATCCTTTCGGGGTCGATTAAATAAGTATAATTTACCCACTGGAGTCGATATAATCGACTTAATCCGTTTGTCTGTCCTTGTTTGTCCTCTCTGTGTTTAGCCCCCTGTGGGTGGTAAAGAAATAGGTATTTCATCCGTTTTTACGTTCTGAGTTCAAATTCCGCCGAGGTCGACTTTGCATTTCATCCTTCCGGAGTCAATAAAATAAATACCATTTGAGTACTGGGGTCGATGTAACCGACCTATCTCCTCCCCAAAATTGCTGGCCTTGTGCCAAAATTTGAAATCGATATTATTATTATTATTATTACATAAGGTGGCGAACACACTGGGTAAAATATTTAACGGTATTTCATCCGTCTTTACGTTCTGAGTTCAAAATCCGCCGAGGTCAACTTTGCCTTTCATTCTCACGATACGCACCAGATGAGCACTGGGGTCGATTTAATTGACTAAGCCAATTCCCGGAACTTACTGGCCTTATGTCAAAGTTTGAAACCAATTTTGTTATTATTACAAAGATGGCTAACCGGTAGAATCGTTCGTGGCGAGAAAACTTCTTAGTGACATTTCTTCCGACTTTACATTCTGAGTTCAAACAAAGCCGGAGTCAACTTTGCTTCTCATATTTTCGGAATTTTGATACGATAAATATCAAATAGAACACTGGGATTGGTATAATCGACATAACCCCTCCTCGCAAAAATACTAGCGGGTAGGATCTTTAGCACGCTGGACTAATGCCTAGCGACATTTGCTCCGTCTCTACAGTCTGAGTTCAAATACAGCTGGAGTCAAATTTACCTTTAATTTTTTCGGAATTGATGGAATAAGTATCATTTGAACACTGTGATCGATATAATCGACTTAACCATTCCCCCCAAAATTACAAGTCTTGTACCAGAATTTGAATGTCATATTTTAAAAAAGGAGGTGAGCTTACAGAATCGTTAGCACGATCGACTTAATGCCTAGCGGTATTTCATCCATCCTGAGTTCCAATTCCACCGAGGTGGTCGTCATTGCCTTTCATCGTTTTGGGGTAGATAAAATATGTAATAGTTGAGCACTGATGTCGATGTATTCCCCCTTGTGCCAAGATATGAAATCAGTATTGTTATTAAAAAGGCGGCGAGCTGGCAGAAACGTTAGCACGCCAGGCGAAATGCGTAGCCGAGGTCGACTTTGCCTTTCGTCCTTTCGGGGTCGATAAATTAAGTACCAGTTACGCACTGGGGTCGATATAATCGACTTAATCCGTTTGTCTGTCCTTGTTTGTTCTCTCTCTGTTTAGCCCCTTGTGGGTAGTAAAGAAATAAGAATTACGTCCGTCTTCACGTTCTGAGTTCAAGTTCCGCTGAGGTTCGGAGACGATAAAATATGTACCAGTTAAATACTAGGGTCGATGAAATTGACATACCCCTCCCCTAAAACTGCTGGCTTTGTGCCTAAATTTGAAACCAATATTATTATCATTATTACTATTATTATTATTATTATTATTATTATTATTATTATTATTATTATTATTATTATTATTATTATTATTATTATTATTATTATTATTATTATTATCATTATTATTATTACACATTTTCTTTTAACAAACTCCTATTTTTAAAATATATTTCCTCCTGGAGCACAGACAAATCTAATACTTATAACACTTATAGATTGATGATAAAAGAAGAAAATTGTCTTTCTTATATTGATTTGTACCTCTGATACAAATCTATAAGATATTGAAAGTGAAAGCGTGTAATCGCTTTGATAAACACTAGCACTTGAATGCTAGTTATTTTTACCACTCACAGAAATATTAAATCAGATTGGACTTGGGTTGGATTTTAATTTAGACTGTAAAAGATATCAAATATAACACAGTATTTTGTCCCGGCGGTCTACTTATTCCGCCAGCCACAATTCTGATTTCTGTTTCTGATATTAGAATTTTTTATTACGTAAGTTACACAACATATATTAGAAATTATGAATTTAAAACTCTTTATTTCTCATTAGTATGTTTTGCTGCAAACATTTTCTATTATAAGATAATGTCATGAAGCAGTACTGTTTCGGTGGTTAAAGACGATGGGTTAATTTGTCTTCTTCTCTGAAGTTAACTACACTGCTCTTGGAAAAGACACGAATTAAGAAGCTTGCTTCCTAACCACATGGTTATAGGTTCAGTCGCACTGCGTGACACTTTGGGTAAATATCTTCTACTATAGTCTCGGGCCGACTAAATCCATGAGAGTGGATTTGGTAGACGGAAACTGAAAGAAGCCCGTCGTATACATGTGTGTGTGTATGTGTGTGCGTACGTATGTGTGTTTGTCCCCCTGTCATCGTTTGACAACCGATGCTAGTGTGTTTATGTCCCTGTAACTTAGCGGTTCAACAAAAGAGAACTACAGGGTAAGTTTGTTTGACTAAAACCCTATAAGGCGTTACCCCAGTTTGGCCGCAGTCAAATGACTGAAACAAGTAAAGGAATAAAAAACGAAAATATCTTACAGAATTTTATGCCTATTCACTAAAACCAACTTTTATTTATTACATATGTTGGAAGTACATTTGTTATTCACTGTGCCAACACAGCTCCACTGGTGCTAACGAATGGCGTCGGCTCTGGACAAGTTGCCAATGAATTATTAGATTCTTTGGAGAAAAATAATAATTTTATTTTTCAATTCTTCTTTATTGATGCGATTAGTAAGTAAAGGCAGATTAGAAACTTAAAGAAATATGTCAGTAATAACGACGTCGAAATAAAGGTGAATAATACAGGTATCAACGGCGACAGGTAAATTGTTAATTTCAAATTCCAAACATACGAAACCACATTATTCGCCACTTTATTCCTAGTTCACGTACGAACTGTTTCTGTTGGATACCTTGGTGTGGCTAACATGCCATGTGTCTAAAATGGTGTATCTTTTGTCAATTTGATTTTGTTATCAACTGTGCTTTCTCAAAGAAGTTATTCCTCAGAGTTG